>NC_090716.1:6237274-6837274 GCF_040954835.1 Lepisosteus oculatus
TAGGGTTAGGGTTAGGATTTGTAGACCACGTAGAGAATGTTTAACGGCATGGCTGTGTTTTAGGACAGAAATGAATTGCAGGAAAAGTGTTATTGCAAAGTTATCTTCACCTTTTTTTTCTGGCATATGTGGCTCTATTGACTGCATTGGCCTAAATTGTACTGTAGCCTAAATTGGCCTAAGTGCAATAGTCTGAAAGAATGTGGTTCTACTCTTCAAACTATTGCATTTGGCATTAAATGCACTGGCACTTTAACTGATACATCCAATATGTATTGGGTAATCCTGACTGTTAACTTTTTGAACCCTGAAACCATGTCCATTGAGAACACCATTCAGCATGAAATTTCCACCAACACCATTTTTGTCAAAAACTAGAAATTTACCATTGCACTTACATTACCTGTGGTGTGGAAAGGTTGCTTAGTCTTTTAGGACTAATGTTTTGATGCTAGAAACTATATTTCCCTCACAAATGAGGAGAGGGTTGTATTAGTCTCTTTTAAAGAAAATCTGAACCCTAACCCTAACCTCCTCAAACTTTTAGCTAGGGTTAGGGTTAGGATTTGTAGACCACGTAGAGAATGTTTAACGGCATGGCTGTGTTTTAGGACAGACATGAATTGCAGGAAAAGTGTTATTGCAAAGTTATCTTCACCTTTTTTTTCTGGCATATGTGGCTCTATTGACTGCATTGGCCTAAATTGTACTGTAGCTTAAATTGGCCTAAGTGCAAAAGACTGAAACAATGTGGTTCTTCTCTTCAAACTATTGCATTTGGCATTAAATGCACTGGCACTTTAACTGATACATCCAATATGTATTGGGTAATCCTGACTGTTAACTTTTTGAACCCTGAAACCATGTGCATTGAGAACACCATTCAGCATGAAATTTCCACCAACACCATTTTTGTCAAAAACTAGAAATTTACCATTGCCCTTACATTACCTGTGGTGTGGAAAGTTTGTTTAGTCTTTTAGGACTAATGTTTTGATGCTAGAAACTATATTTCCCTCACAAATGAGGAGAGGGTTGTATTAGTCTTTTTTCAAGACAATCTGAACCCTAACCCTAACCTCCTCAAACTTTTAGCTAGGGTTAGGGTTAGGATTTGTAGACCACGTAGAGAATGTTTAACGGCATGGCTGTGTTTTAGGACAGAAATGAATTGCAGGAAAAGTGTTATTGCAAAGTTATCTTCACCTTTTTTTTCTGGCATATGTGGCTCTATTGACTGCATTGGCCTAAATTGTACTGTAGCCTAAATTGGCCTAAGTGCAATAGTCTGAAAGAATGTGGTTCTACTCTTCAAACTATTGCATTTGGCATTAAATGCACTGGCACTTTAACTGATACATCCAATATGTATTGGGTAATCCTGACTGTTAACTTTTTGAACCCTGAAACCATGTCCATTGAGAACACCATTCAGCATGAAATTTCCACCAACACCATTTTTGTCAAAAACTAGAAATTTACCATTGCACATACATTACCTGTGGTGTGGAAAGGTTGCTTAGTCTTTTAGGACTAATGTTTTGATGCTAGAAACTATATTTCCCTCACAAATGAGGAGAGGGTTGTATTAGTCTTTTTTCAAGACAATCTGAACCCTAACCCTAACCTCCTCAAACTTTTAGCTAGGGTTAGGGTTAGGATTTGTAGACCACGTAGAGAATGTTTAACGGCATGGCTGTGTTTTAGGACAGAAATGAATTGCAGGAAAAGTGTTATTGCAAAGTTATCTTCACCTTTTTTTTTTGGCATATGTGGCTCTATTGACTGCATTGGCCTAAATTGTACTGTAGCCTAAATTGGCCTAAGTGCAAAAGACTGAAACAATGTGGTTCTTCTCTTCAAACTATTGCATTTGGCATTAAATGCACTGGCACTTTAACTGATACATCCAGTATGTATTGGGTAATCCTGACTGTTAACTTTTTGAACCCTGAAACCATGTCCATTGAGAACACCATTCAGCATGAAATTTCCACCAACACCATTTTTGTCAAAAACTAGAAATTTACCATTGCACATACATTACCTGTGGTGTGGAAAGGTTGCTTAGTCTTTTAGGACTAATGTTTTGATGCTAGAAACTATATTTCCCTCACAAATGAGGAGAGGGTTGTATTAGTCTTTTTTAAAGAAAATCTGAACCCTAACCCTAACCTCCTCAAACTTTTAGCTAGGGTTAGGGTTAGGAATTGTAGACCACGTAGAGAATGTTTAACGGCATGGCTGTGTTTTAGGACAGAAATGAATTGCAGGAAAAGTGTTATTGCAAAGTTATCTTCACCTTTTTTTTCTGGCATATGTGGCTCTATTGACTGCATTGGCCTAAATTGTACTGTAGCCTAAATTGGCCTAAGTGCAATAGTCTGAAAGAATGTGGTTCTACTCTTCAAACTATTGCATTTGGCATTAAATGCACTGGCACTTTAACTGATACATCCAATATGTATTGGGTAATCCTGACTGTTAACTTTTTGAACCCTGAAACCATGTCCATTGAGAACACCATTCAGCATGAAATTTCCACCAACACCATTTTTGTCAAAAACTAGAAATTTACCATTGCACATACATTACCTGTGGTGTGGAAAGGTTGCTTAGTCTTTTAGGACTAATGTTTTGATGCTAGAAACTATATTTCCCTCACAAATGAGGAGAGGGTTGTATTAGTCTTTTTTCAAGACAATCTGAACCCTAACCCTAACCTCCTCAAACTTTTAGCTAGGGTTAGGGTTAGGATTTGTAGACCACGTAGAGAATGTTTAACGGCATGGCTGTGTTTTAGGACAGAAATGAATTGCAGGAAAAGTGTTATTGCAAAGTTATCTTCACCATTTTTTTCTGGCATATGTGGCTCTATTGACTGCATTGGCCTAAATTGTACTGTAGCCTAAATTGGCCTAAGTGCAAAAGACTGAAACAATGTGGTTCTTCTCTTCAAACTATTGCATTTGGCATTAAATGCACTGGCACTTTAACTGATACATCCAGTATGTATTGGGTAATCCTGACTGTTAACTTTTTGAACCCTGAAACCATGTCCATTGAGAACACCATTCAGCATGAAATTTCCACCAACACCATTTTTGTCAAAAACTAGAAATTTACCATTGCACATACATTACCTGTGGTGTGGAAAGGTTGCTTAGTCTTTTAGGACTAATGTTTTGATGCTAGAAACTATATTTCCCTCACAAATGAGGAGAGGGTTGTATTAGTCTTTTTTAAAGAAAATCTGAACCCTAACCCTAACCTCCTCAAACTTTTAGCTAGGGTTAGGGTTAGGAATTGTAGACCACGTAGAGAATGTTTAACGGCATGGCTGTGTTTTAGGACAGAAATGAATTGCAGGAAAAGTGTTATTGCAAAGTTATCTTCACCTTTTTTTTCTGGCATATGTGGCTCTATTGACTGCATTGGCCTAAATTGTACTGTAGCCTAAATTGGCCTAAGTGCAATAGTCTGAAAGAATGTGGTTCTACTCTTCAAACTATTGCATTTGGCATTAAATGCACTGGCACTTTAACTGATACATCCAATATGTATTGGGTAATCCTGACTGTTAACTTTTTGAACCCTGAAACCATGTCCATTGAGAACACCATTCAGCATGAAATTTCCACCAACACCATTTTTGTCAAAAACTAGAAATTTACCATTGCACATACATTACCTGTGGTGTGGAAAGGTTGCTTAGTCTTTTAGGACTAATGTTTTGATGCTAGAAACTATATTTCCCTCACAAATGAGGAGAGGGTTGTATTAGTCTTTTTTCAAGACAATCTGAACCCTAACCCTAACCTCCTCAAACTTTTAGCTAGGGTTAGGGTTAGGATTTGTAGACCACGTAGAGAATGTTTAACGGCATGGCTGTGTTTTAGGACAGAAATGAATTGCAGGAAAAGTGTTATTGCAAAGTTATCTTCACCTTTTTTTCTGGCATATGTGGCTCTATTGACTGCATTGGCCTAAATTATACTGTAGCCTAAATTGACCTAAGTGCAATAGTCTGAAAGAATGTGGTTCTACTCTTCAAACTACTGCATTTGGCATTAAATGCACTGGCACTTTAACTGATACATCCAATATGTATTGGGTAATCCTGACTGTTAACTTTTTGAACCCTGAAACCATGTCCATTGAGAACACCATTCAGCATGAAATTTCCACCAACACCATTTTTGTCAAAAACTAGAAATTTATCATTGCACATACATTACCTGTGGTGTGGAAAGGTTGCTTAGTCTTTTAGGACTAATGTTTTGATGCTAGAAACTATATTTCCCTCACAAATGAGGAGAGGGTTGTATTAGTCTTTTTTAAAGAAAATCTGAACCCTAACCCTAACCTCCTCAAACTTTTAGCTAGGGTTAGGGTTAGGATTTGTAGACCACGTAGAGAATGTTTAACGGCATGGCTGTGTTTTAGGACAGAAATGAATTGCAGGAAAAGTGTTATTGCAAAGTTATCTTCACCTTTTTTTTCTGGCATATGTGGCTCTATTGACTGCATTGGCCTAAATTGTACTGTAGCTTAAATTGGCCTAAGTGCAAAAGACTGAAACAATGTGGTTCTTCTCTTCAAACTATTGCATTTGGCATTAAATGCACTGGCACTTTAACTGATACATCCAATATGTATTGGGTAATCCTGACTGTTAACTTTTTGAACCCTGAAACCATGTGCATTGAGAACACCATTCAGCATGAAATTTCCACCAACACCATTTTTGTCAAAAACTAGAAATTTACCATTGCACTTACATTACCTGTGGTGTGGAAAGTTTGTTTAGTCTTTTAGGACTAATGTTTTGATGCTAGAAACTATATTTCCCTCACAAATGAGGAGAGGGTTGTATTAGTCTTTTTTAAAGAAAATCTGAACCCTAACCCTAACCTCCTCAAACTTTTAGCTAGGGTTAGGGTTAGGATTTGTAGACCACGTAGAGAATGTTTAACGGCATGGCTGTGTTTTAGGACAGAAATGAATTGCAGGAAAAGTGTTATTGCAAAGTTATCTTCACCTTTTTTTTCTGGCATATGTGGCTCTATTGACTGCATTGGCCTAAATTGTACTGTAGCCTAAATTGGCCTAAGTGCAAAAGACTGAAAGAATGTGGTTCTTCTCTTCAAACTATTGCATTTGGCATTAAATGCACTGGCACTTTAACTGATACATCCAATATGTATTGAGTAATCCTGACTGTTAACTTTTTGAACCCTGAAACCATGTCCATTGAGAACACCATTCAGCATGAAATTTCCACCAACACCATTTTTGTCAAAAACTAGAAATTTACCATTGCACATACATTACCTGTGGTGTGGAAAGGTTGCTTAGTCTTTTAGGACTAATGTTTTGATGCTAGAAACTATATTTCCCTCACAAATGAGGAGAGGGTTGTATTAGTCTTTTTTCAAGACAATCTGAACCCTAACCCTAACCTCCTCAAACTTTTAGCTAGGGTTAGGGTTAGGATTTGTAGACCACGTAGAGAATGTTTAACGGCATGGCTGTGTTTTAGGACAGAAATGAATTGCAGGAAAAGTGTTATTGCAAAGTTATCTTCACCTTTTTTTTCTGGCATATGTGGCTCTATTGACTGCATTGGCCTAAATTGTACTGTAGCCTAAATTGGCCTAAGTGCAAAAGACTGAAACAATGTGGTTCTTCTCTTCAAACTATTGCATTTGGCATTAAATGCACTGGCACTTTAACTGATACATCCAATATGTATTGGGTAATCCTGACTGTTAACTTTTTGAACCCTGAAACCATGTCCATTGAGAACACCATTCAGCATGAAATTTCCACCAACACCATTTTTGTCAAAAACTAGAAATTTACCATTGCACTTACATTACCTGTGGTGTGGAAAGGTTGCTTAGTCTTTTAGGACTAATGTTTTGATGCTAGAAACTATATTTCCCTCACAAATGAGGAGAGGGTTGTATTAGTCTTTTTTAAAGAAAATCTGAACCCTAACCCTAACCTCCTCAAACTTTTAGCTAGGGTTAGGGTTAGGATTTGTAGACCACGTAGAGAATGTTTAATGGCATGGCTGTGTTTTAGGACAGAAATGAATTGCAGGAAAAGTGTTATTGCAAAGTTATCTTCACCTTTTTTTTCTGGCATATGTGGCTCTATTGACTGCATTGGCCTAAATTGTACTGTAGCCTAAATTGGCCTAAGTGCAAAAGACTGAAAGAATGTGGTTCTTCTCTTCAAACTATTGCATTTGGCATTAAATGCACTGGCACTTTAACTGATACATCCAATATGTATTGAGTAATCCTGACTGTTAACTTTTTGAACCCTGAAACCATGTCCATTGAGAACACCATTCAGCATGAAATTTCCACCAACACCATTTTTGTCAAAAACTAGAAATTTACCATTGCACATACATTACCTGTGGTGTGGAAAGGTTGCTTAGTCTTTTAGGACTAATGTTTTGATGCTAGAAACTATATTTCCCTCACAAATGATGAGAGGGTTGTATTAGTCTTTTTTCAAGACAATCTGAACCCTAACCCTAACCTCCTCAAACTTTTAGCTAGGGTTAGGGTTAGGATTTGTAGACCACGTAGAGAATGTTTAACGGCATGGCTGTGTTTTAGAACAGAAATGAATTGCAGGAAAAGTGTTATTGCAAAGTTATCTTCACTTTTTTTTTCTGGCATATGTGGCTCTATTGACTGCATTGGCCTAAATTGTACTGTAGCCTAAATTGGCCTAAGTGCAAAAGACTGAAACAATGTGGTTCTACTCTTCAAACTACTGCATTTGGCATTAAATGCACTGGCACTTTAACTGATACATCCAATATGTATTGGGTAATCCTGACTGTTAACTTTTTGAACCCTGAAACCATGTCCATTGAGAACACCATTCAGCATGAAATTTCCACCAACACCATTTTTGTCAAAAACTAGAAATTTACCATTGCACATACATTACCTGTGGTGTGGAAAGGTTGCTTAGTCTTTTAGGACTAATGTTTTGATGCTAGAAACTATATTTCCCTCACAAATGAGGAGAGGGTTGTATTAGTCTTTTTTAAAGAAAATCTGAACCCTAACCCTAACCTCCTCAAACTTTTAGCTAGGGTTAGGGTTAGGAATTGTAGACCACGTAGAGAATGTTTAACGGCATGGCTGTGTTTTAGGACAGAAATGAATTGCAGGAAAAGTGTTATTGCAAAGTTATCTTCACCTTTTTTTTCTGGCATATGTGGCTCTATTGACTGCATTGGCCTAAATTGTACTGTAGCCTAAATTGGCCTAAGTGCAATAGTCTGAAAGAATGTGGTTCTACTCTTCAAACTACTGCATTTGGCATTAAATGCACTGGCACTTTAACTGATACATCCAGTATGTATTGGGTAATCCTGACTGTTAACTTTTTGAACCCTGAAACCATGTCCATTGAGAACACCATTCAGCATGAAATTTCCACCAACACCATTTTTGTCAAAAACTAGAAATTTACCGTTGCACATACATTACCTGTGGTGTGGAAAGGTTGCTTAGTCTTTTAGGACTAATGTTTTGATGCTAGAAACTATATTTCCCTCACAAATGAGGAGAGGGTTGTATTAGTCTTTTTTAAAGAAAATCTGAACCCTAACCCTAACCTCCTCAAACTTTTAGCTAGGGTTAGGGTTAGGATTTGTAGACCACGTAGAGAATGTTTAACGGCATGGCTGTGTTTTAGAACAGAAATGAATTGCAGGAAAAGTGTTATTGCAAAGTTATCTTCACCTTTTTTTTCTGGCATATGTGGCTCTATTGACTGCATTGGCCTAAATTGTACTATAGCCTAAATTGACCTAAGTGCAATAGTCTGAAAGAATGTGGTTCTACTCTTCAAACTACTGCATTTGGCATTAAATGCACTGGCACTTTAACTGATACATCCAATATGTATTGGGTAATCCTGACTGTTAACTTTTTGAACCCTGAAACCATGTCCATTGAGAACACCATTCAGCATGAAATTTCCACCAACACCATTTTTGTCAAAAACTAGAAATTTACCATTGCACTTACATTACCTGTGGTGTGGAAAGGTTGCTTAGTCTTTTAGGACTAATGTTTTGATGCTAGAAACTATATTTCCCTCACAAAAGAGGAGAGGGTTGTATTAGTCTTTTTTAAAGAAAATCTGAACCCTAACCCTAACCTCCTCAAACTTTTAGCTAGGGTTAGGGTTAGGAATTGTAGACCACGTAGAGAATGTTTAACGGCATGGCTGTGTTTTAGGACAGAAATGAATTGCAGGAAAAGTGTTATTGCAAAGTTATCTTCACCTTTTTTTTCTGGCATATGTGGCTCTATTGACTGCATTGGCCTAAATTGTACTGTAGCCTAAATTGGCCTAAGTGCAATAGTCTGAAAGAATGTGGTTCTACTCTTCAAACTACTGCATTTGGCATTAAATGCACTGGCACTTTAACTGATACATCCAGTATGTATTGGGTAATCCTGACTGTTAACTTTTTGAACCCTGAAACCATGTCCATTGAGAACACCATTCAGCATGAAATTTCCACCAACACCATTTTTGTCAAAAACTAGAAATTTACCATTGCACTTACATTACCTGTGGTGTGGAAAGGTTGCTTAGTCTTTTAGGACTAATGTTTTGATGCTAGAAACTATATTTCCCTCACAAATGAGGAGAGGGTTGTATTAGTCTTTTTTCAAGACAATCTGAACCCTAACCCTAACCTCCTCAAACTTTTAGCTAGGGTTAGGGTTAGGAATTATAGACCACGTAGAGAATGTTTAACGGCATGGCTGTGTTTTAGGACAGAAATGAATTGCAGGAAAAGTGTTATTGCAAAGTTATCTTCACCTTTTTTTTCTGGCATATGTGGCTCTATTGACTGCATTGGCCTAAATTGTACTGTAGCCTAAATTGGCCTAAGTGCAAAAGACTGAAACAATGTGGTTCTTCTCTTCAAACTATTGCATTTGGCATTAAATGCACTGGCACTTTAACTGATACATCCAATATGTATTGGGTAATCCTGACTGTTAACTTTTTGAACCCTGAAACCATGTCCATTGAGAACACCATTCAGCATGAAATTTCCACCAACACCATTTTTGTCAAAAACTAGAAATTTACCATTGCACATACATTACCTGTGGTGTGGAAAGGTTGCTTAGTCTTTTAGGACTAATGTTTTGATGCTAGAAACTATATTTCCCTCACAAAAGAGGAGAGGGTTGTATTAGTCTTTTTTAAAGAAAATCTGAACCCTAACCCTAACCTCCTCAAACTTTTAGCTAGGGTTAGGGTTAGGATTTGTAGACCACGTAGAGAATGTTTAACGGCATGGCTGTGTTTTAGAACAGAAATGAATTGCAGGAAAAGTGTTATTGCAAAGTTATCTTCACCTTTTTTTTCTGGCATATGTGGCTCTATTGACTGCATTGGCCTAAATTGTACTATAGCCTAAATTGACCTAAGTGCAATAGTCTGAAAGAATGTGGTTCTACTCTTCAAACTACTGCATTTGGCATTAAATGCACTGGCACTTTAACTGATACATCCAGTATGTATTGGGTAATCCTGACTGTTAACTTTTTGAACCCTGAAACCATGTCCATTGAGAACACCATTCAGCATGAAATTTCCACCAACACCATTTTTGTCAAAAACTAGAAATTTACCATTGCACATACATTACCTGTGGTGTGGAGAGGTTGCTTAGTCTTTTAGGACTAATGTTTTGATGCTAGAAACTATATTTCCCTCACAAATGAGGAGAGGGTTGTATTAGTCTTTTTTAAAGAAAATCTGAACCCTAACCCTAACCTCCTCAAACTTTTAGCTAGGGTTAGGGTTAGGATTTGTAGACCACGTATAGAATGTTTAACGGCATGGCTGTGTTTTAGGACAGAAATGAATTGCAGGAAAAGTGTTATTGCAAAGTTATCTTCACCTTTTTTTTCTGGCATATGTGGCTCTATTGACTGCATTGGCCTAAATTGTACTGTAGCCTAAATTGGCCTAAGTGCAATAGTCTGAAAGAATGTGGTTCTACTCTTCAAACTATTGCATTTGGCATTAAATGCACTGGCACTTTAACTGATACATCCATTCAGCATGAAATTTCCACCAACACCATTTTTGTCAAAAACTAGAAATTTACCATTGCACATACATTACCTGTGGTGTGGAAAGGTTGCTTAGTCTTTTAGGACTAATGTTTTGATGCTAGAAACTATATTTCCCTCACAAATGAGGAGAGGGTTGTATTAGTCTTTTTTCAAGACAATCTGAACCCTAACCCTAACCTCCTCAAACTTTTAGCTAGGGTTAGGGTTAGGATTTGTAGACCACGTAGAGAATGTTTAACGGCATGGCTGTGTTTTAGGACAGAAATGAATTGCAGGAAAAGTGTTATTGCAAAGTTATCTTCACCTTTTTTTTCTGGCATATGTGGCTCTATTGACTGCATTGGCCTAAATTGTACTATAGCCTAAATTGACCTAAGTGCAATAGTCTGAAAGAATGTGGTTCTACTCTTCAAACTACTGCATTTGGCATTAAATGCACTGGCACTTTAACTGATACATCCAATATGTATTGGGTAATCCTGACTGTTAACTTTTTGAACCCTGAAACCATGTCCATTGAGAACACCATTCAGCATGAAATTTCCACCAACACCATTTTTGTCAAAAACTAGAAATTTACCATTGCACATACATTACCTGTGGTGTGGAAAGGTTGCTTAGTCTTTTAGGACTAATGTTTTGATGCTAGAAACTATATTTCCCTCACAAATGAGGAGAGGGTTGTATTAGTCTTTTTTAAAGAAAATCTGAACCCTAACCCTAACCTCCTCAAACTTTTAGCTAGGGTTAGGGTTAGGAATTGTAGACCACGTAGAGAATGTTTAACGGCATGGCTGTGTTTTAGGACAGAAATGAATTGCAGGAAAAGTGTTATTGCAAAGTTATCTTCACCTTTTTTTTCTGGCATATGTGGCTCTATTGACTGCATTGGCCTAAATTGTACTGTAGCCTAAATTGGCCTAAGTGCAATAGTCTGAAAGAATGTGGTTCTACTCTTCAAACTATTGCATTTGGCATTAAATGCACTGGCACTTTAACTGATACATCCAATATGTATTGGGTAATCCTGACTGTTAACTTTTTGAACCCTGAAACCATGTCCATTGAGAACACCATTCAGCATGAAATTTCCACCAACACCATTTTTGTCAAAAACTAGAAATTTACCATTGCACATACATTACCTGTGGTGTGGAAAGGTTGCTTAGTCTTTTAGGACTAATGTTTTGATGCTAGAAACTATATTTCCCTCACAAATGAGGAGAGGGTTGTATTAGTCTTTTTTCAAGACAATCTGAACCCTAACCCTAACCTCCTCAAACTTTTAGCTAGGGTTAGGGTTAGGATTTGTAGACCACGTAGAGAATGTTTAACGGCATGGCTGTGTTTTAGGACAGAAATGAATTGCAGGAAAAGTGTTATTGCAAAGTTATCTTCACCTTTTTTTTCTGGCATATGTGGCTCTATTGACTGCATTGGCCTAAATTATACTGTAGCCTAAATTGACCTAAGTGCAATAGTCTGAAAGAATGTGGTTCTACTCTTCAAACTACTGCATTTGGCATTAAATGCACAGGCACTTTAACTGATACATCCAATATGTATTGGGTAATCCTGACTGTTAACTTTTTGAACCCTGAAACCATGTCCATTGAGAACACCATTCAGCATGAAATTTCCACCAACACCATTTTTGTCAAAAACTAGAAATTTACCATTGCACATACATTACCTGTGGTGTGGAAAGGTTGCTTAGTCTTTTAGGACTAATGTTTTGATGCTAGAAACTATATTTCCCTCACAAATGAGGAGAGGGTTGTATTAGTCTTTTTTAAAGAAAATCTGAACCCTAACCCTAACCTCCTCAAACTTTTAGCTAGGGTTAGGGTTAGGATTTGTAGACCACGTAGAGAATGTTTAACGGCATGGCTGTGTTTTAGGACAGAAATGAATTGCAGGAAAAGTGTTATTGCAAAGTTATCTTCACCTTTTTTTCTGGTATATGTGGCTCTATTGACTGCATTGGCGTAAATTGTACTGTAGCCTAAATTGGCCTAAGTGCAAAAGACTGAAAGAATGTGGCTCTTCTCTTCAAACTATTGCATTTGGCATTAAATGCACTGGCACTTTAACTGATACATCCAATATGTATTGGGTAATCCTGACTGTTAACTTTTTGAACCCTGAAACCATGTCCATTGAGAACACCATTCAGCATGAAATTTCCACCAACACCATTTTTGTCAAAAACTAGAAATTTACCATTGCACATACATTACCTGTGGTGTGGAAAGGTTGCTTAGTCTTTTAGGACTAATGTTTTGATGCTAGAAACTATATTTCCCTCACAAATGAGGAGAGGGTTGTATTAGTCTTTTTTAAAGAAAATCTGAACCCTAACCCTAACCTCCTCAAACTTTTAGCTAGGGTTAGGGTTAGGATTTGTAGACCACGTAGAGAATGTTTAACGGCATGGCTATGTTTTAGGACAGAAATGAATTGCAGGAAAAGTGTTATTGCAAAGTTATCTTCACCTTTTTTTTCTGGCATATGTGGCTCTATTGACTGCATTGGCCTAAATTGTACTGTAGCCTAAATTGGCCTAAGTGCAAAAGACTGAAAGAATGTGGTTCTTCTCTTCAAACTATTGCATTTGGCATTAAATGCACTGGCACTTTAACTGATACATCCAATATGTATTGGGTAATCCTGACTGTTAACTTTTTGAACCCTGAAACCATGTCCATTGAGAACACCATTCAGCATGAAATTTCCACCAACACCATTTTTGTCAAAAACTAGAAATTTACCATTGCACATACATTACCTGTGGTGTGGAAAGGTTGCTTAGTCTTTTAGGACTAATGTTTTGATGCTAGAAACTATATTTCCCTCACAAATGTGGAGAGGGTTGTATTAGTCTGTTTTAAAGAAAATCTGAACCCTAACCCTAACCTCCTCAAACTTTTAGCTAGGGTTAGGGTTAGGATTTGTAGACCACGTAGAGAATGTTTAACGGCATGGCTGTGTTTTAGGACAGAAATGAATTGCAGGAAAAGTGTTATTGCAAAGTTATCTTCACCTTTTTTTTCTGGCATATGTGGCTCTATTGACTGCATTGGCCTCAAATTTCCAACATCACAATATTTTTTAAAAAGTTGAATTTTTCTTTTGGTGATACATTTACTGTGTGGAAAATCTGTACCCTATCCTATTAAAGCCCTTAGCTAGACTTAGATTTAGGATTAGAAGAAAACAGAGAATGTTTTATGTCATGGGTATGTGTTAGGACAGAAATGAAGTTCAGGATAAGTGATTCTGCAGGGTTATGTTTAGATTTTATTTCTTGTGTATATGGCTCTATACACTGCATTATCCTTAAATTGCCCTACTGTATAGCAATGACTTACAAATGATACTCATACAACAGTTGTACTGCAGTATAGCATTGTCTTGAAATACTGTCAGGTTTAGGGTACTGTAAATGCATCTATGGCACCTCTCCGTATTCTGTACTGCATCTTATTAGCTGGGTAACTTGATGCTTCTGGTTTTCTCGTTTTTTTTTATCCAATATTCATCTTATGCATTTCCTATCTATCCTATTCTAATCATTTAAGGTAGCTCTTATATTTGAGAGAACAACTTGACATTTTAGAGAAGATTCTGATCCTAGATAATGGAAATAAATCGTATTGGGATTTAAGAAAGCTCTGCCACCACTAATGTCTGGTAATACAGGACATCTCTATTTGCTGAGAATGCTAACTACATAACAATGGATTTCTTTGGCCTTCTTGAACCAATTAATTGTCTGCAAGGACTGTTGTGCAAACATGAGAAACATTCATTGATTTTCATCGTTTCTTAAAAGGGATTGAACCATGAGAAAATGCCCCACCATTACAATCTGGTAGCTATAATTGAGTACAAACATTTGATTGCAATTATTCTTGTATACAACAAACAAAAGCAAAATTACTAGGCTGTACAATCATGTTTGGTCTGGATGAGAATTTCAAACATAACCTGAAGCAGCTTTAAGATGAGTGAGAAGAATTAAAAAAATACTACTGAAAATAATACAGCACTACTGAATTGATTAGTTTATTGACTAATTTATGCAATCTGAGATGAAAGTTAATCAAATAAATTAACATTCGTTGAGGTAGATTCAAAATGTATATGAAGTCTTAATAACCTACAAATGAAAGTCAGAATTATTTCCAGAAAAACTGCAGATCTCAGAAGGGGTTTTGCCTGAGACTACATTTTAAATTGGTTTTGTTTTGCTGTAAGGCCATCACTTTTCAAGACAGGTGATAAAAGGTTATAAAGCACAATTAAAACTAGTTTAACAGAGAACATTAAATTTGTGTTCTTAATCACTATTACCCTCTATAAGTTAAATAACTTCAGTTTGAATTAAAAATAGCATAATGTTGAAGTACACTGTTTAATATGTTTATTTATTCTTGTTTTCACTTTATTATTTACTATAGCTACAACCCTAACTGGATCCTTTATTAAAATAATGCACAGTCTTTACAATTTAAAATGATCATTGTGATGTTTCAACCACACTTATTGTTGAACAAGAAAGCGTTTTCCAGCCCAAGCAACCACAAATTGATTAATCTGTTCTGCATAAAAGTGAGTGTAATTTGTGGAAAGATTAGCTGAACTTCATTCCAGGTTAGAGCTTGTCTTTGAACACCCTAAATAGTAAGCAAAACTGCCTTGAGTTAGTCCAGCCTCCTAAATATAGAAGGTACAAACATGCTATTGTCTTTATAAGAGGGTGTTACCGATTACTTTTTGTGTTTCTTACTTTTCACCATTCTGTACATTAAATTCATAATGGTAAATCACCTCATCATCAGTGTCCAATGAGCTGCTCCACTAATGAGGTTATTTAGTTTTTATGGCACAGTCATGAGTGATCAGTTCATCAAAATGACACCACAACATTTAGTCAACATCCAAAACTTTTGTGCTTTATTTTATAAGATATACAGTATAGGCATGAAAAGTGTGACACATTTATTTTGGTGCTAGTACATACATATATGCAATTGGTTATACTGTGTAATTCTAAAAAGCAATATCTTGGAAAACAATCTAAATCAATTCTTAACTTTTATCCATAAAATAATGCATTATAATGTCTTAGCAGCTGCAGTATGGAAAGAAATCATGTTTTATGGATTAGAAAGCGTGACACATCCCCTTGTATACAAAAAACACACTTACCATGCTCACATTAAAATCAGGTGTTATGTTGATAGTCTATTGTGATGTGTTTGTATTATTATTATCCATTATAGTAGTGTCATTGAGGAGTTTTTGTTTATTAGATGTCAGGTTTAATTAAAAACTTTATTGAGCAATCATTGATTTATTATATTGGTATACTTGAGTACCTGTTTTTTTATACATACCTTGTTGGAAAGAACCCTTCAGGTTGGTTGACCTTGTGATTAAGATACCAATTGTATTATTAGTTTTTGTGTTTGCTGAATGTGTATAGAAAATAAGCTTTTCAATGAATCAGTTCAATGTTGTTCAGTTATCAGTATAATTACTTGCCATTGTTTGGGTCATTTAATAACCTAGTGTCAAAGTGTATATGAAGCCTCTACAAAGTCTACCCACTCTATATCAACATCACAATTACACATATATATAAAATCTTGGGAGTAAGTTTTCAATCATTTTTGAGTTCTTTATCTTACCCAATAGAGAAAAAAATTGAGTGCACACCAATCGGACAGTTGTATTTCAAATGCCACCAGTATGCATCGATACCCAACCATGCATGTTTTGCATGTTACTGTCAAAACATATTTTAATGTTAATGAACAACTCCAAGTTAGCAGATCTCCTATTCTAGACACATGCTAAACAGAATAATAACACTGGATGCCATCTGTTATCCTTAATTATAAGCAGCCATGTTTTGTGAATATTTGCATGTCTAAGAGAAAAAAGATAAATTCACACCCCTGTAATTCACTGGTTGCCAGTCTTTTTTTGAAAATCCAGGCATTGTTTTTGCTCTGACAAGCTGAGCTGCCAAATCACTGTCAAGTCATCGAAGTAAAGAGCACACTATTATTATTTTTAACTGTTCATATCTGACTAATATGAATTTGCCCTTTCCTGATGTCAGCTTTTCATCTGTCACTAAAGAACAATGCATTTGTATAACTGGACTGGATAGAAACCATTTCACATTATGTGGGATTGTACAATTAATTTTAATAAAAAATAAAAGGTTTTGGTGCCATTCATAACTGCTTAAATTTCCTTGTTCTGCACTGAATAACTGACTACTGGCAGGGACTAGAGTGGCTCAATGCCACAGTACAGTGATCTTTTTAGCAGACTGCAATGTGTTGGATGTTTGTGTTGGATGAATGAAAACCACCTACAATCAAAATGACAAGGACATGCCCAGCAGCAGAATGTAAGATTCTCCACTGAAACTTCAAAGGGCACAGGCCTTCTAGTCTGTCACAATGACTGTCTACCTTGGATGTCTACTGGGACCAAATCAGTGCAGAGATTTCAAAGCTGTCAGTGCTCATCACATTAGAAAAACAAGTTCATCTATAAATACTCCACATGGCAACTTGCACTTTCCGTGCAGAGGTTAAGTACGCACTGTTTTTTAGGTTAGGAATGGGTGGTTGTAGGAGATGGGAAAACTCAAAGCAAGTTCAAGTTTACATCTCAAACAAATGTCAGTTACCTAGTTGAAAAATTCTCAACAAAGCAATTTTAAGGTACATTTGCCTGTATGTGAACTGTTGTATGTGAACTATTATATCTGAACTATTGTTCACATGTTGTGAAAGTTCTGTGCTGTGGAGTGATGAGAATTTGTTGGCACACAAAAAGGACCATAGAATGCCGTTCTTGTGGTCACTGCCTGAAGGTAACACCTAAATTGGTTTAATTTGATGACTATTTGCGTCACTGACGTGGAAGACAGCAGGAAGAAATTTCTAAATGTTCATTATCGTTTTTCTTGGGAATGTGTTCAATATCTTCCCGTTTACACATGTATTATACCAAGTTTCATTGGTCCACAGATCATGGATTTTACCATATAGCTGTCTCAGTTGGGCACCTATCTTAATAAACAGCTCTTTCTTCAGTTATTGAAAAACATAAGTTATCCCATCAACTGAATTAGCTCTAAATGTATAGGTGGGCAGAATGGCCTCCTCTCATTAGTAACGTATGTTCTGGTACTCAAAACATTTTAATGTGATATTCATCAGATTCCTCGTCAGATATACTGATTGCACCTTTATCAAAATGAAGTCTGTTTAATTGATTTCCTCATTGCGACTATATTCAGATTCCTCGTCAGATGAGATTTAAAAGTGGCCATAGGCATTGAAAATCTATAATTCATTGTTCTAGGTCTGTCTCATTTTATGATACAGCTATAATGCTATATATTTGAAAACAAATTTACAACAAATATTTGAGATTATTTTGTATTTAATTAATCTTAAATTGTAAATCATAATTTAACCTTATAAATCATACTAGATTGTAGTGTTGTGTTTAAAATTATAATCTAATATTTAACAAAATCAAAGCATAATCTTATGGATATATGTACCAATTGTAGTATTTCAATTAATTTTAAAAAATCATAGTTGCCTATGCTAAAGCAAGGGCTGCAGCTCCATAAACAGATTCCCATTATCAGTGCAGTATAATTTCTCAGAGTTGCAATGGAAGCAAAGTGTTATCTTGCCATTCTCATTACTCTGCTCTCCATGTAATGGCTCTCTAAACTGCTGTTTATTAAAAACATCTCCTCCTAGCATCAGTGAAACAGTTAAGAGGACTCTGCTCTCTCTGGGTAATTTGGGGAGGTTTTTGACAGTTACTTTTGTTTACCAAAAGACTGAACTGGCACCTCCTAAGCTCATTGCCCATGTATGACTGTACAGCTGTCAGATTAAAATGATTTTCTGTCACTTTTAGTCAAGGCTGGATTAAACCCAAATCCCAGGTGTGACAGGCAGCACATTAATTCACTTCTCGGCAAGTCCCTGACTGCTCCAATATTTCGAAGAGACAGTCTGTCCATATCCTTTATGGTGCAAACCTAAAGCCGAACAGCAGGCAAAATCACATTGTGTTATTCAAAAGCCAAGAGATTGCTCTAAAAATGTCAGCAGCCTCCCAATCTGAATCCGAAGTATAATCCAAGGGAAACAAGGCAGAGGATAGTGGATAGTGAGTGGCACAAAATAAGAGATTTACTGTAACTATTTTTTATGGGAAATTTAATCACAGCAACAACCCCATACCCATTTACTGTAGGAGTTATAAGTACACTGCTTTTCTTTAAATATACATCCTGGAAGCTTGGTTTTGAGAAATGTTATCCTTCAGCACTGGGGGGCCTTCAGTATTCTTATCTATTACATAAAATGAAAAAGTCTCCAAAAAGGAAGCCAAAAAACGAAAACTTTTTTTCAAATCAAGCACAATCAAGAGTTATAATTTATAAATATACAGTATGTTATCCTTAACAACAGTTCAAGATCCCGCATAAAATGTCTACTACTATTGAGTGGTACTGGTTTCTGGTACTAGTGACTACTACTTCATATAGTTTAGTTGGGTGAGAAGAAACGAAGCTTAACAATCTGAAAACTTCAAAGGGTGGCCACGAGGCTCAGGAAAACAAATAAGTCAAATAAGATTTTAAAGATTTTTTAGCAATGTGAGAATGAAAGCAACAATTACATCTTTGCTAAACTCATTAATTACATTGATGCATCCTTAGAGTAAAAGTCAATAAACATGATGTAAAATGAATCAACATCTCTATCAACATTTTAATTTTTTTCTTTGCATGTTCCTTTTAGATGTCTTATTAATTAATATTGCTTTCTGTGATCATCTTTTCACAGTTCCTGACACCAATTACAGTATATGAATAGCCGTTCATAGTATTTGATAGTGGGGGTCAATACAATATTATTCAGCAGATAAAAAGAGTAGCAAATTAACTGAGAGAGAACATACAGAAAAATCCCTGAGACAAAAAAGTATTAATGTATGAACTGACTGCAACTTGAAAATTGCATTGTGGCTTATGGCGTCCTGTTTTCTGGTAAACTATGGTCATCCTAATTCACACTGACTTCCATCTTCAAAACACAATGCAAACAACAATTCAAAGTATCCTATACAGGAGTAACCAATATCAAGTGTAACAGCTAATCCTTCACATTTACCAATTAATTAATTAACCTCTTAATTAACAATTAGTGCCTTTTTACACATCCATTAAGCTAAAATGCTATCTGTGTACAACAAAATTCAAATCTATCTGGGATAACTGTTAGCCCAAAACAGAATAGTGGTAATTGCAGTAAAAGAGTAGTGTAACCTATACTTATCAGATTGTTGTTGTACAGTAGCTAGCTTGTTCATTAAATAAGCATTTATAGTAATATTAGTAGGTGGTTTGTCCTAAAATGTAGAAAGCAATTTGTAGACAAGTGTACCATTTCCATTTGGCCATTAAAGGCAAATAACGCATTAAAAATAAGACCTGCTCTGAGGTGGCAGTCCTTATAATTAATACTTCATATGTTTTTCTGAATAGAGCCAATGTACAATATAATAAAATCATTTTTTTTTATTAACTAACACAGGTGACTGTAATAATGGGTCATAAGCAGTATTTGCCTTTAGCAGTAGATTGTGTATAGTGTGCACTATGAACCTGGCTACATTTGTCCCTTTTGACTAACTGCTCCTACATGTTGCCCATGGCATTGCTTATTGTTTTTTGACTAATTTAAGATTTTTTTCATGGAGCCATAAACCTTTTTTTTTACAAAGATATTCTGCAAACAGCTTGCAGGAAAACAAATGTCGTAAATGTTGTAAAAAATCCAAAGGTTAGAGAAATGTTATTTATTGTTACCATGTACTAAGAAATATTACAGAAATTCAAGATAGTCAGTCTAAGACTTCATACATTTTCACTTTAACCAAACATTTAATGAAAACTTGTCCTCTAATATTATTTGACAAGGAAGTATATAACCAGCTAGGACAGCACAGTGGCATGCCATTCTTGTCCAGAGTATACAGTAGTCCTGCTTTGCACTCTATACTTCAGGATGGACTGTGGGTTGTGGTTACCCTTATGAAGTAAGTAGTAGCTTTCTGAAAAGGGATGGATATAACCCATTTTCAGACAGATTAATCATAACAGTATTGACTCCCACCATAGCTCACCCCTGCTTTTGTCTTTTCCGATACCAGATGCATTTCCACAGACAGTGGAATAACCATTGCAGACCTAGAGTTCTTTTGGTGTGGGATTTGATAGATGTGTACAGCCCTTCACAAAACAAAAAAATCATTGTTTGGTAAGGTTTTCTCCCATTCCTTTGAGATGGCAGACTTGGCCAGCTCAGGTTCCGTGTGACTATAATATAGGTCTGTTGACATCTGGGATTTACAGCCTCCATTCTCAACAGAAAGGGGTGTAAAGGCATCTGTTAATATTAAGCTTAGAATTCTTTAAGCAATTAGCACTAGCACCAGTTGCCATGTCTGACAACGTCAGACCTTTTCTCCATCTACAAGCACATGCCAGCACACCACCTTATCTTTTGGCACTTTAAGCCTGGCCTACTACTGCTACTTTGTTTAAAGTCCCTCTGGAATCCCCAGTCTCTTATGTTCTTCCGTTTCCAGCAAAGAATAAGTGAACTCTTTCCACTTCCAGGTCTTTCCTGGTCTCCTCACACACACACTGTATGTACTTTAGCCTTTGTCTTGGCACACCCCTGTCTTCTGTTCTTCACACAGAATTTATACACTTGGTAATGTGGTCTTAATTCTGACTTCACAATGCCTAGTTCTCCCTCTCAGTTATGAGACACTTACTCTGTATCACCCTACAGTGTAGCCTATCTTTCTGTACCTTTCTTGTTTCTCTAAACCAAATCTTTGCATGTCCCACACTGATTCCTACAGCAATTAGCTGTAGGTCCATTCTCTCACTTTCTCTCTTTTTCCAAAACTGCTCATCCCCTTGATGCTCTGAAAACAGAGTGTGAATTTGTGACTCAACCAGTTTTTCCTATTATTTACACCTGCCTGTCCTGTAAATACAACATTTACTGCATCTTCTTCAAACTGTCTCAGCTTGCTGACCTACAGGCCTGTTAATTAGCACAGAAACCTCACACATTCTCTTTGCTCTTCTTTCACCTACTGTAGAACCTAGACACAAACTGAAGCCTTCTTCTTCCCAGTTGGTCTGATTGGCTTCTTGATTTCTCGGAGGTGTGGCTAATTCCAGAGTGGGCCTATCCTGACAGATCTTTTCCTCTCATGGAATTCCATTCTTTCCAAGTGTTCTAGATTCAATCAGTGCAGCAGGGTCTCATTATGCTGCACATTCCAATTGTGCAAACGTGGTGAATCCAAAATTTTTAATTTGATCAATGCATTGATTTAAAATTTAATGTAATGTTTAAGTGCTGATTATTATCCAGTGTAGCTGCTGATTTCCACTAAACTCTTGAGCTTTAAAAGACCACATCACAAAAGGGCATTTTTATTTAGAAAAATCTAAGTGAAAGCAACTGCTTTGCGAATTCTCTGTCTTTTGCAGTAGGTAATTGTTCTGGTAGTGGTAGGAAGTCTAAATCTTTGATGAAATGGACTTCCTCTGGGCAGTGCATCCATTCAGCAAAAGCTCTATAAATAATTTATGAAGGAAAATAATTTCACACGAAACCCCAAAGAGTATATTATATTTTTTTGCTGAGGAAAGATATCTTAATCCCAGCACATCCTTGACATGATAAATGTGCCTTTTGGCTATAATGGTGTATCACAAGCTGACAAAGCATACAACAAAAGGTTTCAGGGGAATTATTATGGGGGTTAATGTGCACTGAACTATACCTGAAGCAAAATGTTTTTAGAAATCTGCAAAAGTTTAAAAAGGTTAATATTGTACTTGTTCAATTAAGTGTTTTAAAGAGTTTTAGTAAATAAGTTTGTGTAAGGAGAAATAAAAATAACCACAGACTTCTGTTGCTCAAGCCTGCTTTTCAATGTGCACTGGTATGTGATAACTGCAGGAACTCTTTTTTAAGTGAATGGTTAGGTGAGATCTGATCAAAAATGAAATATTCCTAAAGTAAAAATCCACAACTAGAAATTAATAAATATATGTTTGTTATATATTGCCTCTTTACCCTGAAGTACCACATATTGATATAAAATAACTCAATTGAACTAACTATAAAACTAAAGTTGAAAAACTATCAGTATAAATGAATTTCATGATAATGTCCTTTTTATTGTCAACAAAGCATATGTGAAAATAATTTTTTGAGGTCTCGGTCTTCCTTATTTTAACAATGTAATTAACTCCCACGAGGATAAAACCTTGAAAAAATCTAATGTTTTTTGGTGTCAGAATGTAGATTTAAAAAATATTAAAGAAAGTCATTGGTTAAATTTACAGTACCTTCTGATTCTGATTTTGTTGAATTACAAATTACATTCTGTATATACTGTAGATACAATTCAAGTGAATATATTTAAATAAAACTGGAATGCTCAAGCTGAACATGTTTAAGACTGAAATAGGTTAAATATCATAAATGACAAATTTGAACAAAGATAAATTGGAAACAAATTGTCGCAAAAATAAATTATGTGATACATATATCAGTTATTGGAATGATTGGTTTCACATTATATTCTAGTTCTTCTGTGTTCTTTTTGAGGAAAGAAGTACACAAAAACCTTGTCACAGCTGGCTGCATCATTCTCTTGACACACATAGTTCTTAGGATGCACAAAGGCTACAGCTCTGCTGCAGGCAGGTTGTACAAGAAACATTTTTAGCATTTATTAGTTTATTCTCTCCCTCTCTTTCTCTATCTAGGTCATCTGCACTGCAGATCCCACTCCGGGAACTATGGCTAATTCCCTTCTCAAAATAAATTTATAAAAGCGTACTAAAATGAAGAAAAACAGGTTTACAGAAATTAATGGATGACTTAAAATGATGGAGACATTACATGATAAGCTAAGCTTTTTAATTTTTTTATCTAGTTGTTGATGTACTGTAGTTGTTCATACATGTGAAAAGCACAAAAGCACTGCCCCTTGTTTCAAAGCCAAGTTCCTATGTGGGATTCCTGTACACAGTTCTGGAAATCAAGCATTTTGAGGGTATTTCAGATATAGAAAGTTGCATTAAAAAATCACCAGCTGGGTAATGTCATCATTATGCATAAATGTAGTTGTTGAGTATATAGAATCTTTTCTTTTTTTTTTGGCAAAGTAAGGAAACTCACCTGTAAGGCAAATGCTCATACATGTATATTCAGAACAAGAATATGGAATAGGAGAGACCTGTTAAACATGTTCTAGTTATGTATGAATATATACTAGCATTTAAAATATGATGGACTTCTGAATTGTGACCTCATTTTGCAATGCTCTGTTAATGTATATTAGCATTTTTAACTTATCAAGGGCAGAAGAGTCCTCTTCAGATTGGTTTCTTCCTCTTAAGGTTCTTCGAACAAATGCACATGAGATGAGGGGTACATTAAATTCATAATGTCCCAGGAGTTTCCTGTAAATAGGTCAGTAGAAATATAGTAATCCACTCTTAAAGATTTTGAAAAACTTTGTTCTTGAAACTAAAAGGTGTCTGGAGTCATTACTAGATGATATTTTCCCTAGTGATATGCAAATGTTGCAAGGATGCAATTCAAAATCATTCTTTGCAAGCTGTGGGAAGCTTCAAGAAAGCGCTTGATTGTACTTGATTATGCTAACAAACACACAATCAGTGCCACTAATTGGACTTAAGTGTTTTGCTTTAAATTGACTGGGAGGAGGGTAAGTAATTTTGCTTCTGCATTGATTTGGTTCATCATTCAAACACAGATTCATCCAAACATAATAGAACATTCAGTTTATTAAACATATCACCAATATCCATTTTTCTGGAAGTAAGAAGCTACTGTACATTATTACAATTATTGAACAGCTATAGATCTGAAGAAAAACTGTTACCAATTCTTTACTCAGGAAGTATTAATTTAAGAGGGGATGAAGTGTAAATGCTGTGAACCCAATTCCGATTGTAACAACTTCAAAAAGTGCACAATATTAGCAAAGGGAACATCCTTTTTCTGCCTTTAGTGCACTTTAGTAGAAAAGCATGAATGAAAAAGCATTACATAAGCCTCGCTTTCCTGTTTCATTTTAAACCCTTTCAGTTTCAGTTGCTTTAGCAAACATGTCGAGTGATTTCTGAATGTGGCAAGTTGTCTGTGTGGGCATCTACATGTTGAGAAGCCTTATAATACCCCCATTGTACTGCTTAAGCTCTGATCACACCAGCAATGTCTGATCAAAGAGAGTACCATGTTGGAGACCAGGAGACCAGAGCATCACAATATTAGGAATAAAAAGGAAGGTTGTTATCCTTCCATCTAGCTTGACTGCTTTTGTTAAGTCACACCCAGGCTGACAAAAAAAAACATTTTCCAGTTTTATGTATTTATATCACAACATTGATGTCTCATACTTTAATGAATGCAGAACTGTACATCTTGTGCCAAAATGTGATGTATGAGTATTATATGCACACTCCAGGTACTATTTTTTCAGCTTCTAAATGGAATTGTTAATCGGCTTCCAGGGGATCTTCCCCTGCAGGTAGCCACAGAAAAAGACCCCAGATGTCCTCCGAATGTAGAAAGTGTTGTGAAAGCTGGCATGAGGTCCTGTGATTTACTGCTGGCTGCTAATCCCCTGAGGAGCAGAGACATATCAGTGCCCAGGGAGGAAGTCTGAAAGCTTGTTTATGATGCGCTAAATTGCAAAATAAATGCTATAAAACTAAATGACACAATGTCTGGAAGTGGTGCACCTCAAAAGTTTTAGAAATGCAAAACGCCAGAAAAATGCCTGCAAGCCTTCAATGTTTGTTTTCCTGTCTTAGAAAGCCACAGCTGCCCTTTCTTTTGAGAGAAAGGGTGCAGTTCTATTCTTAGAGATAAATGTTTATAATCTGTGTTAAAGTTTTGCTTGACTCTAGCTGAGCTGTGTTCTTTTATTTCCATACACAGTAGTAATTTCCCAATATGCTAATAACTGAAAATTAAAATTCTGTTTATTCCAAAACCTTAAAAAGAAATCACAAGTCTCCGGCTTGTCTCAACTGTTCTTTTAGACACCTCATTACATACATTTTGAATTTTGAATGCCTTTTTTATCTGAAAAAGAAACAGCTCTGATGTACAGTACAAAGTGCTGTTCACCCAACCAAGGTGAATCTCCTCCTTGGTATCACTGTAAAAGCAATGCTGTGCTGGAATGGGGCCGAGGAGCTACTGAATGTTAAAGCAAAGCACAGATCCTTACTACATGCCCAAGATCAGATTTAAGGATGATAAATTATCCTGTGGAAGGTAAGGATGACAAATTTGCAGTAAGGGTGAGGCCCATCGCGTTTTTCCATAGACTGGGTCAAGTAGGTCACAGCTTTCCTTTCACGCTGTAATCTCTTCCCTGACAGTATGTTTGATAACACATTTGCTGCAACGGCTCTCCTAATAGCTGTTTCATAGGAAACACTATTACCTGTGACAATTCATTATGTGCCGAGCAAATACATCAAGGTGCACAGTAGAATGTGGGGTGGTAGATGTCAGCTTGATGATAATGTCATTTTATTTCACCTTCTCTGGGAATGCATCTGCATTTATTGGTGTGTTTTGGCTCCCTTGAGAAGGAATAAGAACATAAAAATAAACCTCAATTCAGTTCTTATTTTAGCTCTGAAAACTTACAAATATACATAATCTGGAACAGGATGTGATGATAAGGACTCACAAGACATGTCTAAGTGGATTATTTATACTATTTATTTTTCGTCTTGGGGTTAAGGACAGAATCAAAAGAGCAAAGAAAATTCATATCCAGCCCAATGCTTATAAGAAAAATTGTATCCCATCATTACAATTGTCTGCATTTTTTCTGAAGTTGTCAATGACTAATAATCAATTAAGCTGTATGTACTGTAGGCAGTGTTAATATGAATCATAAAGAGTCTTATTCTAACTTAATCTTTTCTCTTATTAAAAGGTTTGGGCTAAATAGATCTACCGTGGTCAGTTGGTTGTTTACTGACCACAAATAACTGCTGCAATTTTTGTATGATTGTTTTATGTTAAATGTGCACAGAGCCCTCTGTTGGGTGAATGAATAATTACAGATAATTCATATAAAAAGCCATTACATCTGGGAGGCATAAAGCAGAAGCTGCCCAGGGGTAAGCCAATGGTAACTCCTGAAATAGGTGCTCTATTTTATCCATGTCTTCTACAGATTTATTATACTAATATACACAGGTAGAAAAGCATTTGCATTTTTAGAGTGATCAGGACAGGAAAAAGAAAATATGTATGGAAAACATCTCATAAATGTAAAAAACATTTTTTATTTTATACCGTACATATTTTTTTATCTATTAACATAAACATAGCTGCAGATCAGGTTTGCATGTTAGTTTAATAACATTTGTGTTGGTTAGATTATATCCATAACGGGGGCCAACTCCAGTGTATTGCGGTTTTCATTTGCGTTTTCACATTAAAAATTAATAAACAGCATTAATCATTCAGTAATTTGCTTTGATATGAGCCGGCACAAGCACTGTAAGCAAGTAATAAAGTAGACTTGCTTATTCTATGTCAGTTTGGGCATTAAGTCTTTAATCAAAAGGGGGAAAACTACTCTAAGGTGAAGAATAATTTTAATGTTCTGTTTATAGTGCCTAAAGTATGCAAACTGTTTAGATATGAATACCTGAGTTATTTTCTGTGGAGAGAAGACACTGAGTTATGACATTGAGTTTTGATTAGATGGGGAAGAAAGCTTTAAAGCTCTATCAGAATGACTGGGAAATATATTTATTTTTTTCCTTCTTTTAGTTTCCCTAAAGCAGCATATTCTTTTAAAATAAACACAAATATGAAGTGATTGTTTGACACAGAACACAGAACAAACTTCATAATAGGTTGGCCTAGCAACAGTTGAAGTGCTCATATGTTAAACAGTGGTGGGGGAAATATTAATTTGTTCTCAAATATATTGAAAAATGTGATTCAGCAATGTACCATTAAGGTGGAAGGATTCTTTATGAATTACTTCAATAAGGGATAGGAACATTTTACATTTAAAATTAAGAAATCTGATTTTAGAAAAAGAAGAATGTAGCATTTGTTATGTATTGTGTTTGTCCTGTACGACTGGGAATGAGAGTGCTTTCAATTCCCTGAACAAACAGCACAAAATCAGTCTTCCTGAAGAGGATATTTTATTTTTATGCTATTTTTGTTCTTTTCTACATTTATCCACAATCTTCTCATGTGGCTTTGACATAAATCCCTGTGTTTATCCTCCACTGGGCTTCTATTGAGTACAAATAGACTGTTTTAGACTTGTAAACTCAGGCAGAACAAGATTGGCATTAGGTTTATGTATTTCTTGTGCCAGACAAGTATATAAAATCATTCACTAGCAGACTGAGCTTGGACCCATTAAAAGCTAATACAAAATTCCTCATGAGAAAAATAAATTAAAGTATTTTTCGGGTGCATCCAGGATATTTTTTTTCTATAGCCATTATTTTTTCCCCACCCCATACAGTATTCTGCAACACTTCTCTGAGTTCTAGGCTTTTTGGCTTTTAATGTTTCTGCTACTTTGATGATTTAAAAAGGCCCCTACTGATATGAAACATCAAAGCTAAGGTCACTAAGAAATGTACTTTCTGCATTACAGTGCCCCAGCTCCTGTGAAAAATGTTCAGTTTTTATAAAGCTCTTGCCATCTTACAAGCAGTATACTGTATATAGTCAGAATCAAAAGACACTTATCTCTCTATATATTCATGTTTTTTAGAAAAAAATGCTATTCAATGTTTTTAGTTTTTGATTATTCGTCACTGACTGAGATACATTTGAGTGACTGTTTTATAAGCACCAAGTCACCTCAATGATGAGAGTTGACTGTGCGCAGATGGTGAGGTGATTGAAGGTATTGAAGGGCATGCAAGCCTGATGAAAATTTAGAAAAAAAGAACCAACATGACCCATTTTTTTGCTGTTGGCAAATTCGAATAAGTCAAGAGCACTGTTGCTCACCATGAGGCGTGTTCATTGCCAATTCTTAACCTGGCGAAATACAGTTAGTGAAATTACAGACCATGATCTAGCAGAACATGAGTTACAACACTTTCATCAGGAATATCTAAGTGTGATGACCTGTCCAGAAATGTCTAGTGGCTACAGAACTTCACTTGTATTAAATGACGGCTAACTGACTGTATGGGCACCATATAGATCATAAGGTGGGACCTTATTTGTTGCTTTTTCACCAGGCACCCCTCACAATGAGGATGACAATGCCTGTCCTTGTGCTGCTCATGTAGCAGCAGCTGTTTTAAAAGATGTTATGCCAAGGATGACCTACTCACCAAACTTGAATTCCATTGAATATTTATGGCATAAGCTGCAATAATGTGTGGGCTCAGAGACCAGTTAACAGGCACATGCGTGTTCAGGGTCTACAATAAGAATGAGACAAAATCACACAACACAACATCTGCTACCCGGTGCAAAGCATTTATTATTGATGTGCAGCTTGTATAGCTTCCATGAGTGACTACACATCTAACTAACCTGTGGATTTCACAGCAGATATTCTGCACATCACGTCTGATGGTTACAAATATTATAATCAATTTTATTTTACATACTGTAGCATCTTTAAAAGTAGCTTTTCACATTCAGAATAGGGAACAAAGTTAACAAGGAGAAGAGATAAAGTTAGCACAGTTAAAAACAAGGGTTATGAATGCAGTAGAAGATACTACAAGCCTAGGTAGACCTGACACAATATTAGTACAGTATAATGAATTTATCCTGTGATACTTCTATTCAATAAAATGTTAAAGCACCTGCTAAAAGACTGTTATTTTCCTGATAAAAAGTTTTTAAATGTGTCTGTGTCACCAGGAACACCTTTCTGGGCCACAGCTTTCATACGAATAAGCAGTTGCTATGAATTATTAAGCATGAATATTAATTAGCTTTGGTGACTCCACAGCACTAGAAGTCTTTTAAGATGTTTCTGGATCTTAACATTGTGAAGTGACCGGGGCTGAATAATATTCATTTATATACAATTTAGATGAAAGAGAAAGCTGAGGTTCTACACAGAAGAGAGTAGTAGAGGTTTTGATGTACAGTACAGTAGATAAGATAAAATCTAATTTAAAGATCATTTTTCACTTTAAATCTCTCAAGCAGCATGTAGCAGAATATCAATCTGTTAAATATAATTATGTACAGATATAATTATATACACTTTACATATTATAACCAGATATAATTATATACAGTAGACCTTCCCTAATTATGTATGTACTGTATGTATTTCATACAGTATCCCATCATATTAACTGTTTGAACCCTGGGTGACATAATATCTTTCAAGGAGTCACAATTTGATAGCATATGTACTGTATACCTACCACAGGGCCACCAGTCTTGAAGTTATCACTGGGGTATGAAGGTGCTTTGTACTTTATATACAGTAGTGTATTTTATTTAGAAGTTGGGTTATATTTTATCCCACTGAACCACACCATTCCCACTTTAACTTCTCTACTGGATTACCTGTGCTGTAGAAGGAGTGGTATATACTGTATATTAATTCCAAAAGCCTGTTTGCCTAAAATGTAATAATAAACCAGAATACATGGCTAGGTATTCAAGGAGGTTTATAACAACTAGCAAGGAAAGCTGGGAATTTCGCATGAGATAATTAGGCACAGACTAGAAAATAACTAATCACATTTTGTGCCAGATAAGACTCTGATTAGGTTTCTGATCCAGCATTTTTGGCCTTTTGATCTATTTTTTCTATATGCACCATTACATAAAAGGTTTTTAATCATTTAGTATGTGACTAAAACAGTAATATATCTGTGAAGAAGTGAAACACTACATATAAACTAGATTGTTCTGTGAACAGTAAGATGAATGCATTCCTTGTTTCTTGGGCTGATAATATCATGAATATCTTGCTTAAATCATTTTGAAATATTGGAAATTAGTTAATAATTACATTGTTAAAAAAGTTGAGTGTGTCACCAATTAGCTCATGTTTTACATGTTGTCAGTTTCTGCAGATCTTTTTTTAGGTGATTGAAACTGCAGACACTTGTATTTATAGCCTCCTCAGATCAATCCCCAGGGACTGCAAGTCCTTCTTACCAAGCAATTTGGTTTTGACTTCTGCACCCATGTCAAAACACAGATGAAATGAAATCAGCTTCTGAGCCACATCAAATTCATCCAGGAATTCATAAGGAAGAAGAAAAAAGCAGGTCAATACTGGCAGCAACTCATTCTCTTTAGAACCAGTTGTTCTCTAAGAATGCAGATTTCCCTAACTGGCCTTGATGTTATGCAATGTATAGCAAAATGAAAGATTTAACAAATAGAGGCAAATAGATAATGAGTTTGTACACTAACTCTCACAAATGCACCATTAGCAAAGGGAAATAAAACATTATAATTCAGACACACACTATACTGATTTAAAGTCTGGGCTTCTTCCCTACAAAAATGACTTGTTTTTCATTTTAAACATATTTGTATATATTTTGATTCTAGCTGTGCAGGGTGTAGTTTCACCTTGCTCACTGGGTTTCCAGGATGGAGTCAGCACTACATGGGAGTAAGCAGCTTAAAAACCACAGCATCTCATCTTCCAACCTGTTTGTCTTTTACTCATTCTCATTTCAAAATTGAGTTGTTCAGCTCAAGATAGAAGAAATGAAAAGCTTTTTGAATATTGAATTAGATCGCAGATAACTGAAATTAAATGGTTTTACACATTAAAACTCACAAAACAGGGTTTTGTCCAAATGTATGCTGCCCACTAAATAGTCCAGTGCTTTCAAATGGAATCCCTAATAAAATATTATCTGATTTAAACATAATACTGTATGGCTGATAACTCAAATGAATTAATAAGAATAGACACTGAAGAAAGGAGGCTAAACTTAATGAATTTTGTACACTGGTTGGACAAAGGAAATTTAAAGCTTGTAATTAAAGATTAATTAAACAATTACTATGTGTTACATGTTATTTGTTCATCCTGGTGCAAAGGCCTAAAACTAGACAAGCACCCTTTCTCAGATTATTTAATAAAGTTCAATAAAATAAAATGAACATGGAACACACTAAAACATCTTGAAAATCCTGAGAGCTGTTGTTGAAAATTGATCTAATTTTATAAGTACATCTAAGAATTTAATACGATTAAATGGCTTGTCCTTTAGAGTTAATTATATATATTTACAGTAGGCAACTAGCCTCCCATTCACCATTATTTGAGTTTTAAACTTTAGAACATCCACATATTGATTTATTTATACAAACTGTATAAACAACTGACTCCTTTGGTCTCTCCTAATTCTATATTTACTTGATTTCCAACATGTCCTGCTGCTCTTTGCTGCTGTGGTTAGTTTTGTCACAGCTGCAAGCAATAGGAGCCAGAAAGCCCGAGGATCTGTGGGCTTCCTCCAGCTGTAACTCTCCGTCAGGTGCCTATATCCAGCGAATGCACTTAATTAGCAAGTGGAACTGCCAAAATAACTAATCACATAAGAACACGGAGAAGCTTAATGACAGCTTCCCCTGCTTTGCTCTATGGTCATTTCCCTGTTAGATGAATCATATCAGCAGAGATGCCATTTAACAATCTTAAAACAAGGAGGTCTGCAACACAGTCAGGGATGTCATAAAAAGATCCACTCTGTAAGCCTGCACTGCAGCCTTTGAAACTGCCACTGAGAACCCTGTATACTCTTTGTACAGACACATCCTAGCATCACCCCATCATAAAGGGCACTCTGCTATGTATCCCATAACCATTGTTTTATTTTACAAAAGAAATAAGAATTAAGAAAGAGTCATCCAACTTCAAAAACAAAAACATACTGTGAAATGCTAGTTCTCCTTCTAAGTCAACACCTTTCAGTTGCTAGTTATCTTGAATGAGAGTCACCATAACTATCTCTGAGGGTAGAATGGATTTCTCAGTGTTTGATTTGTTATAAGTTTACAACGATTCAATATAAATTTAGAATGCTGAACCTGCATTATAACACACCTACCTGTAGTTACTATTAAACAAAGGTGCATGGGTGATTCAGTGTTAAAATGGTCATCTGGTGTGAAGAAGAGGAGATACTGTACAAAGAAATCACCTCCTGATTATGGGAAGATTTCTACATTCAATATTTTTTATTAAAGCCCTTTTATTAAAGCCTCATGACTGAGCAGAATGTAACTGGAGTGTTTAACTTTTTTTATCCATGCATTATTCCTCGTATTTCTGCTGCTCTAGGAGGTTCTCAGAATTAGATATACACTCATTATGAAAAAAGGAATCATTGGGAGTGAGTAAAATGCCTTGCCAAGAACAGTAATCTCAAAGCCCAGATGTGAAATTAGTTTTTTTCTTTTAGCACCGGTGAGATCACTGCTGTGAATTATGTATGTACTTCACCTGCAATATCAATTGTAATGTCAGAAACCATGTAGAAAGAAAGAAAACGTATACATCTCAATTCAACAAAACAAATTCCAAGCTGAGCATGAAAATGATTTCATAATTTCAGAAGGGAATTCTGTTCTACAGCAGACATATTAACACATTTAAAATACATTTCTAGATCCCTTTAAGCATGAAGGGCAAAGTGTGCATGATGTGTTAGCATGCTCTGTTCATTAAAGAGATTTTTTCACATCTGTCTTCATATTTTCTACTGCTGCCCTTTAAGTAGCTCTTAGCTGAATAACGCATAAGAAATTTATATGTGCCCTGAAGGGAGAAGTGGGTGAGCAGTCTGCAGTGTGAATTCTGAAGAAATATGGCTTTAATTTTAAACCTAACCTGGACATTCTGACTGGAAGGTACTGTCTAAAGTTTCACCTGAGACCAGTGATGAACAGTCTTCCCTTGGTGACAACTTGTGGGGAAGTGTTGATTATTCCAGGCATGTGAGAACTGGGGAGAAAGAAATGGTAGCAATTACAGGCAGAAATTTAGATGACAGCTGGACTGAAGGATAGCTACAATTGCAAATCGTAATGCCAACCTCAGCAAGCCTCTTGTGACTTGATTACAGAATAGGCATGGGATCATTTTGGCAGTAGGGGAAAGAGTGGCAGGATTATTGCTCTCCAATGATTCATCAGTTGCATTAAGTTGATGATCTTTCATTATATGCTTTATGTAAATTTTGTTGTGACAGCTAGCATCCATTTTCCTTTGTAAGACGTAAGATATATAGCCTAAGTGACGACAGATTGAAGCAGAACCTATTCAAAGTGTTTATTTATTAATACTGCACTGTAATGAAGATCACCTTATTTTCTGGTGTGATTAGGAAGATTCTTCAAAGGCAGTATCACCTGCAAGCCTTACTTAATTAAACAGAAAAACTTTCCATAGCTAAATGTCACTCAATTGAAAACAAATAAATATTGCAAATATTAATGAAAGATAAATATAATGGGCTCAAATCTGTTTGTCTTTAGCTTTTATAGAAAACAGTTTCAGGCAACACTTCCTAATTGATGAACATATTGCTATTAAACAAGTGTCTAAATTAAAGATGTTCTTGCTTAAGAACCTGAGAAAGCTAAACTGAGGACAACCATATCTTATCTGGAAAAAGATCATCTCACACTATTGCAGTGGTGTGATGTGCTTGGTAAATGACTATTCCACAATTGAAATTTAGATGAAATAATATCCTCATAGAGAAGAGAAAAAAGATCAAATAATGAGGAAACAAATGAGGAAACTTCAATAGGAACCAAACCAAGCATCCCATTTTATAACAGCTACAGTTTGTTACCTAACTATAGTCCAGGCTGTGAGACTCTCTCAAACTTGTAGTCTTGGCCTGCATTTCTGCCAAATCTATGCACTCTCAACAACTCATAGAGAATCCTTTTGCTCTCTATGTCTTTTCTCTGCTTCACTTTTCTCAGGCTATTCCACTTCTCCTATCCCTATCGCCAGCACACATCTAAATCAAAACCCTTGTTCTCACCGACTGTACAGTTGTCTCAACCACTCTGGTCCTGACGTTCTCTACTCTTTCCCTCTACTCTCTCCTGCTGTCTCAACTCCTCCTGTTTCACTTTCACATGCCATCCACCTCCAGATCTCATCTATTTCCACCCTCACTCCTCCTCTGCTGTGAAGTGAACTGTCCAAAGAAATTAGAGCTGCTCAGTTCTTAATCAACCTTTGATGCCTGCTCAAGACTCATCTAGACAGTATCTCTAATCATCTGGCTCTCAGCTACAGTACATGCTAACATTGTACTGCACTGCTTTTAATTCTGAAACTGTAAATGTAACTTAATAATTGCATTTATTCACCTTAAATGTAGAACACACTCCAGCAAGGCTTTTTACATTACTGCTGTGTATCCACATTGTATGTACAGTCTTACAGTTCTTACTGCTTTATTTTGCTTATGCACCACTTGTTGATCTTCCAGTTTGTGCTAGCCCAAATGTTATTTTACCAATTTAATTTATTTTACCTCTTTGTACTTGCATGATTTTTCCATTCATTTTGTTTAATGTAATTTTTGGGCATTTTAAGTTTCTGCCAAGCAAATTATTCAGTCAACCTCATTAATAAAAGAACATAAGACCAGCGCCGAGCTAGAACTTTTGTTGTATTTTTGTCTATTCTGTTATCTAATTTATTTGCCTTTTTACTTGCACATACACAATGCCTTGATTTTGGCAAAGCTGAGTCTTTTAAGTCTGCTCAATGCTTTTCCCACAGGGTGCTTTACAGTTCAGTGCCAATCATTATATAATTATGAGCAATATTCTTATCCTCTTCCTGCAACATTGTATTCTTACCAATGTTTTGATGGAGTACATTAAATAAAGAAATAATCTTACAGAAAATAAAAAAAATGAAACATAATTAAGAGATAATTACACCTGTTTTTTAACAATGTACATGTAAACTACTAGAACCGTTCCAAGGTATTTTTTCCTGTAAGTTCTGAAGACAGTTTGATTAGGATTTTATTAGAAGTCACAGCTTTAGTAATATCATGTGCAGCATAAAAATTGATATAGCTGTTCAGAATGCCACTACTGCAGTAATATTTCTATTACTCCATTTTCAATGTGCATATTTCTCAGTCTAATGAAATGTCAGAAATGACATTTTTATTACACCTTCCTTTGCCTTGCTTGTCAGTACCTGTTGTCAGTGAATGAATTAAACTGAAGTATAAGTTTATGTCTCGGGCTGTTTATCTGACAGGAGTGTCACTACATATGCGACCTGTCCGTCCATGGATAAATAAAACAAATGCATAGCTGTCTCCTTTCAAAAGTGATTAACCTTTAGGACATCACACTATGGAACCTAAGGAAGTGCACACACAGAATACTAAAGTAGTCTGAGAAAGCTAAAAGTTAAAGGGAAAAAAGAAAACAAATAACTATGTAACACAACTAACAAAGGAGAGTTGAAGTGCTGCTACAAACAGAACACAATTGTGAAGGCGAGGAAATAGCACAACACTCACTCAGTGCTTTTAAAATCTTATGTATAGGCCAAGCATTCGACTTTTATCAGAGATAAAACAGCAAATGCTTGTCTCAATCAGAAATTAATTTATGTAGAAAAAGAATCAGCACTAAAGAATATGATCCTGTTTCTAACAAACATCTTTATTCCATAATTATTTGAGTAATTTTTGACAAATTGGCAAAAGCAAAAATGGCAACACTTCATGCTGCCATTTAAGTAAATGTCAGGTCTGTCATGAACATTCAACTGTGCAGCAGTTTAAACATATAACCATAATGTATCTTAAGCATGATGTTTTTGAACCTCTGAAACCGATAATGTAAATTCCTTTTCAGAGTGGTTGTAGCAGCAGATAGGTTTTCCAGAAGGTCAATTAAATTGGAAAATATATTCATGAAATAAAGTACTACCCTTTAATATTTTGTGAATCTCAGAATGAAATCGCAGGAGTAACAGACAAACAAGACAAAATGAAAGCAGATCACAGAAATGAATTGAATTGAAAATTTCTAATGTACTCTTACTGAGTACAGTTATTAGACCATGAATTACTTTAAAACAGAAGATTCATCAAAACACCAGTATAACATTTCTCCACAAAAAGAATTATACATCATTTATTGGACCACACTGTCATCTTGGCTGTTTATCCTGAGGGACTGCAAACAATTTTTAGTTCATATTATCTTGTACAATAATCCATATGCCATCTGTATACAAAATCTAAATTCTGAAACTGTCTTACATACAGTACAGTACACATTTCAACAAAACAAGTAATGAACATTGGTTTGTTAGTTACACAGTTGTATTATATTCTTTTTTATAAGTAAGTGATGTTTATTGTATAGAACACATGTAGGGCATTTAATCATGATAAGCTAATGTGTATTGTCAAATACTTTATGCCGTTACCTATGATGTTATATGTGCCTATCTGCTAGTAATAAATAACTAATGCATGACTGTAATAACAGTTACAGTAATATACTGTAAATATAAAACACTACCAAAATGTTCTGTAACATAACATAAGAAGAACATTAGAACTACCAAGACCATTGGTACAGTAGTTATTAACTAACCTGATCCAAGGATCTCAGCCTGATGTTTCTTGAAAGTACTCAGTATTTAGCTTCATATCATATCTAGGTAATTTGTTCCATGATTTTTTTATCTGGAAAAAATATCTGGGGAGAATACACAAAATTGATTGAATATACTTCATCAAAATTTGGTTTAGACTTAAATGGGTCTTTAAATCCTAAGTGCCCTACTGTACTAACAAACCATACAACGTGCGTATGATGGAGTTGCATGTCCCATATTTATTAAAACTGCTTTTTTAATTTAATATTATTTCTGTATTTTTTTTTATCAAGTTGAATTTCTTTAACACATTGCATTAAATATTTTCTTCTAACTTTGAATAATATTTTAATTTTTTTAAAAATTCAATATTTTAATGCATTAAGAAGGGTGATGACAAACATCTGGTAATGGAGACACTGCAGTACAGTATGTGCTTTTTTTCCCCTTTCTCAATAAATCACATTCTTTTGTGCTATACTTTTGAAAATGTGTTGTGGTTCTGAGCACAAGTATACGCTGTTTTTCCTGCCTATTGTATACGCAAACATTGATTTAGTAAAATTCAATTATGCATTGGAGCTCGGTGACACAGTGGATTACTACATTCTTAATTCGCCGTAGTCTAGGTCACTGGTGTGAAACCACTGAATGTCCAAATGACTACAAAATCAATCGGCCCTGACAGCCATAGAAGCTCACTGACCAAAACAGATTCTGGGAGTATGTGACTAAGGGGAACAGGACCACACAAATTTGGTTACAACTCTGTTGCCACTCCTTCTATCCGAGGAAGTGTAGATGAAGAAAATACCAAACTTGGGTTCTTTCAAATGAAAAAGTTTATCAATTGTCCCTAGGTCCTCAAAAAGAAATAAATTAGGCAGTGCCTATATGACATCTGGCAAAATGAAGAATCCAATTATAATTCATACGTAGTTCATATTACAGGTTATTGGTAGTGTTTGTCAATGGATCACCCTGACCACTGACTAATCGATCTCTTATGTCAACTTTCCAAAAGTACAGTACTATCACTTGTATGTTAAATATGCTACAAATTTTATCATATTTAATATGACCAACAAAAATCTTTTTTCAGATAGAACTTCAATTTATGATAAAAGACTCAAAAAATGATAAATGGTTCTTTCATGTCTGACTGTGCTATATCTATCAGAATTCTTGCCGTTCCATGGGTTAAATTTCTCGCATCTTTCAGTAAAAACTTTTGGAATGTCTTTCAAAGTTTTTTCTTCTAAGGCTTTTAGTTTCTTGTGTTTTTGAAGATAGCAGAAACAGTACTTTTTGTAGTGTCTGGAGAATGAATTCCTCTCCTATGGTCAACGTGCTCTTTGCAGTCCATGCTGTGCTGTGCCACACATCACTCATTCCAATGTTTCTCTGCATCTAACAGGGAGGTGGAGTTTATTCAACAAAAATGTGTTGAAGGGACTTTCTGAAGCATTTTCTTTCACCAGTCTCCATAGAAATCAATGGCACAATATACTGCAATGAGATATAATGATCTTGAAGAAGTTACATACAGTATGAAAATAGATTAAGGTGTTTTATATAGACCTGTCCTTGTCCTCATTCAATGTGGGGAAGCAAAAAAGGATAATAAAATGTTCTGATATGCCGATAAGTGTATAATTGAAATCAAGGCAAATCATATTAAAACAATGCATTGATAAGACCTCATCTAAAATACTATGTACAGTTTTTGCCCACATATTATATAAAAGGATACTGCTACTGTGCTCCAAATTTGCTTCCTTTTCTTCATCTTTCAATCTCTTTATTCACCTCTGCTTAAAATCAATATCCTATGACATTTTGCCTCAAAAGAATCAAAACAAAGCAGTTCACCTACATGTTATTATTATTTTAAAATACAAACCTATATTAGCCTTTACAAAAATCTTACAGACATCATCTCATCATCTCCAGTGCCACTTTCCTCGAAGAGGTCACATAGTTGGGTCCTCTTTCACCTTTACAAAATTGAAATACAGTATATTCCAGATTCTGTGGCCATTCATTTTGGATAAGCATATCAAGGCATTCCTGAATACCTGGTTTAGTAACTTAGTTGCTGGTCATTTGAGGGGCACCACACGTGTATCAGAACCAGAACCCATTCTGACATCATGAAACGACATCAGCCTTAGTTTTTACCATCCAAAAGAATACAACAATTCTGATCTTTCCGTCCTGGTGCCTTCGGGCTCCTCTCATCTTTCCTTTTCTGCTTCGTTTGTGGGTTTTAGCCTCCCAGACCTGTGACCAAGTGGCTGGCCCTCCATCACTACATTTAAACACTCAATATACTTGACACATAAGGTATACTGTAATTCTTGGGTGTTCTTATTCCTCATGAATACTGTTTTTCTTTTACTTTATGGGTTTTTATCATTTCTGAATTACACACACTGTAAATATAAATAATTTATTTGGAATTATTTAAATTAATATCCGTACAGGTAGTGTGGTATATATTTATTTTTGGCTTTTGGTGAATTAAGTTTAACATGTTATCAGCAGTTATGCAGCATACATTTCAGGTCTGGATTCTAATTTTGCATCATGTAGCATGCTGCATTTGTCCATGCTCCAGTTTCTTCTATTTTAATGTAAGGTCTTCTGGAGAAGAAGCAGAACTGCAGTCTATTCTGTTTATTTTATTGTGATATTGCCAAAAAAAATTTTTTTTGCTCTCTGAAGTGCCAGATGTGTTTACATACTGATGACTGTGTTATATATTCATTTTGCTGTTTTTTCTAAAGTTACAGTATAAATAACTCAAACAGTAGTTGAAAGAACAGACATTCCAAATGTGCAGGTTTTAGCTGAGCATGAATATTGAGCACTCCCTAATTCTTGTAAATTACAGGAACCTGTGGGACAAACAAATCTAGTTGAGAACAAATTACCTAAGTTTCTCTATTATCTTGTCAGAACACCTATGGGAGGTGTGTAATATAACAAACTGGGATTAGTAATGCAGAGGTACTGTAGATGGAACATAGTCGTTTTGTCTGCATGCTTGCACAACAATATTATCTGGATATAATTTCTATTGGACACTCAAATATACAGTATGTTTTAAACAACAAAATGTATGCTCATCCCTGGGATATCACAGTCCAATCGTATAATATCTTTTGTGAGTCCTTCCATTAATCTTTCTATATCATGCATTGATTCTAAAACAAAGGTGCAGAGAAAATCCAACCATAAGACAGAAAGAAACAACCGTCTTATCTATAGCCTTATGGCTGGTCCCAAGTAATTTAAAAAATGACTTATTTCTCATCGATCTTTATCCAATTCCTTCCAAAAATATTGTAGTGTAATGCCATGTGACTGAAAGTTGCATAAACAGAGCTGGTAATATACAGCACCTCACCCTAAAAATGCTTTTCTCTTCTTGTTTACATTGTACAGTATACTGTACATTACTATATTATACTGTATATTGTATTAGTACTATGAATAATATATATATATACACTATTGTGAACATGTCAGACACAAGCAGACATTACAGTATATATACAGTATGATGTGAACATCAGCAATGTAATCAAAATCTTTACTCAGAGTTGATTCTATTATTTCATACAGTATAACATATTATTATGTATACATTATATACTGTTTCTTTTTGTGGTAAGGAAGAAATCAAGCTTTTCATTTAAAAATCTTGAATTCACACTGATCCGAAACCTTCAAAAGCAAGATAACAAAACCTCAAGGTAACCTCTACACTAGCAGCTAATATGAGGTATTGTAGCTAATCCATCACTTTTAGCAATCACATCTAATTGACTCATTGTCAGTTATTTCATCTCATTAACATATTTTTTTCCTCTTTACACATACATTAAGATAAAAAGTTGATTTTGTACTACAATATAAATATCTCTCTGGATTGACCATTATCTTGGAACAAAAATGGTTAAAATTTCAGTAAAAGATCATCACAGAGGACAGAGGAAAGAAAAATGTTGTGTTTTAACAGTACAAAATACTGAAGACTTATGGACAGCAATGTACAGTAGATAGAATAAAGTTATGGGTAGATACTTTCTGTTTTTACTCTCTTTTTGTTGCTTTATGCTTTCTACTGGCAAACAGGATTAGTCCTGAGAGACAGAGAGGATAGATAATAGTTCTGTAGGGCTGTAGGGATCACCACAGATCATCAGCTGGCCCTGGAAGCCTTCAGTGAGAATAGAATGTACCAATCAAGGAGGATGAAAGGAAAGGGTACACCTCATTCACTTCAGGAGCCAGTTTCAAAACCCAGAGACAGATCTAAAGATTAAGAAGAGCTAAGAACAGGACAGTATCCAGACATAAGAATTTCTCTCCTGCTTTGGTGACAGCATGTACACCAGAAATAATAAACTCGGTAACACTAAGAAAGATCGGGGGCAGTCTTCATTGTTTGTTCTTGAAGAAAGCCTTCCCTTCTTTATTTTTTCTCTTTTTATACTTTTTTTGTTTTGAGATAGATACTTTTCACAGAGAGTTTCTCTCCTTTCAATCTGTAGTGAACTTAAATCATCAAATCTGACGTCTGTGCTCAGACCTTTAAAGGTTTCCTTGATGTCAAGATCCATATTCGTCATTATTTATCAGCAGAATGAAATGTCAACATTTTCCATGCTGTCGGATTATGTCTATTGAATAAAAAAATGAGCAATGATCATTATTATATAAATATTTTCTTCATTACTTGTTTAACAGCAATTCTGAAGAATGTTCATTGTATGATTATCACTGTATATTGCATAGTAACAGCATACTATTATGTACTAGCATGCATATTTATTTGTTATTAAAAATAAAGGGGAAATGCTATTTCAGTGCAAATCCATTCCTTCAGAAGGAGTCAATGGGGTCAAGATAATCAATTCAAATATGCAGACAGTAACTCAGCTGTGGAGACTGAATATGTAAGAAAGCTGTCATCTGTGTTTATGACTGCAATTACACTTCTGTGTCTACTGTTGTTAGCGATGCAATTTTTCTATTACATTAGGAATACTCTTAAGGGTTTGGATTCAGAAGGGAAGAAATGCAGGTTTGAAAATGCTGTCAGCTGTTTGGGGAATAACACCCCTACCCTGCAAACAAGTTCTGGCAACAGCAATGAAAGAAAATTGTAAGCTGATAAAAGAAGAAAATATCGATCAAAGCGTGCCCTCAAAACAACCTGGGGCAGAACATTATCAGCAGTAAAAGCAATATCTTATAAAAAGCTTTGAGATCTTATAGATGATTATCTTAAAGAAGGAAATTTCCTGGAAATCATTGAATTATTTATTGTAATTTGGTTATTGATCGAACTCTTGCTGACTTTACATTCCAATAAATTCAGACCATTTGCACAGATGGGGTTTCATTGTCATTAGTATTAGTCATAATATGTAGTAGTATCAAGAAATATTCATACTTAATGTGATATGAATAATGCTGTAATTGTGATTCTGCTTTAGCTATTCTGTTAGGTTTATGGGAAGTAATAATACACAAAAAGGAAACTTGATGTAGTACTGATGTGGCAGCAGTAGCTACAGAATCAGCAACTGTACAGTATATAATAAATCATATAGTTGATATTAAATCAACAGGTTATATTTCTATCATGCACTGCCTTTCATTTGACTATTATTCACCAAATCTGAGGAATCCGGATACGCAAAACAGATGGTCATATCATCATCATGTTTCCCAAGAGGCACAACTGAACCTGCAAATAATTTAGGTAGTTAAGATGTGCCATGAATATTTTAGCTATGAGTGAAGACTTGGCAAGGAAACTCTAATGATATGCAAAGTTTTTATCTGATGCTGATGGGTTGTTGTGCTTTGATTGATTTACTCTTCTCATAACAAGGAAGGTCCAGGTGTCAGAGGAAAGAGTGCAATCACCATTGCCATCTGTGGTGAAAATTGCATGGACACCAGATGGTACATCAGTTTAACACACGAGCACCGGCATCTATTGACCCTACTACAACCACTAATGTACTGCATGAGTTCATACCTCAGCCCTGCTGGTCATGCTCGTGATCTAAACATAATGTGGCTACATTAAGCAGAAAAATCTGTTCTCTTCTGTATAGAGGGTAGACATTGCCTGTGGGAAATGTAAAAAGCATATACAGATGACTTCTCACAGCTGTGCAATGCATGCTCTGCTGACGAAGAAAATCACCCCTGTAAAGTATTGGAACCAAGACACTGTGAACCAGTATTTTCTAGATTTCAGGTAATTCTGTCAAGAGCCTCTACACATATTGAAGGCAGTTTGTAGTTTATATCCAGAAAATCTCAAATAAATGTTGTTTTAAATCTGTGCCCAGAGAAAGAAAATGGATAGAAACTGGGTATATTATTGTTACAAATTATTCTGCAGTGCTAGATAACAGGGTTTAGTATACATTCTATATGCATTTTTTACAGCATAGACTGCATGTCACATCTGATTCTACTGCAGTCACATACTTTGATTGAAAGACCAATAAAAAGTGTTGGTTTAATTTGGATTTTACAGGCTAATTTTCTTCATGCCAGAGATCTCTTATCTAACAAAAACAGATTTTATGCTTTATTTTGCTTGAAGCATATAATAACCATTTATAGCCTTTAATTGAATTATAGGTCTAAAGACTTTTACAATGGGTTCAGTTCCAAATTCCTTTTTCCAATCAAAGTTAACATCTGCCTATACTTATTCAGTGTATTTTTGTTTTATTTCAATGTACACTTTGTTTAATATAAATGTCCTTCAGAGGGTTTATGGCCTGGATTTCTTAAGGAATAAAAACAAATGCATGAAAAAGCAGCTCCAAGCACAGAATTAGAAGCTTTGATGGCAAAATGGCTCATTTCATTTGATGGGATTCAAATGTTATGGCAACACATTTTCAAGTCAAAGGACCATACCAAGCTATAAGAAAAGCTTTAAACTTGATAGAAACTTTAAGATTGTGTTAAAGTCTCTAAGTAAAATGCCTGTGAAGTTTGCCAGTTGTTACTTGGAAAAGCATGAGTGGAATATGAAATTGCACTTCTGTAGCTTAGGCAAAATCCAAGCATAAGAAGCACAGAATTTCAACTGTGTTATGGCCCAGAGACATGTTTTAATAACCCAGCAGTTCTTTGTCTTTCGCTTCCCAAGAACTTCAATGAGCAGTTCTGTACTTTTTCAACTTAGCCTAAGTTATGTCCCTTACAAATAATTATTTGTATAATGTCATACATCTGCCTACACAAATATTTCTACATAATGCAAACGACTGAAGTTGCCCATTCAAAATGTGCCAATTGTTTCATTTCTAAACATCCTGAACATTTTTTCAACTTATTGACTTCAAGATGTAAAGAAATTAATTGACCCTCCTTAATGACACTAGGAATAAGTATATACAGTTCCCTCCAGAGGTATTGAGAGAGCAAGTCATTTTTGCTTTACAGTCTGTCAATGAGTGTTTCAGCAATTCAGTTAGATCTTAATATATGCAAATGTATTAGAGGTTGTTTGGCACGGTTCTCCTAGCTAAGATAATGCTTACCTGACTGTAAGGATGATCTCCCTCACTTTCACGAGGAATGAGCTAGGGAGCTGCTCCAAGGGTGTAGATGGGGTGGCAGGAGGGTTCAAAAGTAATACACAAAGGGAAATCCAGAAGATGCTTTATATACTGCATATACAGTACATAGGAGAGCAGAAGTAAGTGATTAGAATGTAATCTTCCTCTCTATTGTTTGTTTTATACTCCATTTGTGATAATGACATGAGTAATAATATACCATATAATATACATGTTATTTTCAGATAATTCAATGTATACATTTGATTATATTACAAAAAACAAAATTTGTATTCAGCCCAGTGATTTCAACTGATGAAAAGTATTGGGACACAATCAGTATTTTGTATTTTGCTGAAAACCAATAGCTTTAAGCTATAAGCAATAACTGCAAGTCTGTGATACATTGAGCTTACAAACTCTTTGTATGATAATTCACTGTCCCAATTCATTTAGGGACACTGTACATAATGAGTTTCTTCATTTGCAAATTTGAATATATCACCTATGTCTCATAACTTATCATTTCCCTAAGGTTCATGAAGTCCATGAATGTATTTGAAACAACCAATCAGTTTCCTTACAAAAAGTTTGGTTTTGTCAAATATTATGAATCTACTGTGTGAAATGAGAATTTAATAGAATCCTACTAGGATCCGATCAATTCTTAATATCCTTAAACTTAATTTGCTAAATATCCAATTTATAATTTCCCCATTCCTCCCTCAGAACACATGTCTGGTGCCTGGTCAATATCTTCCACCAAAGGGGTTTAATTATATTATCTCCACTTACCTTTTAATAAGATTAATGTACAGTAGTGTAACAGTTCCCACCATTTGATGCCATTAAAAAGTTAAACTGATGAGAGCATTTGCAACTATGCGGAGTGTAATTCATACAGCTTTCTTCTCACTGTTTTTGTATTGTAGGCCAAGCTAAATTCATCCTTAAATTAGTCATTGCACTCTAGCTTGAATAAAGTGATCTGTTGCTTGTGGGTGATATACTCTCAATTAGTCAACTGAAGGCAGAACTACCTCTGACTTGAGGTAAATTAATTCAAGAGCTTTTTGAAGAAGAACTGGCATGAAGAATTATTGCAAAACCTTTCCTTTCACCTCAAGGAAAGTTCTTATCCTTCCAGTGTCTGACTGGCAGGTCCAACAACAGATTTGATTATGGTGACGTTTAGGCTTCATTGATCTTTTCATGACATAATTAATAAATAGAATGTTTCTTATACACGACGTATGCAAATTGGGCTGTCGTGTGAGAGTAAAAATAAATGTGATTAAATTTGAAATAAACAATTTAAATCTTATGGTTTTAATAGTTTTGTTTTACAGAAAATACAATAAAATCTTAAAAGGTAGGAACAAATGAGTCTCAAATCTGCCCATTAAATGTTTGAAAACACTAATGAAAAACAAGTAGTTGATACAATTTGGGGTGGAAACTGTTATGAGCTACATACTGTATACTGACACTTCACAAAAGTCAAGGAATTCAGTAAATCAAATAATGAATAATGAACGAATTAATAGCACAAGATCTTAAGAAATCAAAGATGCTGACAAATCAAGAAGTTATCCTTTTCATACACATTTCTGATATAACTATGAACCACTATTTAAATTGTGATATGCTTTGGTAATAACTTTGTAACTCACAGTTATTTACAGAAATTATTTTATTTTAAGAAAAACCAGACAGAAACAATTAATGCAGAAATGAATTATCTAACTGATTTTAATTATCTAACTGTGGCAAGCCTAATACTGGAGTTGTCATCTGTACTGTACACATAGTCCAATGTGTGAGTTTTGTGTCAATGTTGGATTTAAGATTTAAACAGCCAGTTTTAAACCCCCAGAGGTCCGAGGGTCTAGAGAAGCAAGAAATTCGAGCACTATTTTTATCCAGGTTATGTGTGAAAAGTATTGCAAGCTTAAGATGCACACTAATAGAAACCAAGTAAAAGAGAAGTACAATGGCACTTTCTGTGTTCAGTCTCCATGTGAAAATCAATGATTGAACTTCAAGATACAATGGGCATTGGGTGATGCTCTTTGCTAGTAACTAAAATTCATATTGCCCTTGATCTTCTAGACAGAATGCGTAACAAAAGGGCTGTATTAACTATATAAGAAATGTTTTGCCTTAACACTTATTAATATTACACACAAGATCCTGCTTGAATCACAACAATGGCTGAATATGTTGATCAATTTGGAATTTCACCTTGTGCTCTGGCAGTACAAAGAAATGCCCTATTGTAAGAATATACAATGATATATGATATACTACGGAGAAGATTAAAACAGAACACGCAATAGATCTACAGTATCTGGTATTAATCGCCGAAAAGAAAAGCGTTGATGAAGGTGATTAACTCTCACTCAGAAATTCACAAGCTGCAACCCTGTTGTTTCATAAGAGAGCTTCAGTAAGTAGAAATATTCAGAAAGGGCCTTTTCCAACATGCAATAATTGAGCTGACATTTAAAAAAAATATATGTTATTTGAATATTCATTAAACTTGCAAGGCGGGTTTGGAAATAATGAGGTGATTATGTCACTGTACAAAAAGTACAACACAGACTAGTTACTGAAAAATGTCATTGAAGAACTCTTTCTGGAGGTCACCTGTAATTTTTGCAGCAGCATGACCTGCAAAGCAGTAAATATGAACTTCTTTGTCATGTTTGGTGTCTTTGCTGCTTTGTTTTGTGCTGAATAAGAATATTTTTTTCCTCTATAAAATACTTCAAATAATATCAATTATTTTGTTACATGATAAATCTGAGAAACTCTGGATATTAAATCTTTTAAGTCTTTATGATAAATATAATATTTTTATCACTGTGGTATGAAATATGATGCCATCTGCCTTCTCTGGCATTTAATGTACTGTATGGCATTTTTACTGTTAAGGATGAAAGTTATTTTGCTTTATTCTTTACAGTGGTGCAGTATAGAAATAAAAAAGAGGAATGTAGAAAGTGTAGTAAAACTCTGTGAAATCATACCAAAAATAATGTGAAACCATAAAGAGGAGCATGTTTAACCTTGAGAAATCACTGGCCATGGAGTTACAGGTTATAAACTGTAGAAAAGCTGGATAAAGACAATGCCAAATTACTATTCAGAAAAGGAATCCAAATAAGTACACATGAGGACACAATAAACACCTTAAACAAAGTAAAAATGTAAAAAACACATATAATTTATTAGGAAGTGATTACACAGGCTCTTGCACAATTCCTGAGGGGTTGTTGGAGATACTGTAAAGGCATATAAAGAAAGACAAAAATCTATTAATTTCACTTTTTGCCACTATAGGTAGTTTCAGCTCTTCCACTTGCCTTCACAAACAGACATTTATACAGTAGCTGCCCCAACACCACTGCACACTCCGGAAATCTCCCACTGATTTTTGGATCAACAAATATAACCAATCTAAACTAAACATGGTAAAATTATTTTATGCAACAGGATCACTTCAGGTCTGAATGTTTAAGTCAACAAGTAAAAAAAACAGCAGATGCCCCCTTTCCTTCTGTTATGCTGAAATAATATTGTATATTTTTAGGATGATTAATTATAACCTTTTTAAGTGTCTCAAGCCTCCTAAAGATTTTATACCATTCCTTATCTCTATAAATCAATAAGGTTATGTGGGAATTAAGTAGCTATTGATCAGACTTCAAAAGTTTCCCTGAAGCAAGCTGCAATGTGTGTCACCTGGGCCCACTGTGTGCACTGCTCTCATTCCCCAGCACATCTATCTTGGGGGAACAAGCCAAGCATTGATGGATAGCACAGCCAATTCTACTTATCTTTCTGAGAAGCTCTATCTGATTTGGAAAAATAAACCATGAGAAGATTTATGCCGGTGTCAATACTATGTCAATACACAGTGGACAGTTCTGAACCACTGTATGACTGAAGCATGTGTGGCATTTTCAGAACTATGCCTGGTGAGCTTTTATGAAGGCAAATGGGATCTTTGACATCATAAGTGCTTCAAAGAATGAAAATACCACAACAAAGCAATTTATTTTCAAAGCAGCAAGATTCTCAGTATAGTACCATTAAAGAGTACACTGGACAAAATTATTGGCTGTTAGATCTTTAGAGAGGCTTCATTCATGTTTATGTTTTCAGTATCTTTCCCTAGATACAGTATTCTTTCACAGATTCAAGTCAAGGAAGAAAAAAATAATATTGCAAAAATATGTCGTCCGACAGAAAGCACAGCAAGGACATGTTTAAGAGTATTTAATGATCAAGGGCAAAGTGAAATGAAATGCTAAATGAAAATTAAACATTCAGGACCTCAATGGAAATATATTCTGTGAGCATAACTGAAAATTTATGATAGACAATTAAGTTTCGACACTGATTAGCACTATGTTTTCAGCCGCTGTGCTGTATCCCACTGAGATCTGTGGCTTACTCTTTTGTTTTGGCTTCCTGAGAGAATATCACCGAAGTTCCAGATCCGGATAGTATTGTCTTGTGAGCCAGAGATGATCCTTTCTTCATCAAACACCAAGCACTTTACTGCAGAAGAATGACCTTTCAGAGTCTGCACATTGGACTGGTAGCTGTACAACACAGATAGAAAGACATGGTTACATTTTCACTTTTTGGATTTTTGCTTCCAATCGTGAAGTGTTTTTCTGTAACAGCTGAAGTACATTACATTGTTCACAGGAAAATATTTTTGAATCTAGTTAAAACCAGGGTCTCTGAGAAACTCCTTCTTGACTAAAGCACCTTTAGCATTTTTTAAAAAAATTAAGTGAGGCTGTGATGATGTTGTTGAGATAATTTATAGCAGAGTTTGGGGAGGTACAAAGGACATGTTTAAACCATGTCATTATAAATACAACAGGCAGTCCTCCTCCATCCCTACTAGTGCAGCACTTTTGCTCATCTTACTTGTGGGGGAGAGATGGACATCTCAGTCATACTGTATACTGTAGCCAGGTGTCAAACTTTGTCCAAGTGGCTTCAAGCCAACAATATTCTAAAGGGATTTGCTGACCAAGATACACCAAGATATAGCATGCTAGACCACAGTCATTATGGAGTTTATAACAGAATTTCAGGAGAAAGGTTAGATCCTAATCTCTGACATGTCCATTCACTTAAGTACTGTATATGCTGTAAGTGTTGCGCCCAGAACCTCCTTTTACATATCTCTCGCATCAGCCAGTCCTTATGGCTACTCCCTCAGGTAGCCACGTCACACCAGATACGCTCTTCATACTTCTTCCCTCTATCACATTCATTAGGATCTAACTGAACTATTGACAAATAATTTTGTGCCCAACTACTTTGTGGGTGAGATATGACCTTCCTTTATAGTCAGTTTTGAAATCAAGTAAAGAAAGAATAACACAATGCTTTCTTCTATAGTAAAATTTGAATTAATTGCACTTAAGGCCGAAAAACAATTCTCCCAATTACTTTCCGTTCGTTTCTGGAACTGTGACACAAAATACAGACAGCCTATCTATTAGTCAAAACCAAAGAGCTGGGCCTGAATGGCTTTAAAGAAATAGGCATGAAACAACTTCATAACATATATTCCTCTAATTGGGTCCTATCCCTTGATGTTGTTCCATCCTCACTAGAGAACAGGTGATTAAAACTACAGGATTAAAGCATTTCACACAAGCATTGTTGTAAAAACAAAATTGATTTTATAAAAGATTTTCAATATGAAACAATCAGATTTTACTTGTAAAGTAGAGCAGTCTAAATTTAAAATCAATTTTATTTTATCACCTTAGAAAGCAATATCTTATGCATTCTTGTGTCTTGCTGAAGAGATCAGACATTTCATTCAATAATAAACCTAAAACAGGATCTGTAAATTTGTATTTGCTGTGTAAAAACAAGTACCAGCTCCTTACAGTTGTGGAAGAATATCTAATCTTTGGTGTTATACTGAATTTGGTGGTATTATGGAAATGTCCAATTGGTACATTGTGACTTAATACAAATCCAACAAAGGCATCAATATTTCTGTTGTCTAAAAATATAATCCACTGACATTTCTGGATGAAAAACCCAACTGAATTACAGGAGTCATACTGGGGTATCTATTGCCTGCTTCAAATAATTTTTCCTTGTAAATATCACATTTAATTAGAGGCCCTTGTTTCTATTTTCTGTGAAATCTCTCAATATTTCTCTTTTCAATATTCTTTCTTTTTTGTAGGGTTTGGGGTGAAAATTACAATGTTAATTCAGTGAAAATTAAATGTGAAAAAGTAATTATTCAAAATGAATAATATTTTAACTGTAAAGTCAAAAGAATAGAGCCAAAGAGAACTGCATTTTAAAAATTATAATTATATTTAGATCAGTATTCCTTATTAAAACATGCATATGGTGTTGTTGACCATCAAAACAGGAAAATAAATAGCACAGACATTGGGGATTTATTTTTTCATGAGTATTCACATTGGGCTCATCAATACCTTCAGATTTCCAGCAGCCCTTTGCTATGTTGTTAAATTATTCATCATACTGACATATAGATTCTTTTGGAGGCATTTTTATGCTGACCCTTTTTTCCATTAAAAGTAAATGTCAGCGACAAAAGGAATGGGGCCCCCTACCACCCAATATTGAATTTAGGCTTAAAATTCTTAACCCTAATTTAACTTAATTGATTCTACACGTTTTGTAATACCGCTTTAATAGGTAATTGATTTGCAATTGAAAACTTATTCCATAATCTCTTCCAAGGGAACTGTTATTTTTTAATGAGTTCAGGCAAGCATAACTACTTTTGAATATTTATTAAAACATGGACATGAAGGCAGGGAATTGGTTAGTTCTTGCTTCTTTGCAGGTCGTAGAGAAAACCAATGGCTTCCTTTTTTCAAAAAGTGTTTTTAAGCAAGAATGAAAAATGTTATGGCATAAATATGCCATATTGGCAAAAATTACAATGCATGCATGAGCTGGTATGCAGACATTTTGGATGTGAGACCGACCAAAAAGAGGATCAATTTCAGTCTGAAACTATGAAGCACAATGTTGAATGAACTGAGTATAGAAAAAACAACATGCAGTCCAAACACTTTGCCAAATGTTTTATATCTTTACACAGGCTAGGATTAAACAAAACTTTGATCCCTACTCAAGCTGCAAATCATCAGGAACACAGCCTGAAGTTTTGATTAAAAATGTGGACTGATATACAGTAATGCGGATGAGAACTGTATGAAAGAGATTTGCTTCAGTGGTAGGAAAACACATTTTACATCTTCCAAAAGACATTGTGGTCATTGCTGTTTTACTGGCTTATTCTTTGAAAAAAAAACAATGCTTTTTAGATTTTGTAAAAAAAAAACATAAAAAAGGACTTAATAGAAATTGTTATGTTATTAAAAGAAATGATGTACAGCATACAGAAGACAAATGGGATTGGAAATAAAACTTTAACAGTTAGCTTAAAATGTTAAATGTTATTAAATCTCAGCAGAGAGTCAAATGATACAACCCCAAACCTTTGTCCACCAATGCAGAATAATTATTCTGCCAGTATGTTTTGACATCTGACAGATTTTACTGGATGAACACGTAATACATATCCCTATCATCAGCTGTAGCCTGGAGTGGCATAATTCCTACACTGTCATTCATTTAAAATAATAGACTGACTTCTCAAAAGAAAACTCGGATAAAAAAAACTGAAACATATTGCTTCTTAGAAAATGAAAACGATACATACCACACCACCCTTCAAGCAGTTAGCTTAATATCCCCCCTGCAGCAGCTGCATCAAAGTTTAAAATGAAAGAGAATGTACTTTATTTCCAGCACTCATTTATTTAATACATGAACGTAAAATTCTAATCAAACCACTCAACGTTAATCTTTATGACTGCTCTTTTCACTTGCTTTAATATTTAAAAAAAATTGGAACTGCAAATGGAAGTTTAAAGAAGTGTAGCATTTAAACTGTCAAGCAGTGACTAATTTACAGAACCAGAAAACCTTGAAACATTTAAAACAAGTAAATGTTTGCCATAGAGGTAATTCTATATACAGTATACGATTTCTGTGTCAAAACTATTTCTGTGTCTTTGTTTTTATCTCGGCGGCAGACATCAGAGGATCTGCAGCTCTGAATCGATATTATTGTAAGACCAGCACGTATTACAACCAGCTCTTGTGGTGCATTGATGTATTTGCACAGCACATAATGAATTGTCACAGGTAAATAGTGTTTCCTATGAAGCTGCTATTAGGAGAGTCATTGCCATAAATGTGTTATCAAACACACTGTCAGGGAATAGATTACAGAGGGAAAGGAAAACTCTGACCTTCGAGGGCTGGCCTGTCGGGGAATCTCAACGGACTTTCCCACCACTGGAAATTTATCATCTTTACCTGCAGACAGACCATTTATCACCCTTAGATTTGATCTCGATCATGCGGGAAGTGTTTATTTTCAGTCATTAAGGTAGTATCCACCTCCTTCTAAAGCACTGCTTTAAGCTGCATTTAGTGCAGATTGCACAAGGACCTCTAATTCCACACTCCTGGAGCTTCTTTGCACAGAGCAAAAGATGAGCCTCCTTCAGCACAACACAATGTACCTGCATTTGCATTTATATGAAAACAAATTACAGATTTCACACATCATATTCTATAGGATTACATTCACAATCATTGTAACTCCTCTTGGTAAATACAAAGGTTAAACTGTTATTATTTGCAATCATGCCCTGAATGCGGAACTATCTACCAGCAAAGCAGCTGAAAGACACAGAAGTTTATTTTAGAGATGTGAAATATAATATACTAGTATATTTGATTTAGTTTTAAAGTAACTAATTTGATATTTTAAATGTTTTTATGTTCATTTATTTTTAGCACTGTGATCATAATACAAATAATCTTGCATGATTTTCATTGAAATAAAACTCTTTATGAAATATCATTTGTATAACTAAATCTGTGGAGAAGATTATACTCCCACATAAGGAAAATGTGTTTTAATGACCACTGTTGTTTCACCATTCTTTTGTGCAGAGTAAGAAAAAATGTTTATAAATTTCAGCTTTGGAGTTTAGTGAACTTCAATAGGTTTTGATCTTGATGGGAAAAAGAGTGCCTCAGCTTGCCAGAGATCACATACCTGAGCCTAAAAAGCAAATCCAGGATCCCTTTTCAAAATGATTGTGATTCTGGATCCTTAAACTTGATATAATGGGCTCAGTAGTGGCTCAAACATTTAAGGTGCTCATTCACTCATAGTGCCTGTGAGACCTATGGTCAGACATTACCAGTTAGAAAATGGGGCTGTATGAACTGGAATACCCCAGGCAACAGTGCAGACACAGGCAGAAGCTGTCAGGGTGGGCTGGATACATTCTCAACAGGATGTGTCTCAGGTTCTTTTTGGATTTCAGCTTGCCAGATACCTACAGTAATGTCAATCAGAGACCTAGTAATGCTAACAGTCCAGTACGGACAATGGATGAATATGTTTTCATGTTTTGATTTACCCTTTGCAGTAAAAGGAGTCATAGCCATTATCCAAATGTTAAAACAATTAGTTCCATTCACGTTAAGTGGCATAAACTAAAAGATATATAAAAAATAAGCTTTAAAAGTGTGTTACGTGGATTAGGTGGTGCCGCATGACAGTTTGCTAGCATTTCAGACTTTCAGCAAAGTCCCCAGTAATAGTCCAGTGTATACTTTATTTGCTTGTCAGTACAATCAAAACAGCAATTTGGCACTGAGGCCAATAGAAAAGTTGGTGTTTGCACTAGTGGGGAGCATTCATCTCAGGTTCCATGGTCTGCCTATTTGAAACCTACAGTATATTGTTGTCCATTAGCGTTCACAGGGATTTAAGCAAACCAGGGGTTCAATCATCAGACTTAATGAAAACTATCATGTACTTATAGTTTTACACATTTTAAATTAATTCACTTGTTTTGACAAATTCGATTTTTCAGAGTTTTGCAGGGTAGAGAGGTTTCTTTTCTCTGTAGAAGAATAACAGAATCACCAGAGTGACCATCAAGTAATCTGAGGCTTTGAGGCTTTACAAATAGATAGATCTTTTGTTTGCACGTTTGGTTGTGATGAAACCCTAATATTTTGATGAGTGAATGCCTCCTCTGTGCAGAGGCCGAGAAAACTGAAAGGCCCATCTAAATGATGGTTCTGTTTATAAAACTGATGAAGTCATTATTTTGTTCAACATTGCAATCAAACACAAACAAGGGGTATTATTTACAATCAGCAGTCAGACATTTCCTCTCCTTGGAGTGCCTGACTTACCTCACTGCTAAAATAACATCTTTTATCATGCCACTCATCCCAATCTGTTTGCTCAGTATGGCATATTCATCCATTAAAAATCCATGTTTACTTTTGTATTTTCTCTCGCTGATGCTCTAATACAGTGCTTTTATCTTAAATGGCTGTTTCAGACTATATTTCATTGTATATCTTTAAAACCATATTTATTCTTTAATAAACCTGGGCTTTGCAAGTTTTGCTGTATAGGTTTATATGAGAGACAAGAGTACAATGTTACTCCAGGTGACATCTTGCCTCCTTCAGCCTGACAGCTCCTTTGGTTCCAGAGACCTTGGTCTTTGATACTCTCTTTGTCTTAAACATCCTGAGCAACCCTGTTGTTTTTACTGTAAGCACATCCTCCTCTGTTAGCTTGACTTCAAGCTTGAAGTTAGTAAACTACATGTATTTCAAACTTCTCTATGTATGTCAGTGTCCTCTGTCTAAATGCCATTATGAGAAGGGGAATCTAAATATTAGAAAGGCTGAAATTCAGTGTTAAGTGTGGTGGTCTTTTAGGTGCAATGATGGTGCACATCAACTAGTTTGGAGAGGTAAAAAGAAACATTTAGCTGCATGTGTACAGTAGGCAGGAAAAACTTGTGTTTATATTTCAATCGGGTACACAGTGCTTTAAAAGTCATGCAACAACTATTAATTGTAGCAGTTTTAGTATGAGATGCCATTTATTGTACATCAAAGATTATGAATAGTGCAAAGACTAATTTTTAAATGGGAAAAGGGGTCATTATTTCTGATCATTAGAGCCTTACAGCCCATTATTCATTTATGGTTGCACAAGACTTACAGCAATCTGGTGGAAATTAGGCAGACGGAAACCCTCTCATGGAAACTAATTTTCTTTGAAACAGAAGGTAGATTACTTCAGTTACTTTCAGCCCTTTTATATTATCGCCACTATATATAAAAAGTGCAGTGTGATTTCTCAGGTTTAAGCAAGCAAGATTGATTGGATATATGGTTGATCTCTAACATAATATCTAAATCCTGTGACATACATACTTTTCTATCTTAATTCCTACCTATAAGGCATTCATTAAATTGACTGAAGCATTGATACAACCAGAATAATAAAAAAAAACATTTTTATAGCCCATGGGATGATTTCTTACTTCACTGGTTAGTTTCTTGAAGGCTTTTGTAGCGTGTGCTGTCAAATAGACTTCATCATGAGATACGAGCAGTTCAACAACACCTTTATCATTTATTTTAAATGAAAAACACCTTCTCACTCTGTTGCCGGTTGCCTCGAGATGAAATCCAGGCTTTAATGAGAAAGCTAGCAGTCTTGTCCAACAGCAGGTTCTGGGACTCAAGCAGAGAAGTGTAACAGAGTGACCTCAGTGTCTCCTATGGTATTAAAAATCGAAAGAAAGATAGGAACGTAATGCCTCTTACCACCTTCTCCCTTTTTATTATTTACAATGTCATGGACAACTGACTTTATGATAGTGCAGACAGACAAAGCCATTTTATCAGGTAGTGACAACAATCCAGGGCACAAAAATGGTTAAAGATTGATTTCAAACACCCTCTATTTCAATTATTTAATGATGCCACTTTATTCATTCAAACGTATGATATAGGAGGCATTTTTCCTTAATGCTGTATCCCCATGTCACATTACAATTCATACACAGACTGGCAATGTAGACAGCAGAATGGGTGGTGGGCTGGAAGAGAGTTCAGTGACACGGTATACTGTACTGTACATCAAAATCATACAGTTTGACATATAGCATTTCTTAAAGTTTAATTACTACTGGGAACATCCTTTAGTAAAGTGTTTCTGGAAATGGAAGGAATCATCTAGATCGAAAGTAAAGGTAAAGAGAAATGGCTACAATTTACAGTATATATAGAAGCATATAGCCTATATTATCTTTTTTTTTATAGGCTCTGGAATCAGCATCTCATAAATTCACAATGGCTTATATACAGCATGTAGATACAGTACATCAACAGAAAATCAACATTTCTTGAATTCTATCCAAATCTTTCTTTTTCTGTTTGTGCATTCTACTTTTTATATTTATTTTCAACTATACGTAGCTAAGGCCTGCAAATACATACTGTACTATATTTAGACGTCTAGGCTTAAGTATACAGTAGGTACAAAGGAAAAGAGGTAATTCAGCCCATCAAGTGGAATTAATACAGTGTCAACCACTCTGTACATTCTACTGGATTCTCATCTATGAACACGGAAAAACACTGTATAAATGCTTCAAGAAAAAAGTAAACAGCTAATTTAGAAATCTGAAATAATTTGGGGACTTTTAGATATGTACTTTTTTGCTAGGTTTTCAAAATGCAAAACATTTTTGAGAAAAAAATAAAAAGGAAAACCAGGAGCTGAGTCACTGCAGCTGAGTCAAAAAGCCCTTTCCAGTACTCTGAGGTGTTATTTTTAATAGGCCTGGCAGAAAAGAAACACCATTTACATAATTTTGAGACAGACCCAAAAAAAAGTATAGATGGGAAATGAATGAAAAAGAGCACTATACTTCAAGGAAGTTATATTTAAAGCCTAAACTATTCTGGGACTGACTGGGGAAATGTATAAATAAAACAAATTGCAGAATATGGCAGTAAATAAAACCTCATCTCCAAATTTACCACAAACTTCAAATTGACCATCAACTTTTTAACTTATCATCTTATCGCGGTTAACACTTTTATCATATTCTGAATATCATTTCCAAAAAAATAAAAATTCTTCAAATTAGTTTTATACCCACACTATAAAGAGCTCAAAAACATAGCAAATTAAACAAAACATTTTAACAATGTTATCACAATTTAGGAGACACTCAAATGCACAGTGATATTTGACAGTTAAAAAAAGCTCAAGTAATTAATTAATATTAATTGAATTTTTAGTTATCAACGTAATATTGTTTATATCAAATGAATTATGCTTGACAACATTATTGGTATTTTTAATGTTCTTAAAAATATTCTCCTTCCATGGGCAATTCTTGTTTTGCTGAATTTAAGGTTTCATACTTCCTAGAACAAATTCTAGATTTAAGACCTACCTGTAAACATTTTCTCTGGAAATGTATGTATAAGCCAGTAAACCAAACCCATTTCCTGGCAGTCAAATCCTGATCAAACGTTTTATCTCCACTGAAGATCCTCTAATTTAGAAATACTTTTGCTTGGTTTCAGCCATTTTTCTTTTTGCTGGCCTTGTGTGGTTGCATGGATTGTAACAACAGGCTACTAAATGTACCTCTATCCCAAGGGGAGAATTTGTTAGCTGACTTTATGACTTGTACTCTCATCCTCCATCAGTCAAAATCAAAAGGATAAACTGGAATAACTTAGGAGGTATACTGTTCCAATTGGCCAGCTTGCATTACTTCGACTTTCAAATGTCAAATGGCCATTAGGGTAAACTCAATAAATAGAATGTTAATGGACTGATGCAGAAGAAGCTGATTGATTACTTTCTATCCTTGGCTTCACAAAAGCCGACTGGTTAAAAGAATAATTACAATTTCTAGCAAAGAGACTGCAGCAAATAGGTTTTGGCTGTGTGACATCAGGACCATTCCATGGGTACAATAATACATGTTAGTATTCCTTTTTAACCACTATATTCATCTAATCACATAAGTCATCAAAGCAATATATTAAACTATAATACAGTGAGCCATTAAGAAGAAGAAAATGGTTTTAAAAAGACTGTGGGCCTAAGAAGGCAATTGATTTCTCACTTACTCAGAGAGATCCCAATATTTCAGCAGTCCATCCTGGGCAGCAGACATCAGGACTCCTTTGACTTCATCAGGCTGGATCATTCTGAGCTGCACTGCCTCAATCCTGAATGAAGAATTACATCTGAATTTCAGTAAATGTCGCTGGTTTGCAGTGCTGCAGGAGTAGTTTGTAAATCACGACCATGATCCAAGCTGTCGGCTTTCTTAATTATTTCATTGGACATTCATTAATGTTTCAGTTAGACATACACTAAAAGTGTTGATTTAAAAAAAAAGAAAGATAAAAGGAAGATGTAATAATGCCATTTATATGTCGGTTCTGATCTTTATGATTTTTTTTTTCTTTACAAATCCAAGTATTGTAGCAGTAAGTAATTTTTTTCCAAATCAGACTAAGAACCTCACTAAGTGTGCTTAGGTCTGGTTACATACAATATCTGTGAAATATTTTAATAGAAACACTCTAATCTCTAATCCTCCTTCTCTTTATGCTATGGAACTTTATGTTAATTTCATTGAAATTAATTATTTGTGACAAGAATTGTTTTATAGAACAGTTTCATTAGTAGTAATAAAATTAATAATAATAATCCACCGTTAAGATGAGATGTTAAACCGAGGTCCTGACTCTCAGTGGTCATTAAAGATCCCCGGGCATTTCTCGATAAGAGTAGGGAGTTATCCCGGTGTCCGGGCCTAATTTCCCCCCCTCAGCCTTTACCGTGGCCTCCAAATTGTCCCCATGTATGACTGGCTTGCACTGGCCCTGTGATGGACTGGTGTCCTGTCCAGGGTGTACCCTGCCTTGCGCTCGTTGCTTGCTGGGTAGGCTCCGGCTTACCGCAACACCATATGGTAAGCGGTTTGGCAAATGACACAATAATAATAATAATAATAATTGATTTTGATAATTGATTTAATAAATGTCTATGTATTAATCTTACAAATATATTTTAAATAAAAAACAAATATACAGTTTAGGCATACATACTTGAACATGAAAACTGACATTGAAAGTTATCTCAGATTTGTAGTTATCAAAAAGAACAACAAATTCTCTCCTTAATCACCCTGTATGGCATCTTTACCTTTTAAGGTACTCCTTCAAAACAGATTTGGTAACTGTCTGAAGGCAGAAAGATTTAAGAACTTTCACAACATGGAGTTTAAGCTACTTTTATTTTAGCGTAAATGGTATGCAATGAATTCAGTCCAGTGTAGAGAAAGTTTCGAAAACCATTCACAGAACAAAGCTCTGACCAGTGGAGCCAAAAATTAAAAATTATAACACTTCATTGAGAACATACCAGCATGAAACAGCTTATTTCATGGACTAATGGCAAGTAGTGTATGTTCACATTCACTGCATAGCAGAAAGGGCAGAAATGAAACTACAAGATACAATTCCTGAACCTCTACTTTGAAGGAAATCTGCACTGGTCGGTTCACACAAGCGAGATGCCCTAAAAGAACAACCCATATTCATTATCTTGGGTAAAAAATGATTCAGTATAAACTTTGATTGTGAAGACCAAACATCTGAAATAAAGCTTTTAAAACAAAGTTTGAAGGCTTTCCAAAATAAAAAGAGCTTTAACTGTGTTTGATCTGGGGACTCCAGTTTAGATTCAAAAGCACAGATTCTTGTTGATATTTCACTTAGAGAAAGCATGGTCTCTCATCTCCAGTTATTCACAAATCTAAAACAGAATCTGAAATGAATAAGATAAATACTGCCAGAGCCAAGACCACATTTTCTGATCTGATATTTATGATTTTTAATTTGCGTGATTTTTTATTGATATAAAATAATAGATATACCTCATTATTAGCTTTATTACTCATCCTTGACAGAGCCAATGAAAACCTCTATACAGTATCCTCTCTCCAGGCTGTGAGATGCAGTCTTTTTCAGCTTCCTATTTTTCTTCTTATCTATTTGCTTTAAAAAAAGATTTTTCCATCAATTTAACTTCATTCACTGATGTTTAGGTATCATCACCTTATCACTTGCTGTGCAGTGCAGTTGAATCACACATAAATCTGTAATACATTTTGTGTTTTTATAGATTCAATTTAGTATCACCCTTGGACATGCTACTAATCAATATCTGTGAAAGGAGCCCACAGTGTTTTATGACACTTAGTCATAAAATAATACATTAAAGAATAATACTTTCCAACATACAGTTTTACCTTTGAAATTACCAGCAATGTTTGTGTTACAGAGTTTCCTTAGATACTGAAGCATTAAAAAAGTTAAAGGCATTAAAGTTGTATAAGAAAGAATCAAATTAAAATCCATAAAATACTAATTATTTCTTTTAAATAATTTAGTACAAAAACAAAGGGCAAAATGGAGCTGCCTGGGGTTTTTACAATCCGATTAGTTCTGCATTTTGTCACAGAACTGCTATTGCACTGTAAATTCATCTTCTTTTCATTATCCATTGAGATTTCACCAAACATATTAACTTGTCCATTGCTGCTGGCACTGTTGGTGTAAAATTTAATTTGTCTTGATTTTTCACCTTTATCTTTCAGGCAGTTATTAATGGGATCAAAAACCTATAGTGAGCATAAAAAACATATTAACTTAAACAGAAACATATTGTATGTTTTTAGGAAAATAATGTCAATATGGATTCTAGGTATAGATTAAATGTTATTGCCATCATTTTGATTAATTGATTATTCATGGCAGACTGTGATACACTCTTGCGACTCTGTTGCATAAGCACTAAGGCTTCTCATTAGTTAAAGGGTTGATTGGGCATCGGTGATAAGGCGATCTATTCTATTAAATATCAAGGTAAAAAGAAAAATGAAAAATACAGAAAGGAACTCTTTTGTCCTAACTATCAAGAGAACAAAGCCTTCATTCCTCTGGTATGCTGGGGGCTGAATTAAGTTAGCACATCATGATTTACCATGGAGTCAAGTCTTTAATTTCGAATCAAAATTTCTTGTACACCTCCCTGACAGATGCCAGCAAGTATGAAACAGACATGCAGATTAATACACCAATTGATGTAAAGTAATCAATAGGGGGGTCCAAATTCGATGGTAGTGGTTGCAGGGTGCAACACTAATCAAATCCTGGGACCTCACCTGAATTATTTTTCCATGTGACAACATTCCAGCAGAACAAAGCACTCCCTACTTTTGCTCAGGCAACAATGACTTTTAGAATAGGACAGTGTTATGCCATTGGTGCCCGACAAAAAGATAGAGTTTGCATTTTTTTCAATGATGTCCACTAACTAATAGTATGCACCCTTCACAGTAGACTTAATCAACCCTGTTGATGACACAAGTTGATCAGCATAATGATTTTAGCTATGTCATGTTTGTGCAATAAACCTTTTAGCACACCTGCTATAAAACAAGATCTCATTTTCCTGATAATTAACTTTGTGAATTTGTATAAACATTAATGTTCTTTTGATACTCGGTGTACTTAATCTACCAAATGCTGGGTCATTTACTTATCTATTGAAATGAAACATAATTAGTGAAAGTCCAAACACAAACATATTATATTATATTATTTTATTTTATGGTAAATTTTTTGGATCTCGATAAACACAGAAAGATGGTCAAAATCAAATTATCTGTTTCAATGTATCCTACAGTACATACAGTATCAACAGACCACTGTGGGTTTTCTAGTCACTGCTGATTAGATTGTAAATTTTACAATAAAATCTAATGTTTTTATTTGATTGATTATTAGATTTATTATGATAAAAAAGTAATATGTTTCCCTTTTTATTTAAGTTAATATATATTTATTATCACAGCAAATATCTGGAAGATGTGGTTTCATAGACTTTCAATGGCTCAAATGTTTTAAAAATATATACCTGTATATTTCACATAGTGTCAATATGTGACTGGAATCTTTCTTCAAAAGCAAGATTTCATAGGCTATATATTTGTGCACATACAGAGAGATTTCATATTTAAATTTTGATAAAGTGTGCACTCAGTCAGATCATGGTATGTTTGAGTAAAACATACTAAAATCAATCAAAGAGATACCGGACACAACTCTCACAGCTGACCATTAACAAAAATATATGAGGTATAATTCACATATTTATCTTAGTTTGTAAATTGTGTCTACAATACATGTATAATACACGCAATGCATTTTCAAGGTCTTTAAAAATAAAAACACAATCAAGAATAATGATGAAGCTAGATCTAGAATTATGTAAATTTTATTTAATAATTTATGTACTTAACTTTTAATAAACTAATACAAAATTCTGGTCCACAAAAAAACAAAGAGATTTTGAATAAGATAACCATTTAATTAGCCACAGAGTATTTTTTCTTCAGATGAATGATAACAGTACAAACAAAGGACCATAACTGGCAGATCATCATTATTCATTCTGGTCTTAAGTCAATTTTGATAAAATGGTTATGCACGCTAGCATATTACCGATTAGCAAAGCTCCTCTAAAAAAAATAATTTTGTCTGCAAGCTCTTGTGAGGCTCTGATGAGCTCCTCTTCTTCAGAGTCTTAGATGGATTATGTGCTGAGAGATTACGGTTAGTTCTGATCAATTATATTTCACCTCACCATAGGCAGCCCAGAGGGGTTCCAGTAGGCAGCCCCATAAACATAAGATGAATCAAACAGAAAGGTTACTGGGAGGGCATATAGCATAACTATTTCTCACAGTTACATGTTCAGTAAGAGTTTAGGTGTATATATACTGTGCTATGTTTATTGACCTACAAGGCAGGTCTCTTTAATCAGTTCCCAATCACTTAAATATTAAAAAAAGATTTAACTAAGCAAGACTTACAATTTCTTAAGACATTACAGCATACAGTAGATGTCAGCACTCTGTTCATCACTTTCATTACCTTTTTTCCACAAACTGTAAGCATTGGTGTTCGGAATTGCAAAAAAATCATAGAAACCAGCAGGTGGATGTTGCCAGAAAGTAGAATCAGTATTTTAATAGAACTATAAACAAATTATTGTAACTATAAATATTATAACACAAAATTATTCAGCCTTATTTCTGTGGTGAAATACAATTCAGGGTTAGTGCTTTGTATTTATACATTTATTTTTGTTGAGGCACTTTTCTTGTTTTCTTTTGGTAAGACTCAAAGGTTTAAGACTTAATTAAAAATAATTTTCTAACTAATTCGCATACAACACATCAGCATTGATGCAGTAACCGGCAAGACTTACTCATTCTTATGAGATAATATTTAGTAATAATCAGTAATGAATGACAAAGAACAGATTATTTCTTGGTCATAATTGATCTTATGAATTTATACTCAAGAACAATAGAACTTCAGCCTAATTGACAATTAATCACAATTTAAATCATCATAGGCTTAATCCCATGTGCATTCAGAACATCTAAAAATATGACATGATTCTAATTACAGTCATTTGTAACTGGGTATACAGTTATTTCTGATAAATATTTCTAATAAATTTGACAATGGTGGTGAAAGATACCTTACTATAATGTTTTCCATCATAGCAATAGGCTAACTACATATTGTTCATAGGAAACTCATTTCCATGGTAACCGGCACAGAGTGACAGGTGTTTAGCCAGCTACCATGGCAAATGCTACAGTAGCTCACTCCACAGCTTTGCCATGGGATCGAGCCAGAGACAACACTAATTCAAATGCCTCTGATAGACCAGGAAAGTTGGTACTCTACCTTCCAAGCTTAATCTTTCTTGAAAACAAATCATCTTCTCTTTTGAAATTGTTACTAACACAAGGAAATAAAATATAACCACATACTGTATATGGTATTTGAGCACTAGAGTTACATTGTCAATCTTGTGGCCGAACACCTGTGGTATTTTATAGAGGTAAACTCTGAAAATGCTACAAATTATTTCTTGTTGTATGAATTCTGTGGTACTGCTTCATGCTGTACGATTCCTGAGGTATTTATCCTGTGATAATACAATCCTATTATATGTTTCATGTGGTAACAACATACTCTTATGAAAAAAAGCTGTGATAGTCTTGCAATACTCCTGTAGGAACCATTAAGTGAAACAGAAATTACCTCAGGATCCCTATGTATTTTCGCAAAGAGTTGCTTTACCAGGATAAATTTTAAGGAGAGAAGCTTTAAGTACTATCATGAATCTTGTCCTTTCCCAAATGGGAGACTGTCATGGCACAATAGATTAATGTACTCTTTTCTTCTACCAGCCTTTCTTCATTGGGACTAAGACTTGCATCCAGCCCAGACTAATGTGGGCAAATTAATTTAATTCTCGGAGCAGCTCAGCTTGAGTTCTGAAAATCACATGCGTCTTCTAGAAGACAGCTGTAAATAAATAGGCTTCTTTTCTAAATTGTACATTCTTCCACTTACATTCAGAAAACAGCACTAATGATATTGCAGCATGTAACAATATGTTGGAAATACTGAAGTTAACAGACTCATAAGAGAGGTCTTTTTTAACCTTTTCAGTCAGTTCTAAAGAACTGTAAGTAGAACTCTATGTCCGTTAGCCATGAACTGAAAATCACTTGCAATCTTAATGTACTGTTTGTATTTTCTTCTCATTTAATACATGTGTTGATGGAGCTAAATTCAGCAGTCAAATTAAAGTAAAAATAATTAACTACATATTTCAGTATTTAGCAAACAACTGTGCTCATGAATGTCATCATTCACTCCAATACCACAAAATTATTATTCATATTTGAGGATTAATAAAGACCTTAAAGAGGATTGCTGGGGAAGTACAAACATGATTTACCCTGCTTAGCAAGGTGTTTTTCCATTTTGGAGCTAGATGTATCTGGACATTGGAAACAAAGCTTGAGCTAATCAGTTTCTCAGGTGCTGAGCTGATTACAGTCTGTGAAGCCTCCGAGGCTGTTAGTGGTTAGATTTATGAATCTTTGTCAGTGAACAGATTCAATTAAGTTAAATTGTGTATTTACTGTATACTGTACATCTAAATGGGTGGGGAATTTAATCAACCAGGAGTTGCAAAATGAATCTGAAACCTCATGACTTTAAATTCTGTTGATAAATACTGCTATATACAACCCACTTTTGAATAAAGTTATAAATGAGAGAAGGGCAACAATATTGACCACATGTATAGAAACCCAAGGGCTTCTGGTTCTGTGAGCCTAGAGACTTTCCTCTACACCATGTTAAAGCTATGTAGGTCTGCTATATCTTTATAATTATTAACTAGCAAGTTGTCAGATGTGATTTGGTGTTAAATATTCACCTGTGTCATCTCTGTCATACTTTCAAGCATTTGCAGACAATTCTTCTGCAAGGAGCTTCTGGTGAAACGGCTTACGCTAAAAATGCTCTTCTGCTACTCACTCCCAGCAGAGCACATCACCACAGGATAAAAGAATTCATCCTTACATTTAGCAGCAGTCGGATTGCCACTGTCAATCAAGTGTAAGCTTGTGTGACCATCAAAGCTTCTGACTGTCTGAACACCATCACTGATGACTCTATAGCAGAGGTGCAACCATCAGGTACTGTGTATCTGTCACTCTTCACTAGCCCATACATCTATCACTGGGACTGTCATGAATCATGCATTAGTGAGACAGATTAATAATTCAGCAGGACACTGAGGGTTCACAAACTCCCAGATATCATAAATACCTTGTAGCTCTATGTGAAGACTCCCTCTTACCTCTTCTTGTGAGGCTCATAGATGTGAAGGCACTTCCCAGTTTCAGTGGAGTACAGCCAAACTGTAGTGCTGGCACTGCAAGCAAGGAACCCTCTGTCATAAGACAGACCAGTGATAATGTCCAGTGGGCCTTCCACCTCCACAGATGGCCACAACACCTTCAAACAATTGCCAGATGTCCAATCCCAGATTCGGATACTCTGTGGTAAAAAAACAAACAAATCAATGCGATTTGAAAAAAAAAAAGTTTAATCACTGGTGTAGCAGATATTTCAATTTAATCAGTCATCAATTTATTATAAATGTCTGTTCTACAGAATGTTAATAAAGGACTAATGAAATATTGAGTGTTGATGAGGTTAAGGTTAGCGTTATGGCCATTCTTCTGACTCAATTTACAGTGAATTCCTCATTAACAGAATATCCATTAAACCCTTGTTTAAATGACTTCATCCAATAATGATAATGATAATAATAATCCTTTACAATATTTACATCAGAACAATAAACTGGCCAAAAGGCTTACAACAGCCTAAAGAGAAGACAAAAAAATAAAATGACCACCAATAGTAAATAACATAACAGAATGTGTGAGTATTAAGCACAAGGGTCAGGCAAAAATATTTAATAATAATAATAATAATAATAATAATAATTAACCCCCTCAATTACCAAGGAGCTTACTCTGTAGTTTGTTTCAGTCATTTGCAGTAGCTAAACATAATGACTTGCTTCAAAAGTTGGTAGTTGCTCTTTGAAGATTCTTACATTCTAATAAATAGCTTTACATTTTATGATGGTACAAGGAACTGCAATAAATTATTGAGATAGGAAGATAGCTTTTCAATCCAAAATTGAATCTTAATTAATGTAAACAAGTTAACTGTTTGCTTTGAATGCAGAGAAGGCCACACAATCAAAGAACAATGGTTATAATAGTGTGATAGGAGGCATATAGCTCAATGGTGTTTATACATCAAGTTTCCCTAAAGCAGTTTCAAAAGCCATTCTGTAAGTATCAACGGCAGAGACATTTGAACTATTGTGTGACTACAGGTGGTTTAAATAAACGTTTAAGTAACCATGATATACTTTTTGTGGAGAAAAGTACCACAAAGCCTTTTGTGAGTTTAACCAAAAAATAAATATAAAACTGGAAAACAAATCCCAAAAGGTTTTTCATTTGTGAGTGGTTATACTGTCTTTGATATCTTTAAAACAATCAGTGATATCAGAAAAAATATAATGTGCAAGAGTATTATTATGAAAGCATATCAGAAATGCTTACAGAACACATATAAAATCTTAAAATCTAAATGAAAATTGTATTTTTTATAAATAGTGCAATAATATTGCAAATCAAGACGGTGACAACATATAAGGCACTCAAATTTCTCTTTTTATGAAAAAAATACAATTTCCATACAAATTACATTCATCAACAGATATTATTATTGAATAATGAAAATATCAAGCTTTTCAAGACAAGGTAAGAGGCTGGTCATTTCCATAAATCTCTGTTGAATTTATGTTGTTTCATTCTTAATGTATTCTAAGTGAATGTCGTTATTCTAATATAAACCTGACTCAAAGCTCAAAAATCAGACCTAATTTTTCCAAGTAGATGGAGTAATCACTTTGAGCAGTAATTCTATAAGTGGAATACAGCATTATTTTTTGCATGTCTGCTTCACCAGCAGGATGAATGCTGCATAAGGAAAAAGGTGAATGGATAATGGAGATTAAGGTCTCTGGTTTGCCTCTGTGTACCATTTCCACATGGACTTCCACCTGCTGTGTATTTGCATTCAAAAGGCTTGTTTGGGCTCAGGCAGTATGCTAGGGCACACCTAGGTCCAACAATTAGATTGTAGCTTGGACTCTGGCCTGGCCACTGACAATTTCCTGTTTTGTCATTTATGATCTCATAAACCCACAGACAAGTCAGCAAGGCAGGAAGCATTGCTTACAGAAATGCCATGATAGATGATATGGAAATATGTTTGATTGATGGGAATTGTGCACAATATAATAAAAGTTATTTCCTTCTAACCTTTTTCTTTACCTGACCTTGGTACTGTATCCACCTTCTTATCCACCCATCCACTCCTCCATCTCCACTTGGTAGAAATATGATCCAATACTTAGATTTTTATGTTAAGTTATGTTCATTCTTTGAATTTGTTTCAATTTTATGTGCATACCTTCCACATAACTACAATTATCTTGGGAATGCCAGGCTCAGGGTGACTTTTGTTTGCAAAGATACAGCTCATAATATTCCTCTTCTTTTCATAATATGAATATTAATTAATATTAATATTCCTTTTCCCCTCATTTAGTGTGCTCCCAATTAAATGACACACAACAAGTTCAATCATTCTTCCAGTTGCTTCTTTTGAACATTCCACATACAGACACTGCAGTTCTCTCTATTTTCACTGCTTTGTTAGAACTGAACTGTCTTGTCAGTAGAGGCAGTGTCTAACAGCAATGTAGTCCATTTATTATGGCCTGTGAAATGCAACAACTGATGCATAAAATTAAAATTAATAGCTGGTTCCAGCTATAATGCCTCATTTCCTTATTCCACATTCTACATTAATTATAATTACACACAGGCTTCCAGGACATTCATCAATGTGGGTATTTTGCGTAGCGTCTCTTATGTCACCATTGCTGTCGATGCAAAGCACTATGATGGAGGAGGGTGCTCTCCAGCATTCTTCTTTTCTACTGAGGGTTCATTATATGAATCTCTAATAAGATTTATCAGACAGCCCCGTGCTTGCAAAACAGCTCCCGACACTTCTCTCTTATTTATTCCTACAGCGATCTCTACAGTGGAAGGAGTCAGGGTAACAAATAGCTACTGCTTATTTATCCAAGACAAGAAGAAGCACTGTAGGTAACAGATGTACAAGAGATACAAAACAGCCTAAATCTTTAAGCTACCAAGTGTTGAAACTATACAGGTCCAATGAACAAAATATCATTTATATCTGTAGGAGTGAATGGTTATTCACCTTCCATCGGGGTGAAGTTTTAAACTTCAGTACATTTTCCAACAATAAGAAAAACAACTTTGCAGTCAACAGTAACTGCAGGAAGCCATTTGTGCAAACAGTTTATAGAGGTTAATTTTGGGATTGTATTTGTGAATTACATTAGCACCTTATCTTACAGGATTGCACTGGCCAAATTGGAAAGTGCTATCGACTACTTCATTAATTGCTTATCTACAGTGCAGTTTACACAGACATAAATCTGAATTTGATGTAAGTATTTTTCTTTTTAGATCAGGGATTGGAAAAAAATTTAGAAATTTAAAAGCATATTGGATTTCTATTGACATGAACAGGCATAATGGACTTTCAAGTGAGTCAACATTATTTCCTAATTATATCTAAAAACAACACTTTTCAATTGTGTTTGGATTCAAGAGTAAAGAGAGAACACTGGTAGGAGGTTGTTAATTTCCCTAATAGGCTTTCAACAAATCCCAGGTCTCAGTCTATGTTCCATGTCATGTTTCAAGTTACAGTATCAGATATCAGATATCAGCACTAAGGACAGTTCTTTAGTTAAGAATGCAAGAAGTCACACAACTGTTCCTCACGTTAGTTCATATTCTAACCTTATTTGATTCTTCATTTCCATTAAGTCTCATGTGTTCAAGAAAGAAAACTATACATTCTAAGATTATTATTACAGCATTTCTACAAGGCACAAATGATTCATTGTATTGACAGCATCCACTACACAATCATTGGAAAAGAATATGTTTCTTACTTATCCATGATATTGTGGAAATCAGGAAATCTGGTATTGAAGATTTTGAGAAAACAAAGCACCTGAGATCTACATAGTCATATGCCATTAAAACCACAAATACAAATACATTTTGCCTCTGGCTACTAAAAGTTCGGGGAAGACATTATTGGAATCATTCTTGTTGGTTAAGCCCTCGAGTAAACTCATGACCACAGGGAAAGATTTTATTACACTTGACTGATTCATTTGATGGGAGTACATCAGAGTTTTACTGGCACAATTCCATGAAACAGCCACTGCAGTAGCTACAGAAACTGAAAAGAATCTGTAAACATTTACCTGAGTCTATGAACTGTGAAGTGTAAAAATTATATTAATTATTTTAGTTGTACTTGCCATAATTGAACAAACAGCAAGTTGTTTTTTTTATGATAACCATGTCTGCTATCACAAATACCAAAAACACTCAATACAATTAAAATAATATTACATGTTGAATTCTGGAAGATTATCTCTCACATTGCTTTGGACAAGCTATGGCTGTGCTATTTTTCAGGTGCATACTGCACATGTAACTGTTGAACCTAACAGAGAACCAATAAAAAATAATTATTTCGACATTTCAATTAAACAAAATAATTTAAATTTTGTTTTGATCATTAAAAGTTAGATTAAATTAAACACTACTTTACAGGAACATGAACACAGTTAAGGGTTGTAACATGTCAATTTTAATTCTGTTTAGTTTAGAAGCTTATCTCTCATTGTATCTTAAACTCCCATTGTAGGAGTTATTAAGGAGTCAAATACTTGGTAGAAGTCTGGGGATTTCTGGGTGTTTAAGATGTCTCTGGGGTGCCTTATTTGAAAGCTTGTACATTATATAACTCGTGTGTTGTATGTTTATGATGTGTGTTGTTTGGTGTATATGTTGTCATTATTAATATACATTTGTTTTACCAAGTGTCCCTGAATTACTGTATTATTCTTTTCACCAAAGCTGTGCCAGAGAACAAAGCATAAAAGAAAGGTATGTTCTTGGCAAAAGTCTTTAAAAGTTGGGAGTTATGATGATTTATGTATCAACTGTCCTGCCCAGTCATTTTCTGATATTCACTGTTTTCATAACTTCACTTGTAACAAGATTTTATATTTTCTGAAATACTTGTGAAATACATTACCTCTCCAACAAATCACTTCAAACATGTTCTATGACAAAAATACCAGAACTACATACACATACATTATGTAAAACATATGTGCAAACTAGACTATTAGGACTATTCAAGGGTTTTCACTCTCTTTATCCCATAACAAAGCGAAAGCATTTTTAAATTGATTTCTATTGCGTTGATTCTCATATTTCCTTTAACAACAGAGTGCAATGTATTCTCCTCACAGCTTCATACAAACACCACAGGTTCTAATCTTCTGCATGAGTTAGCACTTGGGACAATCATACAAAGTCAAACAATATGGGCCAGTGCTTCTTGAACAAATGCCTGGCATTAGCATTTGAATATGTATTGTAGTCTAATCTCCTTCACACTGCCATATTTTAATTTGAATATAAACCAATTTCCCTCCTGCCTTTCGTTATTAGCTACTTTGCATTTCTCAAAGGTTCCTTTAATATTTAATGTTGAGTATTTATGTCTTGTAAGTTACCAAGGTTATATTTGAGAATTAAAGCATAATAGTGCTACAATAAAAGGGGATATTGCCACAGACTTATAAAATAATTACTATTTCTATCTTCAACATGCTTTTTTGAAATAGCACAAAGACTCCATTAATCCATTTTGGTTAACTATTTTATTGGAAGGAGGTTTGTTGTCCAATGGACAACATATATTTAATTATGACAAAATAGTAGACAGAAGTCTGCTAAACTGCATTGTGCAAGTTTAAAATGTATTTAACAGTATGTTATCAGTTACTGCAGCACATATTTTGTGCAGAGCTAGCAGAAAGGACAACATGCAATAAAGCACTTTTCTAATAAAAATGTAACTATGATGATAATTAACCAAGATGTGTTATATTTAATGATGGAATGCAACAGCAGGAAATTAAACTTGTAGAAGATTTAGCAGAGTGTAAATATAAATGAGACAAGATTAAATTTGATGAGACAAGAAAATATTAATTAAATGAGTATGTAATGTAATGTAAGAATACCCTATAGAAATGATCCTATAGAAGAAAAATGCAAAGTGCAAAGTAGCACTGCACATCCTTTATTCAAAATATAGGAAAATATTCAGGACAATGGCAATTCTAAATTCTAAATTCTAATTCACTATAGCAACCACGCTTAATGAAAAAAGTGCACATGATGATACTGTAAGTGTTCTATTTCACTGTGCAGGTATTCTGCTCTGCTTTGCCATTATTTATTACTGGTTTGGTCTTGAATTAAGTACCTCTAAAATGTAACTAAAAATGTGAGTTTGATTTTCATTTTTTAGATGTAAACATTTTTGTTAAAACTTTCCAGTAGCAGGTATCCTTTCCATTGAATGGAAATTTTCAAAAAGACCTCTGGGAGGGAAAATACACAATTAGAGCATTTAATGTCAGTGAGACACAAGAGGCAAGAAATGCTTGATTTAGCCACCCGGTGGACTTTGAACAGGAGTAGTATTTCCTCCTGGGGTGTCAATAACCCCATCAATACAAACAATCAGTTAGCCTACGTTCTGAGAAAAGGATTACTCTCCTATTTCAAGAAATCATAACTGGAATCTCACATAAGATAAATACCATCTGAAACTGGAAATATGTCACTGTTAAAATCTTGGCGCATTCAATGTTCGTGTTGCTTCAATTTCCCCCGAGACAGTGCAGCTTGCAGGCACTCAGTAAATATTTTTTTGTCGCACGATTAATATGCAACAAGCAGCAGATTGTGCTAGAATCTGCACAAGGTTATAGTCATTAGCCCATTGTACCAGCAGAATTAATGACCTTAAACTACTTCAGCATTCTTCCATCTCTGTTCAAATTACCTTGCAAATTAGCTATGCTGATGTCTGCAAAGCAATTATTCTCTTTCTGAAAACACAAATCTTTCTTTCAGATTGTGTACCTATCTCAATATGGAATTCAATGAACATAATTTGCTTTTTCATGATGTTGTCTAAATTACTTGTTTTAATAATTATCTCACAAGATATTGCTGTACACTGCCAATAAAAGTACATATTGATGGATATATCTATGGATGCTTTTGAAAACATGCCTTAACACCACACACAAAAATATTCCTGTCCTTGGAAAATACATATTTTTGCTTCTACTGCTGTTAAAGAGCAGCACCATTTTCTACAACATATGATAAATTATGATAAAGTATGTCTAATATTGAGTTGCAAATAAAGGTGTTTTACTAATAACGTTTAATGTGAATCAAACATGTTCTGATATGTGGTTTGTTTGATTTCTTTAATCTTCCACCTTAACAGAAAACCAATAGTAGAGCAAGAAGAAAGCATTGATTACCACTTGCTGTACTTCATGTGTTCATAATAGAAAACAACATCAGTTGCATATTCTTCAAAGGAAAACCGTGAGACATCAAACACACTCGCCCTCACTTAGTTATTTCTCTCAGCTCATTTCTGCAATTTCTCAAAACATTCTTCTTAACCTGGAGATCATATTTGTGTAATCAAGGCTTTAAGTCTGCTTCACAATGCAAACAGAAGACAAGGCCATGCTGGCTTGGAAGTCGTTAACTTTCTTTATTTTACAGAGGATAAAGGGTCAGGTAAAGGTCACAGACAATCATGTCTCCAGACAGTTCAAAAGCCAGCTTACAGTACATTTCTGATTAAAAATAAGTACTTGTTTTAACCTAAAAGTTTATGACTTGTACTAAAAATGCATCTTCACCGTCTAAAGAGGCTGGTACTATACAAGACTCAGCACATAACCACCATGCAGAATTACTTTTAACAATTTATTGCACCTTTAAGCAGAACATAATTTGTTACAGGTTTTTGGTCAAATGGCCACTGCATAGAATCTCCATGCCCCTGCTGAAAATAGTAGATCACTTTTCCATACTGCAATAATTCACTTGTGAGGAAACCATAAAAACACAAATCTCCTTGGGCATCTGCCTTATGCATTAACTTATTTTTACTGCCTAAACCTCTATAACATTCTACAACATTCTTCTTCAGCATATCTTAATTACAACATTGAAAATGTTGCATTTTGCTTTTTTAATGAAAATTGTTTTAAGAATGCCTTGCTAAAATGGCACCGGCCCTTCCAACAACAATACAGTAATTCTGGGATGTTTTTCCACTTAACCATTATCTGCATAATGAATTGAAAACACACTGTTATTTTTGCTCTTTCAAGAAAATGACTCTCATTTGTAAGAGTGTGAGTTCTCCTTTCAAACTCTGCTCTGGAGGGTGCTTGCTCCCTGGGAGTCAAAATGAAAGTGTAATGTCCTGCTAGGAATACGATTGACTAACCTTACAGTAGTACAGACTTTTTGCAAAGAAATCTTCAAGTGGAAAATCCTGACGAGTTACAGCAAGGTAAATCTTAATTGAACTGCACAGAAATATGCACATCCATCATATGGCACAGCATCTGTGTATTATCAGACTTGGATTTATACTCCCCAGATCTGTTTTCATAAGACTCAGGATTAAGCAATAGAAAGCAAAAAAGAGCATTTGTTTGGTGATCAGCTACCGCCTGTATCTCTTATATTCAACTATCTCTCCTTTGAAATTCTATTACAAGGAGGTTATCAGTGTTCACACTCAGTGCAAAGACCGAAAAATGAAGAGAAAAAATATCTGAACACTGTTAAAAGCTCCTTAAAGTGTGGTTATCTCACCTTCCATTAACCAGGCAAGGAGATGAAACAGGCCGTGCTTTCACTTCTCTGGCAGCAGTTTAAGACCTGCTCTACAGGATGTTTTTAGCGCACATTATTAAACCTTCACAGTCAAAAAGACCAGTTCTGTCTTATCACTGTGGCAGAGTGGAGTTTTATATCTTATTTTAAATAAAAGAAAATCCATTACATAAAATATAAGACTAGTTTCTAAAGAAGGGTTGAGCTTTAAAAAAACAATGTTCCCTGACATGAATTCCTGCAAGGATTGTGTTTTTTTTTTTCCAAAAAAGCCCTCGAAGAACAGTAAATCCTTCCAAGTAGATTTTCAACTTTACATAGAATGCTGTGTTAAATTATCAAAAACGAATTTTCAAAAACTTTCGATTAAAACTTAACTGTTGTAATGGACCTCTGAAAGAAACTGAAGGGGACAGCGGCCCAGGTAGGAAAGAGGATCCTTCAGCAGGAGAATGCACAGAACTAAGGAGGGGAGATGTGCAAATGGATTCAGTGATTGACCTCCGGCCATGGTTCTATGGGAACTGGAAACGGCACTTACCCGAGTGCAAGCATTACATTGGTGGGGTGTCACCACAAGAAATCAGCACTGTGAAAGCCTCATTGACCTTGCAAACAGTTCACCTGTTCACCCATTGCTAATTGAATTCAGCTGGAGCATTTGAGTGTGTGCGTGGTGCTTATGTACAGTATATCAAAGGGGGGTGTGTGTAGACCTGGAAATGGTAGACTGGGAGAAGTTAGTAGAGTTTGGCTCTCCTGGCTTACCATGATTTAAGTTGAGTAAAGTTTATTTTAAGATGTTTTTACTGTCATATTCTGTGACAGCTTTAAAATTGTCGTGATCAGTTCCTGGACTTATATTTGTCCACAAAAGAATGTTTTAAGCCACTGGCTAAACCAAAAGGGTTTAAAGGGTGTAACTAAACATATTAATAGTTTCTACCATACATACCTTACTTTAGTTTAATATAGTTAAACCTATAGTTACCTTTTGAAAACAGTAAGGTTTATGTAATGTAGTATAACTGCTACCATTCTTTACATTCTTTTAAGGAGATAACTAAATATTATTACTAAAGGAACTATTAAGAAAAGAATATAAATATTACACAGTAATAACTTAAAAAGTAGTAGTATAACTGTTCAAAGATGGATAGGATTTTACCACGTGACATTCACATAATATGTGAACCATAATAATGATGATTACCCAGCCCGGGTAATCAGCCTTGTCCTATTTGGAAAAGTTTATAAGAGAAATGCAAAGATTTTACAGAAAAAGTTTTTAGGGGCCTGTCATTGAGCACTTAAGAATGCCATCCTGAAGGCCAATTTGTCCAGAATGGAAAGGTTGTAATAAAAATGTACTCTGCATGTGGAAGGTAAAACTTTATGAAGTGAGCCCTAAGATTGCTGTTCCAATTTCATGGCATTGGATGTTGCAGCACCACTGACCTTGCAGATTTGTATGCTGAGTGCCACCACATTAGAGGCTTCTCAGTCTCTGCCATTGCATACATGGTACATTAACTTTCATCCTGAGTCCCTTTTGTAATCCAAGGCCAGTTTTGTTTGGCTACCCATCCTGTAATACACTGAGTTCCACATACATTATTAAACAGTTTCTTGCACCATCAATTTTCAGCGCAACATTCAGTATATGTCCTCCACGTTTGGCTTGGAGTGGTTTTGTCTTGCATATTAAGGCCCATGCCATCATTATGTATTGCCTCTATCTCTCTCAGCTCTTCCTTCAACCAGACCCAGTGCCACTTCGAAAGAGCCTGTTGTGCTTCAGCCTTGCTTGCAGACATTTCCATAGCGGCATAAGATGGCCTAATTGAAGGATGATATTATACGTCAAAGCAGTTCATTAACTGTGGCCTTGAATTGAGTCATTGCCCTATTAGTTCACTCCACTGCTCTTTAACTTTACTCAAGATACATTTTTCATTCTTGAGCACTTGAATAGATAGGCCAAACCATTCATCCAAAAGGACACAATGATTCTTTTCACCTTCAGATGTCAAATATTAATTTTAGGGCTGTTCTTCAAGATGGATTCTTTACAGGCACCCACAGGCCGGGTCCAGAGGGGGGCTTCCTCTTGTACTGGGTCTATTCCAGCACTACATTGTTTCCTAAACCCAGTTTCAAATCCTACTTTGCATTCACACAAGGTGGAGCGGAAGGAAATTGGTTTAAACAAATGTCTGAGAAATAATTTTACAATTTTGGAAAAGCTGTGGGAACTGATTTCTCTACCTGCCATGCAGAGACAGATTGAGATTTGAAAATAGCCTATGATAAGCACACATATGCTAGAAGATTTCTGTAATCGTTTTTATGTGTTTATCTGTATTTCCATTTTCAAATCTGTCACTTAAGAATGTTGTATTTTATAGTCCAGAAATACTTGAATCTTTATTAATGCCTTGCACAGTTTCTAATAACACGTTTGAGCATTAATTGCTTGGTAAATTGCATTAGCTGCCTATAGTTTTGTATTTATTAATGTCTAATTGTAAACTTTTTAACATTTCAAGTAAGGTAAATTATCATCTTTGCTTTATACAATAAAATAGGAACTTTGATGTAAATTACACTTGCATATGATTATAACTTATATATTGATTATGTGATTATATATGATTATGCTTATATAATAACATAAACTGAAAACTAATTTGGATACCTATGTACTGAAGAGGGATCAAAACACTGATTTATGAAAAACTGAATAAAAGGTAAAAAGAGGTTGCAAAGGCAGTTTATAGTATTAGGGAGCATACTTTTTTACTGGAACAGGTAAATTTGTAAAATAAAGAACCAGTCAGGACAGGAGTGAAATGTGTCTTCAGCAATCTATCAATTTCTTGCTGACAGCACAGTACCAGTTTACAGACGCCAAATTCCCTCTTGGAAGGCCTAGGTAATAAACAAGCTTGTAGTATAACATCACAGTGAAATAGTGGCTTGTAAATTAGTTTCAAATTGTTGAAGCAGGTCTGCGTTTCACATCTATTTCACTTGAGAGGCAGTCTCTTATTCCCTTTATTGATACAGCATAATGCTACCCAAAGCTGCAGTTAGCAGACACCTTTTGAAAGTCTTAGGGAACACTGCAGGGCTTCCTTTTACTTCCTTTTACTGTGTGAAAGAATACAAACTTTTCATACCTTCATCTCAAGATATCCTCTCTGTTTATTTGCCAAAAAATAAATAAGAGGTTTTTATTTGATAGAGGACATGCATAAAGATTCTGTTCATTTTTTTAAATAAAAAAAACAATTCTCCATTACATTGGCTGCCTTGTAGGGTTGCAACTTGTGAGTAATAATGTTACAAACGAAAAATGAATTGATGTTACATTATAGTTGATCGATCTATGAATTGTAAAAAAAAAGATTGTATGTTTTTTTCTAGTCTTTTTTACATTGGTCTGTCTGTAAGTAAAATCATACAGTATATGACAACTTCAACGTACATTTTTAAAAATGTGAGGTCAGAACATGCGACTGGTGTCCCAGGATGGTAATTCAGTTAGAGCACCTGCAGTGTGTCATCTTTTCCCCAATAGTCTTTTATATTTGTACTGGTGATACATATATCACCAGCAGCCATATCACTCTGCAACTCACAACTGGCAACCCACTGGAGCTCAGCAGGTGTGAGCCTGGTCAGTACTTGGATGGGAGACCTCCAGGGAAAAACTAAGGTTGCTGCTGGAAGAGGTGTTAGTGGGGCAAGCAGGGGGCGTCCTAATGCCCCAGTAAAGTGATACAGGATGAGACGTAAAACTGAGGTTTCATTAAAAATCCTACGGCATTTCTCAAAAAGAGTAGGGGTGTAACCCCGGTGTCCTGGGTTTCAAATTGGCCCTTACCAATCATGGCCTCCTAATAATCCCCATTTTTGGACTGGCTTCATTACTCTGCTCTCCTCCCCACTGATAGCTGATGTGTGGTGAGCGTTCTGGCGCACTATGGCTGCCGTTGCATCATCCAGGAGGGGAGTCCCCATTACCTGTAAAGCGCTTTGAGTGGAGTGTCCCGAAAAGCACTATATAAGTGTAAGCAATTATTATTATTATTATTATTATTATTATTATTATTATTATTATTATTATTATTATTAAGGTGAAATGGAGAGGGCTGATAAAATATATGGAGATCACTCTTCTGGAAGCCAACACAAGCTCCAAGTGTTCTCCTGACATACTGTTGTACTGAAAGATATTTACTTTTGAAAGAAAAGAGGCATTCTATCTGATGAGGGATTTATACTATAATTGTACCCAGATTATAGCCCAGTGGCTGCCCAGAAGAGGCATGTCTTTGCAGGAATGAGTAAATCAGAGGAAGGCTGGTGTGCAGTTTTTTTGTGCTTCATGGTACTCAAAGCCCTCCGTGATGGTGGACAGTGTTTGTTTACTTTGATCCAGAAATCAGGAACTAATTAGATCTGAAGGGCTTGTCTAATCAAATCTGATGGAGTAACAGCTAGATTTATTCAAGCATGCTAATATTATTTGTGGAATTACATACAGTATGGCTAAGGTACTGTATGGATAAAATATTTTTTTCTTGAAGCATTCTCCAGTTAAGAGTCTGTTCGTTGCACTTCATGACATCTGAGAATTTACAATTTTACATTTCTTCGTGAACTCACACTTTTATAATGGTCTCAATATAGTGTGATTCTTGTATAACTATGTTTTCTTTACATTCTCTTTTTCTGTTTTCATGGTTTCTGTGCTCTATCATTGCTTAAAATTAATTGGTTCAAGTCAGCATTACCTTTTTAAAATTTGCAATGGAGAAAGCTAGCCTAAATCTAATTGTGCTGCTAGTGTGAACACATTTCCCCAGTTCTCTTCAGTCTTACATCTCTATAATAAAAATGAATGTGCTTCCTTGCTTTAGGGTACTGGGATAGATTGCATATGCAAATGTCTAAATTCTCATGGTAAGGGAAACGACCATGTATTAAATGTATGCAGTGAATGATCTACAAGTATCTTAGCTCTGCCAAAGTTTAAATTTTATTTCAAACCTTTATTTTGTATCACTGTTTGTTTAGTTCAATCTTGAAACTTCTGTACCTTGACATTCACTTTAAGAAAGTAGGGTCTTTCCATAGACTTCAAGATTTAATTCTATTCTATGGCTCCCTTGAGACATTGTAGATTATATTTTGTTCCTGTAATTACATACTTTTTCACAATCTGACTTTTAATAGAAAGATTTACAAGTCTCAGACTTGACATTTCCATTCTCCAATTTTCCAAAATCATAAAGTCTTTACAGGTAATTCCCTTCCACTTTGGAGAAATAAAGAAGGTCCAATTCAAGATTATATTTTCTAGTATGTAATGAAGCAGACGTTTTTCTTTTTATAGTTGTGTCTCTGTTGTATGCCTAAGGTATCCCAGTGGTGTTAGATTGTCTACATACCAAATGAATGATCTTCTGAATTTCAAAGACAAAACCAAATGAGTGGCTTCCTCCATTTATGTTTTTTCTGTTCCTACTAGACTTCATACAAACCTTAGCCATCACTGTTTGAAATAGGGTTTGATTATTCCACATAATCAAATTTCCTAGAACAATATTTGAGACAAATTTGGCCTCCAGAAATCCTAATAATCAAATGATCCATTTATTTATTTTTTTCACAGAGAGAGTTATTTAACCATGATAATAAATGCTATCATTAGAAGCATGCCCTAGTAACTTCTATATGTTCTGACCGTGGGGACCTAAAGGCAACATTTTTGTTGAAAGGTTGTATTATATAGCTTTGACTCTGTACTGCTTTTAAGAACTTAAAAAAGATTAATAAAAAACAACATGTAATGACCATCCTGTAAATATTTTATCAATCTGGACAAAAATAAATTCATCACACACGGAAACCCATTAGTACAGACACAACTGATGCTCATGCAACCTGAAAATAAATGCCTTACTTTTATGCCCCATTTAAAATGTGGCATAATTTTAAGATGTAAAATTCCATTCAAGCATTTTCTAATCACTTCATCGAATACAGGGTTGCGAGGGAGCCAGAGCCTATCCCAGCAAGCAATGGGGGAAAGCACAGCCCAGAACAGGACGTCAGTACATCACAAGGAAAACGCTCACACCAGGACCAGTTTTTCTAGAAACCAAGTAACATTTCTATTCAAGCAACTTTTTTATCATTTTTTTAAATCTGGCAACCACTGTTTAAGCTGTAAGCAAATGTTAATACATATTCAATTGGCCATTCACATCTGGAAGCTTGTTATAATGACATTAATAACAAATAAAAAGGCATGTTCCCCTTGATGCAAATTTCTAAGATTAACCAATTACAGTAGTCCTAAGGGCAGACCTATTTTTTACACTACAAAGTCAGACGTTTTCTTCTGGGCTTTCTCTGCAGTGGTTTCAATGTCTCTGATGCAAAGCAGCTGCTACTTCTAAGTTGGGAGCTATAATTATTTAATATGCCTTGCTTTGAACTATAAGTGCTGAAGGATCATGAGGGGACAAATAGTGAGAATATTGCAGATGAAAATGACCAGTATTTTTTCCAAACTCAAGTTTCTATAAACTTTGGAACTGTGGGGTTTCATTCAGCTGGAATCCTATTCTTTATATATTAGTTACCTGGTTCTTTTTATTCTTTGTTTTCTTCCTAAGCTTCCAAAGCTACAGCAGTTAAGCAATCACCTTCTCCTCTACTTAAACAAAATAAAAACATGAATAATAACTGCTTTGTATTTTTATATAAGTGATCATTTTCACCATGAAACAATTGTTCTTAAGCACAGCATGACAAATGCATGTTTCTTTCAGTTGGAATAAAGGTTAACCTGTGCCAGTGTACATGTTGTGAATTGGATAATAAAGAAAATTCAATAAGAATGTAAGAGTATTTCTTCCAAGATCACCAGTCGCCTGTTAGTGAGATAGTGAATGACAACAGATGACAGGTGGGAACTGGCACTTTTGCCCTTGGCATCTGTTGCAATCCTGCATAGAACTCAACATATGGTTAGTAATTTAGTAATGTGACTTCTACCTCTTTCATAAATGGTGTAAACATCATAATGCCTCTTCATACGTATTAGAAAATAAACCAATATACAGTATATGCCAAGGTTATTCTGTTGTCAAGCTAGGAACAGCATCAAGGAAAGCAAGGACAGTCAGGATTTAAAAAAAATAATGTATACTGACAATCAAACAATTTTTTTTGATTTATCAAACTTTCTATTTATTCATGTTTTGGAATAATTAAATATATAGCTATATATAAAACTAAACCTAAGTATTTTTTGGAAGAATAAAATCTATGTCGATTGTTGTCTAGGGTGTTCACAGCCTGTAGTTTCTAACCTGGCATGATGTTACAGCTATCTACCTTGATCAATGCATGTCCTCACATTATTCAATAAAGGCATTTTTTTTAGATTTGAATATGACAGATATGTGATGGATGCTCTATTCATCAGACAGAAACCCCATTGGGTTTCTGTTGGATGGTCAGGGATGGTATATGCCATTTAGGTTCAGATACCAGTGAACAGGCACATGCTTGTCTGGGGTCTATTAGGTTAATAAAATGTCAATATATCTGATGGAAAAATTTTTTTTTTTACTTTATTGTAGTTAGAAGTGATAGGTTGCTTCTGAAACTCTGCAAATAGTAATATATAAAAGGGATAAAATTAAAATTAAAATATTGAGCATTAAATATCTGCATTTTAAATAGACATCATAAATAGAAATACTGTACTATGATATGTACTGTACTATTTTAAATACTGGGATATGTTCCCCGTAGTTACTCTGAGATCATTAGAATATAAATTTGATTTCTGTAAACAATGTCACTCATAACTCTAAAAAACGTAGTACCAAATGCACACTGCAAAGAATAGCTTTATTAGTTATATCCCACTGAAGAGGAAAATACTATTTGGATATGATACTTACACAGAACTTCTATTCTGCACACTGAATAAAGCACCTAAACAGCTGTCTAGTTTTACAAAGCATAAAGATGTAATTACAGTTAAAAGATTAAACCTTCTATTGCATCCTCCTGTTTTGAGTTAGACTCCTTTTTATAAACAGTTCAAAGGCTCTCACAAGCTTCCTTTTGTGAGGTCAGCTGGTACTGTAACTTGTGTTCTTTTGCTCCTTCTGTTAAATTTGCAGCAGAATGATCAAAATGGATAAACAGATCTTGACACGTAAAGAAAAACAGCCAGGAAAGGTGGGTGGAAGTCATGGATACAAGACAAAGCTGGCATGTGAAGTAGCTAGGAAAAGCAAAGAGATCTTAAATGTCAAACCATTCCGGAAGAATAAAAGGGCATGCAAATGTCATGGCAAGGTAAACAGGAGAGAAGGATGATTCTCCCTAAAACATGAAAGACCGCACATGCGGAATCAGAATGGCACCTCTGACCACTGAAGGAAAATGTTCCCTTTAGATCTACTTAAAAATGATATTACTGATTACTGCCAAACTGTTACAACAAAATGTTTTAAAAGTTAATATCATTGCTGTTATTTAACATTTAGATTTTTCAGATGTTACAAATCCCACATTATATATGAACATTTAATTGTACACACAAACATGCAACAAAAAATACAATATGCGTCTACTGGAAGAAACCCTTATAAATACAAAGTGTTGTCTCTTTTTTTGGTTTGTGCTTAAATCCACTGAACTATACTGTATATATATATTCATTTTTAAATCCCATGCCTGAATTAAATCCCTGTTAGTGGTAAGATATCAAAAAGGGTATTGAATCATCTGAAGGCTTCCTTAAACCAAGTCTTGTCTTAAATGCCACCAGCTGTGAAAAAATGTTAACCAACAGGCAATACCTTGCTAAAACAGTCTGTCTTACAGGGTTTGACTTGCTCTAAGGATTAGAAACACTAACAAGACAGTTGAAAGAGGAATAAAATTACAGAGCAGAGCACAATTGTGTTTTCTTTAATTTGTCACAAAACCATCTTACCATTCATTCAGTTAATAAGAAAAGTACTGTACATTAATGCATGGCAAGTTACTCCAATAAAAAACAAAGATGGATCTCACTGAAGTGCTGGTCTGACACTTTCATATAGTTTGCCATACTTGATAAAAAGCATCATGAGAGTTTTGGTGATTAAAAATTTAAACTTTAATATTTTCTTATTTTACTTCAAACTAATAGTGTAAGCTGCTGTTTTTCCATTAGGTGTGAAATTAATATATTAATAAGAAGTATATTTAATCTGGTTTTCATTAACATAAGCAATAAGGTCATGAATGGTTTGGAAAAAATTCCTTCTGAGATGCCAGTTATTGCTTCTGTTTTCTGCTGGTAAACATTCTAAAATGTAACTAATAATAGTAAAAGATATTAAAAAACACACTGTACTTGCCTTATCAGCAGATCCTGTGAAAGATTTCTTTGTCTCTAGGTCTTGATCAACAGCAAATATGGCCTTAGTGTGGCCCACTAAAGTCTGAAGCAGCTTGCAGTGTCTTAAATCCCACACATTGGCCTGCAAAATTCAGAGAACAGCAAAACACAGTAGCAATATATACATGGAACAGGTCATCAGCTTAACAGCTGTCTGGAATGACTTGGCTGTGGGTGAACCCCTACAAACCCCTATTAAACACTGACCTCTCTTCAGTAGGGGAAGAGCTGAGCTGAATGGAAACCACCTGCCACTGCACTGAGGATACACACTGACAAGCCGCAGTGGAAACATGCACCGTGTTGTGTTTGTTTCTTCATTTGATTTTTTTGTCTTTGTTGAAAGTGACCTAGAGTCCTGAGAGCAATTAAAGGAGTGCGCACGCACCAGTCTGTTGACTTCAACAGTTTCCCACTGTCCTTTGTCATTCAGCCTTTTACAGCATAGTTTGTGTTTGTTCTTCACACCGTGCGAACATTCACAAAAGAGAAGACATTTTTAAGAGTTGGTCAAATTTTAGTACATGATCAAAAATGAAACATTAATACTTTTGGTGGAACCAGGTTTGTAAAGCAAACTGAACATGTTCCCTATTATATATTGTAGTGTGTATTACAATGTACTGTAAGTGCTCTACTTAGTTCAAATGATTTGGGCTGGATTCTTATTCTATACACATTGCAGTCAGACTAAACATGAAGAGCCACCACACTACTCTGTTAGTATTTGAAACAAAAACATTTCTAACATGAAACTTTTCTGGCTCTGGATGTGTGCATTTAGAGTCCTGTTAAGCTCTGAGGTGAATTTAAAATGGATATCTTGCACTAACACTGAAAGTTTCACTTAATCTGGAAAACAGTAGCTTTGGATAGCAATAGATTGGTAGCAGATTTGATGTCAACATTAATTACGCTTTTGTTAAGTGAGATAGAGAGCTCAGAGCTCCTGAGACAGGTCCATATTGGAAACCACTTTAAGTGATGTGCGTAGAAAACACGAGCAAAAAGCTAATGTCACCAGGCATCCACTTCACATCATGAAAGCTGGTTGCAAAATATACTCCTAAAAGCGAATCTGCAACACTCATAAAAATAACAAGTATCTTTCAGTATACTGTTACTTGTGTTCTATACATGTAATATGTATGCAAAACTCTCACAATAAAGACCAAATATATATTGAGAATAATGAGAAGAACATTATTCTCAATATATATTGAGAGACTTTCGATATGAGAAAATGTAGAAGAGCACTGACTACTTACTATCATTGATCCAAGGATTTAAAATGTCTGGATGAGATCCTTAGATTAATAAGCTACGTCCTACCAAATGGGTCAGATAAGCCAAATGGCCTTCTCTTTGGGTCTGCTGTACACATGTACTGGGTTGCCACACAGGCAGAAATGTAAAAGAGAGATGCACAGAATTACATTTATTTATAAGACGTTCCTCTTCACTTGCCTGCTGAGCTCCCCCAATTAAAGTGACTTACTGTTAGTTTAAATATTCAAAAATATTCATTAAAAATATCTGTGCTCAGAATGATCCTTTCAATTCAAAGTAGTCTGGCAACTCAGTAGCATGCCGCCAACTCTAAATTGTTGCTATTCAATAAGTTCCAAGTATTGCCATGATGCTTAATTAATCTATGTTTCTGTGCAATGAAGAATGAACATTTTCAAAACTACTATTTATTTATAGTGCAGCTGAAAACTATACGATTGAATGTTTGATATTATGACTAAAGGATTTAATTAATGCATGCTAACCCTACATCTGCTAAATCCATACTTGTACAAGTGTTAAGCAAAACTGCCAGCATTAGAACCCTCTTCCCTGTGATGCCATTATTTACATCATTTTTATGAGTAAATGTGTTCTTCTGCAGTGTCTTTGGAAGAGGCTATTCACACAGCTATCTCAGCAATAAGGAATGGGCAGAAGATAGGGTGGTGCAAAATACAGCTTACATACTGTAGATCACAAAGGCTGTGATTTAATTGGGTGTGATATGAAGTATATTAAGAATTATATTGAATCCGGTTTTCATTAGCATAGCAATAAGGCAAGGCATCGTAGGAAAGAAGGCCTTTATGAGTTGCCAGTTTTCACTCGTGGGATAAGCATTTAAAATTCAGAATACAGCTGAAATGAAAAAAAGAAATCATTAAAAGGAAACACCACAGGGAACACGTCTTTGCAAGTTTTTCTGTTCCCAACTCTTTACCATTCTTGTAGATTCAATATATGTCCAGGCTGGTAATTTAATCTGATGAAATGACCGTGCCTCAAGTAGCCGAGCTACTTCATTTTTTTTAAAGTTATCTATTGATAATTTTAATTTAATTATGTCAGGAGCAATGAATCTACCAGGTCCTGGGGTAAAACGTTCGGGATCAATCACACCTGGGAGTAGTGGAAGAAAATTACTTTTTTAATGCTGTCAAAAATAGGGGTAATAGAAAGTGATATTTCACTGTGAAAAATAGAAACCCTGGAAATAGCCGAGAGGTCACAGTTATGATTTATCTTTTCAAATGAGCTAATATCATAAATATTGTATTATGCATGCACTGGGAATGCTGAAGCTGCACAGCCTATTAGCATTTCCCAGCCTGTCAAAAATACATCGTCTAATGTGAAGCCTGATATGAAAATTAATTAATTTGGTTTTTTGATTCACTCTGTTTATACAGGTTACTAGAATCGCTTAGCTATCATTCAATGAAAGAGGTACTGTAAAAAGAAATAAATTCCAAAACACGCATGCACACTTTATGAAAGCAGAAATGAAATTACTATTTGTTACCACCGAGTCTGTTTGTAATTGCTTCACTAGGTACAATACTCAATTTGAGATAACTAGTATGTGGATTTTAGATCAATTTATGCATTAATATATTTTTACTAAAACAAATATATAAAAAACTACATGCTGGAGGTTCTATACACTACAATAACCATAGGATTAAAAAATATTTAACTTGGACTTAAAACAGCTCCAGTCACAAGTGTCCAAAAGAAATATTGATGTTAGACTTATTATTAACATTGTATGTATAGTTCTGCATGAAATGTGTTTAAAGCATCCTCTATTAGACAAAAATGCCTCAACCAAGGGGCATATTTCTAATTAGTATAATAATTTCAGGATTTTATTTTTGTTTTGTTTCTCATATTTCTCTCTTAGCACAAGCAACTGTATGTGATTTGCTGTGAGGTTATGGTTAAAAAAAATGTAGAGGACATGTGCACTCTGAACACCACCAAAGATCCATAGCCTTACTGAAGTTTCAGTCGACTGCCATTTGCTTGCTTTAAGTGTTGTTCTTGGTGCTGAAGCCATTATTACATTAGGTCAGTTAAGTTTCTCTGCATGAATACTTACTGTTTTGTCTTGAGATCCACTAAGAAGTATATTGCTTCTCAGCACAATTGACCAGACAGGACCACTGTGTGCAGTTAATGTCCTTACACAGGCACCCAGTCTTATGTTCCAGATCTGCAATTAAAGGCATGATTTAGAGCACACACCAGCATGTTTTGTAGGTATGAGTATGAATTCAAGAAGGATTTTTTTGCTTTCTTACTGCAATATCAACTAAGCCTTTTTAGCTCCAGGTTCAATCACCTCATTAAAAGCGCTAATGCTCTACAGAGCAACATCCAATAGCACCATGCTCTAAGCTCTGTGTTGTCATATGCTAAAGCATTCTTTTTTTACAGTTCATAATTGGTTTCAAAATAATTTACACCAGACCGACTAAAAGAATTTTAACACTTTTGTATTGCTAATGAAAGAAACAGAGCAGCTCAGTGCATCAATTCACAGGCTCAGAAGAATTTCTATCTCGAAAGGAGATTAAAGAAAACAAAAGCACTCCTTATGGTAGGAAATCACATCCCTCTTCCAACTGACTTTATTATGATGAACTGTAACTTGAGAGAATGATTAGTACAATACAGGCCACTGTTAAGTCAGATACAGGGCAGTGCACAGTAAGTAATAAGTGCTCCCCTTCTACAGAGAACCACTGGAGACTACCAAGAGAGATGGAGTCTGATCAGGAGGTCTGAAAGGGTATCGTTTTCCCCCCAGATTATGTCAATGAGATTTAACTTGATTATTTCAAAATTAAATCCAGAGTGTACTACATTGCACAGGCCTCTCTGTCTCTAAGACATTTCTTGGAAGAAAGTTGATAGTTCATAAAATGTTTTATGAACCCTTAAATGGACAACCATTGGGATTTTATTTTTTAATTTGCTTAGCAGATGCCCTTATCCAGAGTGACACACACTTAATATAAATCTTCTATATTGTAAATGAAAGGAACAATAACATTACTACCGTAAGGGGAGAAATACATTTAATAAAATAACAATGAGGCTAGCACATAAACTGGAAGAGTGTCACAGAAACAAAATTAAAAAACAATATACAGTACAGACATATATATTGTGGATAAATAGTAGTAATATAAACACACTGTAGGCACTGCATGTGTACAATGAAGAAGAGAAAATAACATTATTTTACTGTATCCTTGCATCTGCTATTAAGGTGCTGTTCTACAAATCTCATTACCTTGATGGAAGAGTCATAGGATGAACTAACTAGGAGGTTCTCTGTAAAGAACTGCAGTCCCCAGACTCCTTTTCTGTGACCTTCCAGAGTCTGGACATGGTTTCCATTGTGCAAAAGCCACACACAAATAGTTTTGTCTTTACTTCCACTGGCCACATACTTATCACAAACAGCCACACAGCAAACTCTAAAAAATATTGAATAATAAAATGATGTCTTTACATAATATCTTGATTATCCTGATCAAACTCAGTGTTCAATAAAATTGTGGATATACAATTCTGTGTGTATGCTTATAGAGGGTCTGGTCTGGCATCTGGAAGTCAAATTCTTCAACGAGCAGTTTCTTTTATACCAGAAAGAAAAGCTGTGTCTTAATCACAGCAAAAACAAGATCTCCTCTGAGTCATAATTATAAGGAATGAGTTCTACTTTTTGAGATAGCACATTTTCAATTTTCAAGGTCTTTGTCAAATTTCTTTAATCTCTTGCCCATGAAGTTAGAGTTTTATTACCACTATACACTTCTGCTAATTAAAGGAGTGGAGGGTAATACATAACAAGTAACAGTGCTCTTTGGTTTCACCTTTCTGAAATAATATTGGCAAAGGTTAAACTTGCACTTCTACTAAGAAGAACATCTCTATGCTTAATGCTTTGGGTTATATGACGAGAGCAGGTTGCAGAGGTAAAAACAGAAGATGTGCAGAAATAACATAACCTATTTAAAGAGCACTTGAAGACTTCTCCATCTGTGGATATTAGGTTTTTGAGAGGGCTTTGTTTGGTAGAAGCATACACACACAGAGTCACTTAAATTAACAGCATACAAAAGAGTTAATTTTATGTTTAAACTAATTTATGCACACAATAAAACATTTTTAACTGAAGGTAAAATTCAGGTTAATGTTCTCTAATCACAAAGTAACATTATTGTGTTATGAACACTAAAACACTAATGTAATTATATATATGTGTTTTTTACATGAATTACGCGTGATTATATCAATGTATGCAGTAAACAATGCATTACAGCATCTCTTACAACACTACACTAAAAGATACAGGTTGTGAACTTGGCTACACATCACAAAATTTGTTAGAAGCTAAGTAATGGTATAAATTAGGAAAAACAATGCAACTAAACACATACTTGAATTTTCTTCTTGAAAATGTTTTTTAATGATGCAAATCTATCTTGAAATGACTTTACAACTAAAAAAAAATCAAAGGAATTTAAGTGTTTCTTACACTGCTGTGTGGCCTTTCAGCTCCACTGTGTAACACCTTCCTCTTTTCCAGTTCTGTCTCAGACAGTAATCATTCTTAAAGACCCTCTTCCAACTTTCAGCCTGCTCTATCACAGGGATCCCTGAAAAAAAGCACCACCTGGCCTTTCGCTTTGAAATAATAACTGTAAAGTCATCCTATATTACAAATCAGCACAAGGCATCATACCATCACATCTGGTGCTGTTTTCTAACCAGACTATTTCTGCATTTTGCATTGGACCATTTTCCTTCAGAAAATAAAGAATAATTAAAGAAGGTATCCTCATGGAGGATTCTCAAGTAACGGACGTGTCACCCTTGAATTTCTGCATTGCAGCAACTAACAATGCTTCAGCCTTCTGTAATTCCCATGACAGTTGTGTGTGGGTTACTCCTGTACACTTTTCTTTAATGTGTCCGCAGGTCAGTTCAAACCCATCCGTGGCCAAAGTATCCTAGATGACAATTTAAAATCAATCGACCTTCAAACCTCTCAATAGTAATGGTTGACTTGAGCAGAGTGACAAAGCCTCCAGGCATTCCCTGTGTCAGTGGTACCAGCTTTACCACAATGGTCAGGGGAGCTCTTCAGTACGTGCGTTATTACATTTAAATTAATAAATAAAATATTGAAATAAAATTATCTGTCTTTCCTTGAAGTTCCTGCGCACATCAACACAACCTCTACTGCTGTTTGCTCAGTATCAAAAAGTGATCAATACAGTACATACAGTATATATATATATTTTGCCAGAAAACTAAGTACATTAAGTCAAACACAACAAACAATAATAGTTTCTATATGGCATGTTCACATAATGTGAATTTCTTCTTGATCAGTGATAAAGATAATACTGTCCTACTGCTCTTTATACATGTTCATTTTACAGTTAAGATCCAATATAAAACCTGTTTTTTTAAGTGCTACCTGATATGCCTCAACATATCTCAGCAGAAACCTGATTGATAGGGTAAATATAATGTGACCTATAAAAGCAACTAATATAGCCAACATGATATTTTACCTCCTTTGTAATATCATGTAAAATTCAGACATATAATTCAGCCATATAATTTTGCATACCTTGTAATTTTTTTTAATTTCACAGCCTTTTAATCTCAGCTTTACAGAGCCTATAAACTATACCCAGTTAATTTTCCAATCTAAATAGACACACTACAACAATTAAGGTTGAAAGCTTTTCATTGATCAGCACTAAGTAAGAGAGGGACGAGAAAGGTCTTACCCACTGTAGACTCCTTGCACTTGATCTGCCACAAGCGATTGCTGCCGCAACGTTTATACCATGTTTTACAAACCTGCATGGTTTGAAACAGAAGCAGTGCATTACACTGAAGTAACATTGTGTCATTTTATCATACAGAGAGCGCCAACTTTATAATTATCTATTAGCAGAAGAGTGAGGCAGGAGTCAGCCAGTCTAATGACCAAGTCTATGAAGAGGCCCTTCATTACAGTGCTTCTAGTGAAAGCTTACTTTTCTGTCATTAGATAGCTTTTTTGCTCAGTCATCAAGGAAACAACATTAAAAAACGTCACCGCTAAGCTTAGCACTTTCAGAATTCAATGATGTCATGCAAAAACAGTAATAAAAGAATTTAATTCGACACGTAATACTTTTCTCCATTTCAGTCTGTATAAAAAGGTTATTTTACCCACCCAAAATAGGCTTTTCTGTATTCTAAATATTCATGACACAGTATGAATCAAAATGTCTTAACTTCACACTTCAAGTAAAATGTGTTTTTAGCAACTAAAAATAACTATTTATTTTGCATAACGTCAGTGAATTTTACTATCCTGTGTGGTATTGTTACTGTTTACACGCTTTTTGGATGGTATAGAGAAGAAACCCACCCCCCAATGTCTTTGAATTTTGGTTTTAAAAGAACTGTTAAAGAAAAAATATATCAATCATATGAACTAATAAATGACAATCATTTGGAAGAGCAAATTGCATGAATGAATTTGGCTAACTTCCAATTCTAAATACACAGGATCTCCTTCATATGATTTCTTCTTAATGATGGCAGCACTAAATATAATGACTTTTTTTACACACAACATACAGCAAAGTAATCAGTAGGAGAGCATTTGATGATGCTTCCTGAAGCTCAGTCTGTTCATGTGTGCTAAACAACAGGCTTTCTCCGAATGACATAAATGTGAATGACTGAAGCATTAATAGCTTTTGTTGAGGTAAAGTGCTTCAACATAACATATCAAAGATATCTTTCAAAGACATTGGAAACCAGTGAATAAAAATGAATGCTGTATTGGAGGCTAGCAACTTTTCTCTACAAATACAATTACTCTTATGCTTTTGTATGGCAAATAAAACTTCTGAGCATGGCTAGCACGATTGCTGTTGCTAAGCATGACAAATTTGGAAGACACCTTTTGGAGAATTTCATACTGCTGGAAAGCTAATCGATGAAACCCAGGTTAACTAATGTCCAAAGATCGCACGTCTTTAAGTTTGGATATCTCTACTTCTGGCATTTATTTCTGAGACTGATAACAATTTTTTACCAAGAAGTTATGTGTGCCCTTTCATGGAGTAATTTTAAAATACATATTGATCAAACACGGCAATCTACACACTCCAAGCTTGCATATTTCTTAGTTCTCTGGACATAAAAGTGTATTGCAGTTCTGCACATAATTTGGATTTCTATCATCATGATTTAATAAACTATCACTGATGATGCAAACTGAGAATTAATCACAGTGCAACATTGGTTGACTCTCTGACCACTGAGGAGTAAAGTGCCCGAGATGTGTCAATTTTACTGAAATATAGAAAGTCTACAGTCAGTCATCAGTGAGTGATTTATCTTTAGAGCCAGAAATTGGATTTTGGTGGAGAATCGCGAAGGGTCAATGACAGGAACAAAGAGAATTATTAATGTGATCAATATCTTTCAAATTGCTTTGTGTCAGATGTGTCTAAAGGCATCTCTGTTTTTACAATAACCTTTTTTAACTGAAGTGTCAGCATTTTCAAATATATTTGTTTGGAGTTTTGTTTGCTACTATATCCACTGGCTATGATCTTGTATTTAAGGTACAGCTATCCTGCAGTTAAAAAAACATATGGAAGTCTCTACTTTGTCATGAATTTCTACTTCTAGTCCACATGCACAGTTTTTATGTGAACATACATACCGTACTGTACATATATTCTCTTTTAAGGATTTAATTGATATATACATACAGTATATACATCATGTATACTATACAAAAATGCTGGTATAACCAGTAAATAACTGAAAATAAATTGCAAAGTGGAAAAGGCTTCACACCATATTATCCATATACTGTATATTCTTACAATCGAAGAGCCAAAAATCTCTCACAATACATACAAATAAATGTTTTCTACACTACGAAGATGTTTCCACCAGTATAGATAAAACACTGCAATATTAGTAGGTTTTGTGTCATGATTTAACATTATTTCTTGTTTTCAACATCGCCCATTGTACAGAAATATTTCACTTAAGGTGAAAATTAATTCACCTTAAATAAATATTCCAAAGTATAAGTTCCTACTTATCGTCACCATCAAAACCAAAATGTCATCATCATCACTTTCCAGATTGAAAGCTCAGACTTGAAGTTCCTCACTGGTGAATTTCAGCTTGTGTTCAGTACTTCGTTGCTGGCTGTGAGTGGAAGTTTCTTCACAATCTGAAAGCTGATTGACAATTCTGTACATTCCCCCCAGTCTGTTCCTATATCAGTTTTGGGTGAGTAGTCATAGGACACATCTAATATTGTTCTTCCATTGTTTCCTAGAGCTGCAGTTCCTCAGGGGTGGGGGTTGTTTCAGTTTCTTCCCAATTTAGAATACCCAGGTACAAATATAATTTTATACAAAACAAAATTAATGCAACACAGAAAGCAACAGGAACACAGTAATCAGTTAAACTACCTTTACTCATTTCCTTTGGAAAGTTGAAGCTTTGTGACAAGGCAGTTGCTGAAGCATCTTGGACTACAACACAACATTATATTACATAACTCTATTGTAAATTAGATTGTGAATTTGACATTCCAATGTTGCAAAATATATGAAGCTCAATTTGTCCTTAATAGATTAAGAAGGTAATGTGGAAAAGTTCTAGCCTGGCTAGAAGATGCAATTATGGTAAAAAAAAATCTTTTGAAAACAATTAGCTTTAATGTAAATGCAATCAACTTATAACAAATTGCACTGGTTAAACACATTAGAACAGATTGCTGTACAAGGTTTTGGGTGGACATGATGAATTAATTTGAAATAGAATGCTTCTGGTAAAATCAATCTGCCTTATTCCAGCCATCCTCAAAACCTATATGCATTATTTAAGCTATTTAATTAAAAACCCTGTCCTTTGACTCTTACTGTAATACACGAAGAATCAAATCACATTTCAGTGTTAGATCTCCAAGTGAAAGACCTTCCACAAGGAAGAACAAAATTAGAAGTATGCGATGTGAATTGCTTTTGTTTTAAGAATTAAATTGCTGAATGTGGTTACTGTGGAACGTTTCCTGTTTATGAAATCAAAATGATTCAATTCATTTACATTAAAAAAAATTCAACATCTCACTGAAGTCTAAATTTTCTACCACATTTCAATTCTTTTTTTCTTGTTTCAGTCACTGTAATCAATTTTAAAATATCAGCAAATCTGTTCAACAATGTTTCCAAATGAATAAAAATGCTATGAACATTTCATATTTAAAGAACCAGCACTGGCCCACACTGCCACCATGTGGTCAAATACATCCATCCACCCATTTTCAGTGGCAACATCGTCCTTAATCATGCTGCCATCAGCAAGAGCCGAATCTTACAGTCACAAAGCATAAGGTTTATAACGCGATTATGACGTGGATGGGACACCGGCCCAATGTGGTCAAATCACTCAGTGACTTTCTTTTGTGTAAGGCCTGGAATTACACCATGCACAAAAAGTAAATTTTATAGGTAGGTGTTTCTAATAGATACGATAAGAGATAGGAAGCAATGTGAAGACTACTATACTTCTAATTATGAGTAATGTGCAGCAATATGAAGCAGTTCTCACTTAAAATGTAGCTCATTTAAATGGATTTCTATTGTTTTTTAGTGCAAAAAAGCACTGGAAAGATAGTCTAACTATGTAAAGCCATTCCTTTTTTCTTGTCTTTAAAAATTTGTGGAAAAAGAAATGCTATTTAGACCAGTTTACTTATAACATTCATCCTTCCATTCTTAGCTTTATCCAGTTATTCCAGGAGGCAAGAGGTGCAAGCAGGATCCTGTACAGAACACACACAGACACAAATGCACACACTCACACCAGGGCCAGTTTCCCCAGAAGCCGATTAGCCTAACAGCATGTCTTTGGATTTCCTGTTGGAGAACTGAGCACCCAATGGAACCTGACACAAACACAGGGAGAAACATACAAACCTCACGCAAATATCACCCCAGGAACTGAACCCAGAGCCCCAGAGATACAAGACAGCAATGATAACCACTGCACCACCATGTCGCCCTGGTTTCCTTATAAGTTTTTAATAACAATCTGTAAAATTAGGATGAATCTAATAATTAGGATTAATTATTTGTTCCTAAATACTGAATGCATTTTTATAGAAAAGTCTTTTCAAATAATCAAGCAGAATTTGGCTTGGCATGTACCTGGCTAGTCAAGAGGAGTTCTCTTGGAGACAGAAAAGACAAAATCTTTAGGGACAGCTTCTTTGGAAGAAGACCAATAAAATCCCGATAGCACTTTACCTAAAAAGAAAGAGAAGACGTAAACTAGGGTTACTGATAAAAAATGAAGCTGTCTTTGAGAAGAAATAGAGAAATAAGAACATGATACTTACGGATTTACTTATGAAAGGACACGATATCTAAAAAATTAGCAACATAAATTGCTAACTGCAAATAGAAAAGTATTACCTATGTACTTTTACAAGACTAAGGAAGAATAAAGAGCACTCTCCAGTAGGAATAGACACTTACTGTTAAAAATGTCAAAATATAATAATGCTGCCTTAAATCCAAAAGCAGTAATAGTTTCTTGAGCAGGTGATTCCTTTGTGCATCTGGAAGGAAACAAAAAAAGTGTCATTGATTTATTTTGTTCTTTATCTTGTGTCTGAATGAGAAAGCATTCACCTGGATATTAAAATATGCAACAGACATTGTATGCATTATTTGTTTTAATTAGGGGAGAATTCAAAACTCAGATAAAAGTGTTTGGTTTTATTTGCACTATTACCCAGTAAAGGACACCGAAACAGCTCCTGAGGAAAAGAAAGAAAGCCATAATTCCACAGCATGTGAGACAGTCCTGAATACAAGCTATTCAGTTGCAAGGCAGGTCTCAAAGCACATGGGAGTTTCACCGCATCAATGGGTGAAAAAACTGAACAGACACTGTCTGAGCTTTAAGATAAAATTTATAACTCTTTGGTACTGGACAGTTAAGCATATTGTGATACTGGATAATATATAATGCGAAGATAGAAATGCACTCCAGTGCACTTGTTATTACAGGCATGAATCACATGCCTCGTACAAAGGAGGACACAGAAGTACACATATTGTATAATCAAGTGAAATGTCATTCTATTTTCCAAATAGGATTAGTGCTGTCTGTATTCAACTCCTCTCTCAGATGTATAGTTCCTAATTACTGTAGTTTAATAAGGGAGGAATGCTTTCTCTACATCTGAGGGGCAGTTTTTATCTGATACTGTAGCTTTCTGGCCCCATCCTACCAGCGATGGTACAAGAAGATATTCTTTCCGCCAATAGATAAACTACTTGAGAAGTTTGGATGTTGAAGATGTTACACTGATTTCCCAGATTACAGTCCTTCGGTTTTAGATGTTTGGATTTTGAAGATGTTACAGTGATTCCAAAGATTACACTCCTTCCTTTACTCTGAGTTAGAATTGTCCCCTGTAAGCCGTAAATGTACCACTCCACTCCCTGAAAGACACAATCCAGCAGGTTTCCAAGGTCTTTTTAAACCATTTAGAGTGGAAGACCTTTGAAAAGTGTTAACTTGGCCCAATTGAATTTAAGATTAGCTCAATTATGTCATTAAGAACAGAAGTAAGTGAAAACCACCAGACACTGAAGACCTCCAGGACTGAAGTTGAACAGCACTGCTGTAAATACTTTAGCTTTGTGTATATGTGTTTGGTGGAGTTTTATAATAACATTTTACCTCTAGCATTTTGTCCCTGTTCACCTACAGGAAGGATAAAATGTTAGCTGTGATTCTTTTTCAGTCTTTTTAATCCTGAAGTACACATCTACTGTACCTCTGCAAAAACAAAAGGGCTCTGAAACAACATTAGAGCATGAAAGTATGGATCTTTTTCGTTGAACAGATAAGTTAATTGTCCGTGTAAGCTTATGATTATACAGCCCTGGGGTGTCACACAATGAGTAACAGACCAATTATTTCCATGGCTTCTTTCAGATAAATTAGGGATATAAACACATTTTTTTAATGAGGGCCTTTTATTTCAGACACATCACACACATGTGCTCAGATGAAAAGCAATTTAAAAATAAACCACAAGCACGTTCCAAAGACAAACAATTCTTCAGCACTATAATGTGAACCATGGCTCTGTTTTGTGGACGGTTGTTTAATTAAAACCATGGTTTCAGTTTCAGCTCCAAAGCCCTAATGGAAGAAACTGGCATCACTGAGGAGAGTGTGTTAGTCAGCAGGACTGTAAGGCAGTAAGGGGCTAAGTACTGTAACAGAGAAACCTTCTGTTTCAAAGCATTTTTGAATCCAAGGATCCTAAATTAATCGAGCTCATTGCGAATGCAGGGTAACTACTGCACTGGAGCACTTGGAGTTCTGCTGATTGAAAGAGAGCAGTCTAACAAAGCCCCAATGCATGATTTCCTTTCCACATGGGTACGGCTGAGCAGAACGTGCAACAGAAAATAAAGATGCCATTTGAAGAGCTGCGCCTCCTGATTTGAATGGAGTTATGATAAAAATGGAAATTCCTCTTCGCGCAATGAGCCATTCTGTTTACAGTCAGCTCTCAGCAGACTTTACAGGGAGCGACTTCTATTATATTGTGATGCTGTTAGGTATGGTGAAAAATAGAAAATTGGATTGGAAAGCTCCCTGATGCGAGATTTCTCCTCCAAGAAGGTAATATAATGCTATCATATACTCCTAAGCTGTTTATATCAACAGTGGTAACCATTTTTTTTGCTGAGGAGGGATGCTACGCACCTCATTAAACTCTGAATTGAATTCCCAGCAAGGGCAATCTTGATGGAGAGAAGGCTAATAATCGGGCTCTTGTAAACTCAAAGGTTAAGGAAAGAAGAACAGTTTTCACTTTATATTTTTTTCTGAAATCCTTCCACCTTTTTTATGCTCTCCCACACAGCAAACTATTGCTGCTTCATGACCCAAACACCAGTTACAATGCCAAACACAAGCAAAAGATCTTAAGTAGGTGGGACTGGAAGAATCTCTATTCAACAACAACAACAAAAATCGTCCCTATGAGCTTCTTAATGTTACTTTACAGAATCGTTACTTTATACTTGTTCATAAATTGTTTTCTGTAAGCCATTTAGGCAATTCTGGACCACAGGAACATCCCCCCACAGCCAGAATAGTGATATCCTGTACTGTATAAAACCTAAAGAATAGCAATGAGATTATATTACAATCATACAGTCATCTAAATGACAGATGGGTGAAACCTGTAATGCAGTAACAAAGGATACACTGGGAAATAGCTTGTGAACTGTATATGTACATTCAAAAATGTGCATTACTTTCCTAAAATACCATTTTTACTGTTGACACAATTAATTTATTTCAGAATACTTCAAATACCACTTAATCTAATATTGATTATGTTATGGTTTACATCTTTAACTATTCTCCAGTGGTGAGAAATAGGAAAAAACGTACTGTATATTTACAGAGAACCAGAGAAGCACCGATTTATTTAAATTAAGCTATATGCCATTTTTATCATTTCCAGAATATTGTTTTAGCTTCCTTGCAATCCAACCACATGAAAGCTTTGCCGTTTTAGGATGAACAAACTTCTGTTGAGCAACACTGTCATCTTGTGGACAAAGGCATATGCTGGCTAATGTCTATGCACTTAGAGCTAAAATTAAGCAACACTGCTTCTGTCAAGGCCAGGACCATGGAGGAATGGAAGTTACCCAAAAGCTCTTGTGTACTGTGTCCTCTATTCTGGTCCTGGGCACTCTATCTGTAGATGCTGCATGTACAGTACTCTGTTTGTGTAGGTTTTCTACGGGTGCTCTGCTTTAGTTCCCAGTGACAAGTTTCTGTTAGGTAAATCCATTTTCTTACCCCTTTACCAATACAGGGTCGGGAGGGGTGTGGAGCCAGCGATGAGTTCAAGGTGAGATACACCCAGACAGGACATTAGTCCATCGCAGGATAGACACAGACACAGACTCTCACACATTCACATCATGGCCAATTCACCCAGAAGCCAATTAACTTACCAGTATGTCTTTGGACTGTGGGAGAAAACCAGAGCAACTGGTGATGATCCACACCAAAGCACAGTAAAAACACTACATAATGCTACAAATTTTAATTAGGAAAGATTAGGATTTACCAATCTCTGAAATTGTAAAGAATAAAGCAACACATGGAATCTGACTATTAGAGACTTCCAATATATTGAAGATGAAGAATGATGCATACCATTCCACTGATGTTCATACATTTCAATAATCTGTCCAGGCTTGGGACTAACTCTTCTTCGAGGTAAAACTTTCTTCCCCTTTTTTAGAAAGATCATCTGTAACAACAAGTTCAAAATACTGTAGAGGTGATGGAACCTAAATTAAAAGAAGTATCTGTTACTTTCTTACATTTCAGCTTCAAAACTATAATTTTGTTATTCACTAACAGAGTATCCAAAAGTAAAAGCTACCTGCTCATGACTAGGGTTTACCTCCTGTGACCACATGAATGTCCTCTGTGCTAGGCGGAGGTCTTCACAGCAGGGAAGGGCATCTAGCTGGGGTTCAGATCTGTTTTTCAGAAAATCCTCCTGGCTACATAATTTGGGTAATCTGAGGATGGAAGTACAAATGTTTTAAAAAATGAAATGAAATCCAGATTTATATGTTGAAAATATATATGTATGCTCCGAAACCCAGTTGGGTAGGAACACAGCCTGGTGAAAGATGAATGTAAAAATACTCAAATGAAGAAAACTACAGTATTTAAGATAGATTTATGATCTTTAGGCTGGTGAAAATGTGTTGGGATTATTTATATATTTCATATCTATTTTAAGAATATGTGTTATTGTAGTCCAGTCAATTTTAGGCTGATTTTCCATACTGTTAACTTTTAAGATAACTGCTGTTTTAATTTAACATTTTTGTACTTATTTAAATAAATCATAAAATAAATGTTAGAATAATGTTAGTGGATTTTAATATTTTACAGTTTCGTATGCTTTATCCACGACGTTGTGCCTTTCTGTCTTTAATACTGTTGAGAATAGTACCTGATTCGCTGTTCTTCGTACTCTTTCACTGGACCAGTCCCCAGCCTCTCTGTTTGCTCTTGTGTGTGTTGACCGTTCGAGGTGAATCTCCTCACGTCATCCAGATCTCTCAGAAAGACACTGGGGACCCGGAAAAGCCGACCCATCCGCCCACCTTTAAACCACCTGCTGAGCCTACGGCTGAACTCGGTGCTGATGGGACTCAGCTGGAACTCAGGAAAAGCCATTCTAGCTTTAAAAAAGACGAAGGAGAGACATAACAAGACATTCCCAGACAGAATTTCGCTTTTCAAGAATTTCTCCTTATGCAAAATAACACTGAGTACATTGTTTACACTGATGCATGTAAAACATTGCATCAACATTGAGGGGTTTCTACAGAGTCTATAGCTAAAGGTGAGATTATGTGTCACCACCCCACTGTTAACTTTGAAGAACACGTGAGTAGAACATTCACTCCCATCGCTTTTCATTTGCATGCTCCTGAAAAATATTGTGACTGCAGAAACAGAAAACTCAAGAAAAGCACCACAATAGCTAGCACCACAATATGTACAAGACAAACGTGTGAAACCGTAAATTACCGGTGTACATGAAGTCCCTGTGACAGACTGGCTGGAGAATAGTCCACAGCAACTGGATCTGAGAAAACTGACTGCGAATCAGCAGCTGCTCCAGTATCCTGCACCTCTGCAATTTAAAATGCTTTTCAATGAACAGAACATCAGCTTGCATTCACTTAAAAATGCAGACTGATTCACAACACTTTTCAACAATGAAGACTTCTACAAGACCTATTGTTTTATTGGACCTCAGTATTTAAATGCACAGCTTTAATAGGAGGATCATGATGCTTCTTTCAACTTGACTACTAATCATCAGGTAACAAGTTGCAGCTGTTTTATTTATGTGCTCCTGGTTATCCTTTAATTCACTTACGTGATGCAGTTTTATGTGATTCTATCTATACAAACTACACTTTGCCATTACTCAGTCATATTTAAGTTACTATATATACAGTACTGTATATTAATATACCTTAAGTATATTTCATAAATGTAAATCAGAATTTAGCAAGTATTGAATGTGCTTTCTATAAATGCACAGTTTACAAACCATTGGATGGTTGTACTCTTCTATCTGTTCCAATATTTTCTCCAATTGGCTTTCATAATCCTTTTCCAGAAAGGCTTCCTGCTGAAAAGGCAGATTTCTCTGTGTTTTCTCCATGGCTACCTGTAAAAGCAGCACACAGTTTAAATTTACTGTACATTCAGTGCAGTAAAGCCCTAGACAATATAGTTCTACTGTATATATACTGTAAATATATATACATACAAGTGACATTATATTTTCCTCCTTCTGTGTCTGAACGTGATGTATCTTTAAATATAAGTGAAACCTTTTTCTGATTAATTTGATAGTTTTAAGAAGATAAATTATATTTTCGTATATCGATAAAAACTAGTGTCTTGAAATGCCCTCATCGAGAATTAATCTCGAATCACATTAACAGAATGTATCAGATTGGTAAATGCGAATCTATTAAAAGCATTACCTGTAAATCTGGTCCTTTAACAAGAGAATAGTAACTTGATCAATATAATAAATTATGCATGTATATTTATCCACTTTATATTATTTATAACATTTTACTAGTGGACTGGATTTAACATGAGTAAACGCTTTGACATCACTTATCCCAAAAAAAATTTTTGAAAGTGTGCAACACGTCCACTGTGAATTAACACAATTAAAACTGTGGAATTTTCTACCTACCTTGTGAACTTAATTACATGAAATGAATCATAATATGTTTACAGCTCCGTACAGGTTAACATATGCCTTCCAAGTAAATGCTCAAAGTAAATACCTACCCGGATTCCGATTGGCTACAGTGTCACCTGGAAACCGTGGATACTTTATAAAGAACTTGCAGGCACCTAGGTCCGGAGCAAATACTTCCTGCTTCCTTTTACAAAAGGTAAAACATACTTTGTCACGGGTATCGATGATCAGAAGGACAGGGTTTCAGAGTTATTATTATTATTATTATTATTATTAGTAGTAGTAGTAGTAGTAGTAGTGTAGTTGTTCAATTAGCATAGCCTTTATAATTTAAGATTTTATTACTGTTGCTAGTTAATTTTTAACGTGGTTAGAAATCATATTGACTATATATATAATGACTATACTGTATTGACTGACTATAAACGTATGTACATTAACAGTAGCTTTGCTGTCTATTCTAATTACTACTTTAATGCCAGTCGTGCTTTTGACTGAAATTAAGCATGGGAGCGTGTGTAACCCGTCGTGTGAAACTGTACATATTTCAGACGTTCAGGTGCTTAAGAGTTCGTTTCTTCTTCTCTGGTGCAGAGGCGATATTTCACATTTTTAGTCATGCTGGCGCTTTAAGACAGCAGGATCTTGATGTCTGAAGGAGGGACTAGGGCCCTGCATTTCTAGTCTGACGTGTGCATTAAGAGATAGGGGTTAGGGAGCGTGCGATTTGGAAAGGATGGGGAAGAGGGTAGTTCCGTGCTGCAAAACGCAATGTTTCGACTGTGGAATCTTCCTTGAGTGTTCGGTTCCACGGCCCGACGCGTTCATTGTGTCGCTGTTTCTTATATGATTTTCGCGTGAAATGGACCTACTTGTTCCGTATTAGGCGTGGTAAAAAGAAACACAACACAAGGAAGATAACCGGTTTTTCGTACTGCGGGGCTAATAGTTGGGGCAGGGTTTGGAATTTCTTCTGCCTTTGTTGTAAGGATTCGTGTGTGGAGTGACGTTTTTTTTTTTTGCTAAAGTATCTTCACAGAGGTTTGCGACCACGCCTACATGGTTGTGGACTCGAAACGCCTGGTTTTTCAGTGAGGCTGGTAGGTGGGAGGACTCAGGAAGTTGACAAGGAAGGAAAAGAGCCCTCGTACGTGTGAAAGGTCGTGGGCACCGCGTACAGTCATCACATGTAAAACGTTTCGCTTATTTTGTGCTTCTTTGTTTTGTCATGAACAGGACCCAGTTGAAGCGTTCGAAAATTTTGAAAATGGCCCTTATGCAGTCTGATTCTTTGGACCAAGAAGGAAAAACGGATTCTTTCTTAATGAAAGCCATTAAAATAGCCTTAGTGGTTGCTCTTTATTGGTTCATATCAATTACCATGGTTTTTCTAAATAAATACCTTCTGGACAGCCCTGCCTTAAAACTGGACGCCCCTCTGTTCGTGACATTTTTCCAATGCTTCGTGACTGTGGGGCTTTGCTGGTGTATGAGTCTGCTGTCCAGGTTGTGTCCGACGTCTGTGGAGTTCCCGTCTGTCAAACTCGACCTCAAGATGTCCAGAGAGATCCTGCCCTTGTCTGTTGTGTTCATCGGAATGATCACATTCAACAACCTGTGCTTGAAATATGTCGGGGTGGCATTCTACAATGTTGGGAGATCGCTGACCACTGTATTCAACGTGTTAATGTCCTATTTAATTATCAAGCAAACCACGTCTTCCTATGCCTTACTCTGCTGTGGAGTCATAATAGGTACAGTATGCTGTTCTTATTTATTTTCTTCGTTCTTTATTTTATCACCTGCTTTTACTGGAGGCGCGCTGTCACGTTAGACACACAGTGTCCCGTAATGGTAAATTATTCTGCAGGCAGTCTTATTGTCTTCCTTTGGAACAAGGCTTCATATAAGTGATTAACACGCAGACATGCCCGTACTTCCTAAATAAAGCACTTTGCAATGTGAATCCAGCACGTTGTGTCAACCAGCACAGCTCTGAAGTAAGGCTGAAAACTGTCCAAGTATGTTTGCATCTACTCTTTATATATTTTGCCGGTTATAAATATATATTGGTATACAGAAAAAGTCATTACCATTTAGAAAGTTATTGAACTAATGATTTTAATAAAAATTTGTTTTAACCAATGATGTGCTCTTGGGTCTTGAAATCATTTGTCCTTAACCTTTTTTGATTAATAAAATCATAAACTCACTGTTCAGCATTAATCCCTTGGCTGAAGCTCTGCAGGATGATTCCTGCTTTTCCAATAGTATTGATTTCTGAAGAAATAAGTCCAGTAAATTTGACAACAAAGACATAGAATTCAATTAATTTTACATAAATCAAACAAAAGTAAAACGGTGCTTGATTATAAATCTTCCTCGAACGCTTAAATATTTGTTGTTGTTTTTAAACAGGAGAACTTTTGTGTGCAAGAACTAGGTTGTGAGCATCATCTACCACTGGAAGCTTTTTTTAAAAATCTTGTAGCAATTCTACATTAATGGCTATACAAGTCATAGTCATAGCTGTGCTTCAAACTGTAAGCGCAAACTGTATGTGGAGGGCAAAGGTAACCCATAACCTAATTTTTTTTTGTTCTCCTTGTTTCTGCACAGGAGGCTTTTGGTTAGGTGTGGATCAAGAAGGGGCAGCCGGGTCACTGTCCTGGACAGGAATCATGTTTGGAGTTCTTGCCAGCCTGTGCGTTTCACTCAACGCCATCTATACCAAGAAAGTGATGCCGGTCGTGGATGGCAGCATATGGAAACTAACCTATTATAACAACGTCAACGCCTGCTTCCTGTTCATTCCCCTCATTGTGGTCTTTGGGGAATTTAAAACACTCTTCTACTTCGACAAATTAGACAGCTGGTACTTTTGGGGTATGATGACCTTGGGAGGGGTCTTCGGCTTTGCTATTGGCTATGTCACTGGCCTTCAGATTAAGTTCACAAGTCCATTGACACACAATGTGTCAGGCACTGCAAAGGCTTGTGCTCAGACAGTCTTGGCTGTTATCTACTCTGAGGATACCAAGAGCCTTTTGTGGTGGACTAGCAACCTAATGGTATTGGCTGGCTCTTTTGCCTATACCTGGGTCAAAGGACTGGAAATGAAGAAACTTCAGCAAGACCCACAGACTAAAAGCACTACTGCCAAAAATGACTCAGGTATTTAGAGTGCAGACCAGGAGCCATATAAGCAAACATGTGATGAGTCTCCAAAGTGCTTTTTGGATCTTTTCTATTGTGAATTGTACAACTGATGCTCAGACTGCAAGTAGGAAAAGCCCTGGCATCAAACTGTGGATGAAAAAGAAGATTTCTGAACTGTTTAAACCTGTTTGTTTGTTTTGTAGTTGTAAAATTACTTTAGCTAAAGAAAAAAAATATTTTTTAAGTTTCTTTAAAAGTCTGTAAATAAAGAACATTTTAAGAGGTGTGTAAGATATCTCTTTATTTTAATGACTAGTTGTGTAATATTTCTGTCCAAGCAAAGTAATAAATCAAATATCTAAAACAAACCTTGAAAAGTACGAGCTGTATTGTACATTATTTTACTCAAGTGATTGAAATGAATCTTCATCATAACATAATACAAAGAAAAAAATAATTAGGACATTGATCATCTTTGCCAACAGAGCCCCCTTATATCACGTTCCTGGCTCTTGTGTATATATATATACTCACAGATGCCCCTCTGCATGGTGCACAGCTGCTTTGATGGAGGCAGTGGTGAAGCTGGTAAGTGGGTCTGAGGCTGCCAGATGGTCTCGGTGTGTTACTTAGTCACCAGGCCCCTCTTGGACAGGAGGTGGTTCCTGCTGCCTTCACACCTCCCATGGCTCCATCCCTGGCAGGAATGGGGGTGCCCTCTCTCTGACGGCCTCAGCAGTTGGAGACGTGTAGGATGCAACCCTGGAAATGAAGGTGAGCCCCACGTCCAGCCAGTCCTACAGGCAGCCTTCTCCCTCCTGTGCTCCCGGACCTCGATCTGAGCCCAACCCCCAGCCAAGTTCACAGAAGTTCTCCCTGGTGTTGAGAGAGTGACTGCAGCTATCCTGGCTAGTGGAACCGCAGCACTGTCATTTCATCTACCTGATCCTGTTGGTTCCCCCCTCGGTGACCACATGGCAACCCTGTAGTCCTGGATTTCCTGGATGGGCTTCAGTCCTCCTGGGAAAACCTGGTATCTGCCCTTGTGAGATCACTGCGATTCAATGTGTTAATTTACACTGCCATCATTAGGTCCCCAATGTATCTCAACAAAGTGCCGAATATCAGAGTCTCCTTTATGAGACATTGGGGTTGAAGGCTTTTGCTGTTAATGTGGCCAGTGTTTTACTGAATCCATCTCACACTGGCCTGTGTTATTGTGGGGATGATGGGTTTCACCTTTAACAAACTACAGACTAAACTGCTACCCTGCCCATCTGACATGATTTAGTGCACAGGCACCAGTGTTAAATCTGAAACATCATTTCTAGAATCGAAGATGTCATATCCACACATTATTTCAAAGACCATTAGACAAGGCAGAAAAATGCTAGGTGGATCACCACAGTTCAGTGCTAGATGTGTGATTTATTTCTTAGCTTTTTGGATGGTATTCTAGACCTTACACAAGTATGTAAATTGAGGACTGGATAAAAAAACTTTCCAAGGTAGTTTGCTAAATTGTTTAATTAAGTATTGTCCCATTTTAGTGATGGTATGTTTTAAATTAATTTCCAGCATGCTTCACTGAAGTAATATTTAAAATGTGTAACACTGGACACACCAGGCACATATGCATACAGTATATAGTGATTCAGAATCCCAAAAGATTATTTTAATGAGTAATAAGTTTCACGAGCTTCATGTAGTTTTTAAGCTGTATTTATGCTTTTTTAAAATCCTATAAAGGGGCTTTCACTCACATGAACTCTTTCTAGACTGCTTTGCTATGGGCAAAATACAAAAACGATAAACATAGTTTGAGCAAAAGCAGCTGTCCAGATCAAAACTACACTTTAATCATATCATTTAAGGAGAATAATATTAATTTCTGCAGAAAAAAATATTCAGCTCTGATTTTAAGCTCCATATTCCCAAATCCTCAATTAGTCAATATTGAATATAGAATCAGAGTATATAATTATAGAAACCACAAAGAAACCAGTTATAATTGTGTCTGTTATTTTCTGCTTTTGAATGATTGTTTACACAGTATTGCTGTATATTATGATGGATTTTAGTTATTGATTTAAAAAAAAAAACTTGAGGGCCATAGTCTAATTTGTGTATCTTCCCCAAAACATTATACTGTATTTTACCAAGGGAAATACACTCTGTATGTTTAACATTAAGAAAGTACTAGTCTTTGTACAGAGATGCAACCTTATGATAACTGGAAAATAGTTCATTAGAATGACCCCAGTAAAAAAAAGACCTGTTTTTATTGTATTTAATAGGGTTTGTGAAGTCATATTAGGTCGTAACTTGTACAAAACGATGCCTGCTTCTGTAACATAAAATCGCTAGGTGTCATAGTAGAGTTGCTGAATTTCAAATAAGAAACCATGACCTTACTCATAGTTTAAGTATACAGTACTATGCTTAGAAATTTCTGGATAAAATGGTACCCTATTAGGTTTGACCGCTCGCTAGAGCACATTTACGGTATGTAAAACAGGATAAATAGTCGTCTGTATCAATCAGCCTATTTTATTTTTTAATTTGAAATAAAAACAAAACCCGAGTGTTTTTACGATTTTGTACTTCACAACACACAATACGCACATCATATTTCACTGTCGTAAGAAAACCCGCCTTATATAAGAGCGCTAGGGTAAGTCACGTAACTGCCAGACAACGTAATGTACTGTCCGTGATGAGACGATTCTTCCAGCATTTTTTCCCTACTTTATTTCCGATCCCAGGTTAATTCCAACAACACACCAGAGAAACGTGACGGGGCGTGTCCTACATGTGATCAACAACCAATCGATTAGGAACTGGGCGGAAACTTGTTGTAATAGTCTGAACACGTGTCACCTGTAAGCCAATAGGCGTTGCACTCGGAGGGAAAGGCTCCAGTTCAGCAACATTGACTGTGCGCAAACTTGTGGAGGTGGAACAGCTTGGCAGTTGAAATCACTTTTCAAGCTTAATATGGACTCTTTTCGACGGAATTCTGGTTAAAGATTGTGACTGGTGTTTTCTTAAGGTTTGCAAATCGACATCATGGTGGTGAATTCCGTGCACTGGTTCCGCAAAGGGCTGAGGCTCCATGATAATCCGGCTTTACAGGAAGCTTTGAATATTTCGGACACAGTGCGATGTGTTTACATTTTGGATCCCTGGTTTGCTGCATCGGCTAATGTAGGAATCAACAGATGGAGGTTTGTCTTTTATGCTACGTGATTGCATCGTGTGTCCCATTCAGTGCGTTAATGGCGTTCTAGTTTGAATCAGCTTAGTTTTCTAAACATTTGTGTGTCACGCCAGAGTCGTCACTGCTCGTGTTGGAAACACATGAACGTGGTTTGTGCAGTATCACAGAGCAGAGGCATACGGGGTGTCCGTGTCTTTTTCTGTCCACTTCCAGAGGTCACTGCATGGCGAATATTATTACATCACTGTAAGGCCATATGACTGCTCTTGCATTTAGGTGAACCTTTTGCCAAAATGAAACTTCGTTTCCATTTGTCTTGGCAACAATGTACATTGCAAGTAGGAATGGTTACATGTGTTTGCGTCCTGATTAGGATAACCCACTGCCTTTATCACGCAAAGTTATGCAGTGACTTGCAATTTTCGTGATCAGTGTTACCTTTTAAGATCTTCATTTTGTACTATAGTAACTAGTCTTGTTTAGTTTTCAGATATTTGTAAATAATTTGACGGGTTTGAATACAAATCAGTTAGGATTTTATATTGAGAATGCCGTCCCAGTAAACCTCTTGCAAGTTGATAATGCTGTCATTTCATTTCTGAATCCAGAGAAATAATTTAGGGATATAAACTATTGCAGTCCCTCCTGACCACCTAATAATTATGTTGTGAAGAGAATGGATGGAGAAATGTCTCAATGTCTGAAAAAAGACTCAAAACAACAGCAGAACCACAGCAGGAATCGATTACAGAGATCTGGGAACAAGTTCAGCTAAATGGATTAGTTACCCTCAGTGCCTGAGAACCCTGTTGTCCAAAAACTTGATGAGATGGGGTTTTCCCAAGACCAGGGTTGGAAACCACTGAGGAGCAGGAAAGCTAAAGGATGGCAGTGGTCATGTGAAATGTGACTGAATTATTTTGCAAAGTAGACAATTTGCTAGTTATCTCAAGGGTTTTAAAGATCCTTTTTACTCGACAGTTTAGGCTAACTTTATTCTCTCATTTAGATTCCTCCTTGAATCATTAGAGGATCTGGACGCCAGCCTGAGAAAACTGAATTCCCGACTGTTTGTTGTGCGAGGGCAGCCAGCAGATGTGTTTCCCAGATTATTCAAGGTAAGCTCTGTCGTTCTGTCTCTCTCATGATATTGACATTCGTTCCATTTTTATCTGCTGACTGTGCTCATTGAACTTTTGCACACATTGAAATCTGTCTACTGTAACTATTGTCGATTTACATTATGGTAGTTTTACTGCAGCAGTCCGAATGAAGGGTATTTCTCAAGGGTAGAGCAGTACACATCTGGGATTTGAACTCACAACCTTCCAATTGAGAGCTAGATTCCTAACTACTATTCCTGCATGCATCATTTATTTTGCTCTTAAGAAGTAGGGTAAATTTCAAGGAATTCAACTGAAATAATATGTACTTAATATTCTGTTTAGTAGTATTTTTTGATTTTCTTTAATGTATTACAATGCATCGTTCATCATGGAGATTCCTAAATAATCTTTGTAAGTAGTTTTATTGTTCTGTAAATGTCTTTCGTGAAGACTGTTCTAAAATGTGAATAAGTGTTTTTTTCATCTGGGTTTGGATCTTTACTACTAACTGGAGTCACCGAGGTCATTAGGAGTTCATTTTTAATTAGCTTAATTTGAAGAGTGTTGCTGTTGGTCTGTGACGGCATGCAGAGTATTCTTTTACTATATTTAATGGGAAATGTTCACGTTAATGGGGAAATAAAGAGTTCCTTTTCAGCATCTATTGACTCTGTCCTTTTTTTAATAAGATAAAGCTCGATATTCATCAAAATTTGCTCACAATTTCTTTGAGAATGATCTTCATCATGAGGGACATGGAGTTCTTAGTGATATTTCAATATCTCAAGAAAATGTGATATGATATAATCTTTTGTGACAGTATCCACTCTTCACATTTCACTTTCATCAAGATCAAGCCTAATGTGTGAAGTTATTGAAGTTCCTTGTCATGAAATCAATATCCTCAGCACATGTCTGTTTGAAGAGGCTAGTAACATTTTCTGCTGCTTCTGCTAGGGAAATGAACTCATGAAAGTGTTTTGCTTAGGTTCTGTTTTTGAAAATTGCTTCAAAGAAGATTCATTTTAGCAATATATTTAAATACTTAAGAAAATTTCTAGATTTAATCATACAATTAAGGCTTTCTAGTTTTAGATTTAAATGGCAATTTCACTGTTGAGTCATTCCTAATTAAACGATAGCTTTTTTGGCATGATTTATAAGACTGATTTTGAAAAAGCTTTTAGCTATGCATTATGAAGGAGCAGAACTATTATGTGCTTTTATCTGTTTTTCTCCATCATTATGAGATGTCTCACTCTTGTGTTAAAAGTCACAGTATTTTCCCTTTCAGGAATTTCTGGTGCTTGTGTATAGGAAAAACAGTAAAGATTCATTCCATGCTGAAAAGAGAAGAAAAGAAACTCAACATTTCAGCTGTGAAGCCTTCTTTGAGTCCATTGGGTAAACAATGGACATTTTTTTAGTACAGACTGCAAAATATTTCTTCATAGCATTTGTTACATATGAGTAAAATCTTATGTTGTGAAGAGGAATTGTTTGATTAGGAAGGAGTTCTCTTACGAACCTCTTTCAGGTTAGCACAGGCCAAATGAATAGCTCTTTTAATGCCCTTCACATAGCAAAAATAGCTCAAGCATGTTTATAGTTTATGAATGATGAAAAATTACTTAAACCACTCTTAATCGGATTTTGTTTCAGAATACCAAAAATGTCTGACCTGTTTATTTTCCTTTTTGCCCTGCAGGAATGGAATGTAACACACCTGACTTTTGAATACGACTCGGAGCCGTTTGGGAAAGAGAGAGATGCTGCGATCATGAAGCTGGCACGGGAGTCAGGAGTGGAAACAATTGTACAAGAATCCCATACGCTGTACAGTTTAGACAGGTGAGGCAATGCTGAAAGTAGCAGTTTCGTATTTTATTTCTCAAGAAAATTGTTGTGTTAGTGTACAAATGCAGCCATTTGATTTAAATAATGAAATGAATTGCTTAATATGTGGTTTTGCTTTGTTTCTGTTGGGGCAAAAAACAATTTTGCATCAAGCTATATGTATGTACAGTTCAGACAAAAGTTAGTAAAAAAGATTAATTTGGTCTCTGACAAGTTAAAATTAACTAAATGCTGAAAATAGGTTATTGACACTTTGTGACCATGCAAAGGGGCTTTAGTGGTTTCTGAAGTAATTAGATTCCTTCAAATATTTTCACCTGCAGCTGTGAACATGCTGCTGCAGAAACTGTAATCATCATGAAAAGCAATTAATGTTTTTTTTCTGGAATTGTTTCTCCAACTAGTAAAACCAGAGTGATTATGAAGTCTTTTGTAACCTGTGTCAGTGTGTATACTTGTAGAAGGTTATTAGGAATACCACCCAGGAAAGATAGATATCTGTATAAAAGATGGAATTCCTAGTATAAACAGCAATTGACTGGTTTTGTGAGAGAATTGAAAGGCTGGTTTTGAACCTAGTAAAAATCCAAGTATGAAACTGTTGTTTGTTCTTACTGAAAGTATGTGAAATCACGAGAGCCTTTCACCCTTCTCTGTAAATATAATTGATTAAAGTAGACAGCATGTGTCATGTAACCTGTATATGTGAGATGTTATTTTTTTATATGATGTCTTCAGCTGCACATAGTTTCTATTCCAGTCCTTTGTATTTGTGTCTAATGGAGGCGATGCTACCACCTAGTGGTGCGCTGCACTAATTATCAGGCACACTACCCAACATGTGCAGACAGTGGGTGGTGGAATAGCTGTGCTCTACAGTCACCATTGCAAACATGTGCCTTCAGGAGCGTGCAGCCATGCAGCACTAGGCACATGTAAGCCGCCTGAGACAGGGCATTCTGGCAGGAAATGACAGAATGGGAGTGGTTAACTGGTTACCGATATAGATGGAGTTGCATAAGCTGAGGGGGTGGATCTGATCTTTTTCTGCTGTTCATTAGTTCCATGCACCCCATTTATCTCAGAATTCTTTTGTCAGAAATAATTGTGAGCTTTTTTTCTTTTTTTATCCCATGTTTTGTTTCTTTCTCTCAGTAGAAATACTTCAGACCATGAAAAGAAGTATTTCTTGTTAAGTAAAGAACGTGCCATGCAAATTCAAATTTAATTGAAATACTGGGTACTTGTGAAATAGGAAAAAATGATGACTTGTATAGATGTCTTCTGGAAGTTTATGATTTTTACTAAATGCATTTTAAAAGGAGAATAGAGAAAACTACAGTGGAGCTTGTTACAAATAGTAAGGGGAAATTAAGAAAATAATTATAGGGAATACTTTTGAATTACAGTAAATATTTTGTATTCTTGTGTCTTGTGTCTGCAGAACATGATAGGAATAACAGGTATTTTTCTTTTTGTACAGCATTTGTTCTGCATCTAACATTGGGATGGAATTAGTCTTCTATAAACCTAGCTAAAGATTGCTTGTGGAATCTAGCATGGGTTCATCCTCAACATCTAATTGGTACTTTTGTTTTATTCTTTCCCAGGATAATCGAGTTAAATAATAACAGTCCTCCGCTCACATTTAAGCGATTTCAAGCCATTGTCAGTCGCTTGGGGCTTCCAAAGAAACCCCTGGGGACAGTGACCCCCCAGCAGATGGAGAGATGTCACACTCCCATCTCCGAGAACCATGACGAATGCTACAGAGTGCCAACTTTGGAGGAGCTAGGTGAGACTCTGAATGCATTCAGCTTTTAGAAGCAGTGTGTAAGCCCTCCAGGTTAACGAAGGGACTAGAATTTTTTTCTCCTCCGATGTTAAAAATAATTAATTCTTTCGTATTTTAAAACCGGTTTAGAGATATCAGTGCTTGTCTGTTTTCTGAAGTCTCCTGATTTAACATTGTCAATCTTTAAAGCAGTCTGGCTTACTCCAGCAGTCAGCATGCCACATGGGGATAATGTGGACCCACTCTCCTTCAACAGGCCCACCAGCCCCGACCATTCATTATTTGAAATGCTGCAAGCATTTCTGCAGTGCCTCGCAGGAACATTGGCCGTGAACAGAGGAGAGGTGTCTCTTGCTGACAGCAGTGCCCATTTTCAGGATCCTGGCAAGCTCCAGGGATTGCTGTTTGAGCTGCAAGCCGATGGCATTTTGGGCTGACTAGGGCACACCCACCCCTGTTGGTAGCCGGCCAGTTATCTGCTGCTGCTTGAGTCATCGTAGGTTAATGACAAGCTGAAAGTGGCAATGTCTGGACCGAAGGGCTCAACCTGCACTCTGAGCGCCCTTCCTCCACCTTTACTGCTTGATCTAGTGGGATTTTGTCTGTAACTTAGGGTGTGCTTTTTTATAAAATATACATGCGCTTACAATAAAAAACATGGAGTGCATACTAGGTCTTCATTAAAATTTCAGTTCAGACTACAGGCCATGGAGAAGTAAGACTAGGTTTCTTGTCTTCCAGGATTTAAGACGCATGGACTCAGTCCATCCATATGGAAAGGAGGAGAAACAGAGGCTGTAAGACGACTAAATAAACATTTAGAGAGAAAGGTGAGCTGCTGTGTTTCTACCATGCTAATATAGCAAGTGAAAAGGAAGTTCATGCATTTACTTTTGGCTCAAGTTATAGAGTTTTTTTTATACAAAATTTAATACTAGAATAACCTGGAGCAGCGAATTTCAATTAATTGAATTTCAAGGCCCACATACAGGTGATCAGTAAATGTACAGGAATGTATGTTGTACAAATAAATCTTTGAACAAGTGAAGATTCGAGACTTTTTGTATCTGTCAAGCTTCAAAATGCCATGTACAACTGTAGAATCTCCTATGACATTTTGTACATTTTCATGTTTTCCTTTGCATTGAACAATTGTAGCGAGATGAAGGCCCATAATATAAGACTGAACTTTCCTTGTTTTTTCTTTCAGGCCTGGGTCGCAAGTTTCGAAAGGCCCAAAATTAATGTGTATTCGCTGATTGCCAGTCCAACGGGTTTGAGTCCGTACCTGCGGTTCGGCTGTGTATCATGTCGTCTGTTTTATTACAGCCTGTTAGAGCTGTATAAAAAGGTAAGTTTTGCTTTTTCTATAGACGTGTGGTTCACTCAAGTTTTTAGTCTTATGTCATAAAATGATTCAAGGAAAATATTTTTTGCTTTGTTGAAAAGTGAGACTAATAGGAAGTGGAATAAACGATGATTGGATCAATTAGCTACTAATTACCAAGTGGAGTAGATGAGCAAAATGACCTTCCTAGGTTTCTAGTTTCTTCAAGTCTCACCTTTGTAAACCTTCTTATTTTCTAAAAAGACTTTTCCTGTGTTAGAACTAAGAATGAATCATCACAGATGTGCCTTCAGGGTGTCCTTCACTTTAAGTTGCTAATTGTTTCATATAACTGTTGCATTTGTTTCCATGTTGTACTTTTTATGGAATAGAAGTGTTTGTTTGACACATTAATCACACTTACATTCTATAAAAGAAGACAGGGTTATTGCTGGTGTAAATCTTTCACAGCCTGTGCCTCATATGAAGAATCATGTCTTAATATTCTTCAGGATGAGTATAAGTGAAGATAAATCAATAGTTACTGCAGTGACGTTTTAGTATATTGTGCACAGTGAGTTGTATCTGATATAGAATATTTATTAAGCATTTATAGTAAGACTTACAGTTTTTCTTCTGGTATCTCAAATAGGTCAGAAAGAGTAGCAGTCCCCCTCTCTCGCTATTCGGACAACTGCTCTGGAGGGAGTTCTTCTACACAGCAGCTACGAATAATCCCAAATTCGACCAGATGGAAGGGAACCCAATCTGCGTGCAGATCCCCTGGGACAGGAATCCAGAGGCTCTGGCTAAGTGGGCCGAGGGACGGACAGGTTACCCCTGGATCGATGCCATCATGACCCAGCTCCGGCAGGAGGGCTGGATCCACCACTTAGCCCGGCATGCGGTGGCCTGTTTCCTGACCCGGGGGGATCTGTGGGTCAGCTGGGAGAGCGGCATGAGGGTATGGGAACCGCAGTATCGGCAGTCTGTTGGGTCCTTGACTTGCTGACTTGATCTGATGGTTGTGTTGATTCTGTACGTATGAGGTCTGGCTATTTTTAAATCACAGCTAAGACCATGATCCTGAGAGGAGATTTGATTGTGTACAAACTGGTAGAAGGGTGAAAGAGCACAATTAAAAGTGCCACATCTTCTCTCAAGTCAGTTGTGATGGATCACTAGTGTTGTGTTGCCCATGAGCAGATTTTACGAAGGTATGTGTCCGCTGTGGTTTTGTCAGCAGGTTTGGGGAGGCAGTTAAATGTCTTTGGGCAATGGTGTTATCAGAGCATTCAGGCTGTGACAGAGTACCAAAAATGTATTTTGTTCCTTTCAAAAATAGATAATACCCTTAAAAAAGGTAGTAGTTGACCAGAAAAAAAAAACAATAAAATGTGGCAAAGAACAGTGACGTAACAGCAAAAGCATATTATAAGATCAGAAAAACGGAGAAAGGCATAGTACAAAAATTAGGAAAGTAAATATGTGACATACTGTAATTGTGGTTTATCCATGCAAAAACTATGGAACTGTCATGCAGCCTTCTATGATAAACTTTCATAAAGTAATGGAGCAAGTTATATAGTGCAGCTCCATTGTAAGAGATAAAAACAGGTATGTTTTGCTTATGTTATGGTGTGTAAGTTACATGCATTTTTAGTTACCGTGTGGGTGATAGTTTGTTTTTCTTAACCAGGTCTTTGAGGAGCTGTTACTGGATGCGGATTTCAGTGTCAACGCAGGGAGCTGGATGTGGCTGTCATGCAGTGCCTTTTTCCAGCAGTTCTTCCACTGCTATTGCCCTGTTGGCTTTGGAAGAAGAACGGACCCCAGTGGAGACTATATCAGGTGATTTGGGGGAAGGGATTTGATTGGGATTATAGATTTTAATAGACACCTTGCATCTAGGTTTAGGTAAGAATTAACAGTAGATCATCACCAGTAAAAGTGGTCAGCCAGAGTACTGGTTGTTTATTCTAGCACACATCACTGGCATGAGCCTGGGGTGTTAGTCGACTGGGACTGTGGGTGGGTGTGTTTGAAGCATCACTGATCATTATTCAGCTGGTGCACTACAGAGGTGGTTGCCATAAAGTAGTTTTTTTAGCAACAGCCAGTTCCATCCAAATTGGGCACGTGAGTATAGTAATTAACCATAACTAACACTGGCAAACTAAAAAAGAGAGGATAACTTTGTAGCTTCTAACGTCACATAATTAAATCAATCCCCAGTTGCGGGTCAGTGTTTCACTTTGTACCGTGAACATGTCCTGCTTCTTACAAATGACAATTAAATCATGTTTGTCTTCATCACTAAGTGCATTTATAAGTGAATGATGTTTTAATTGTTTGGAATGGCATGAAAACAGTGGACAATATTGTGTTTCTGTCTTTTATAGACGCTATATACCAAAGCTGAAAGAGTACCCAAATAGGTACATTTATGAGCCATGGAATGCCCCAGAAATTGTGCAGAAGGCTGCTAACTGTGTCATTGGGGTAGACTACCCCAAACCAATGATCAACCATGCACAGGCCAGCAGGCTCAACATTGAACGTATGAAGCAGATATATCAGCAGCTTTCACACTACAAGGGACTTAGTAAGTCTGCCTTCAGCTGTAATAAAGAATTATTTTGTGCTACATTATTCTGAAACAAAATTGAGTTGCTTCGAAGTCAGCACGTGCTTTGTGCAGTGCACAAGAGGTTCCTTTTCAGCTTTCCTTTTCAGAAAACAAAGCCTTTTTTGTGGGCTAGACCACATCATTCATTAGAAATTGGAAACAGAATTGTTTTAATACTGTTTGAGGCAGCCATCTAAAGTGTAATTTTCCCTGTGTTTTGAATACCATAGACTTTTTTTGCAAAACCTTGCTGATAGAAGGTAACATCAGAAGCAGTTAATTTAATGTCTCACATCACTCGGGGGGAAAAAGGAGGAGTTGAGATTGGTACACTACTGTTAAACTAGTGCTAGGGGCTGTCAGATGTGTTTTCTGTGAGGCTGAGTGTTGCCTTATCGGATTTGTCCTGTTTCCAAACAATATTAACTGTTGAGTTCAATTTTTACATCCATTTATTGTTAATGGTGCAGGTTTTTCTATTGCTCTCCTTAATGTATTTACAAAGAAAGTCTCACCCAGTAATAAAACATTAGGCTTTAAACTTTTTTCGTTAGTTTTCTCTTTGCTAAATTGACCACACATTCATTAGTATCACATCTGAAAGGAAGAGAGATTATATACAGATAAATCCTAAAGATGATTGAGTCTTTTTATCTTAAAGTTCTTTCTGTTTGCTGTAGTGGCTTTGATGTTGATAAATCCTTAATTGAATTTGCCCTCACTTCACACTTAAATGGCATCTGCAAGTTATCCCAAAATCTTTTTCTATATCTTCAATCCTGTTCCCAGACAAAATGTAGATTCTTGCAAATCTTTCTTCATTTCAGTATTGCAGTTATTTCTTATGGATGCATTTGCTGAAAGCCTTTTTATGTTGTTACTGAGCTTCAGTATTTTCTGTTTAGGTTTACTGGCATCTGTACCATCTGTCCCTGATGATGCTAGGTCACCTGTAACAGACGATCCGCATGGACACAGCAGCAGTGGTAAGATTAATGTTATTACAATAATTGCTTCCATTTATAGAGCATTGTTCTCCCAAAGGATTTTTGCTTAATGTGTTACTGTATAAAGTGTTTCATTTATATCAGTATGTTTAGGATTCTCTACCACGAGTATGTATCTGTCAATCATGTATGGGTGGGGTTAAGAAGGCTTATAAAATTTCATATAATAAGTGTAACCTCAATTCATTTGAAAATACTAATTAAAATCATCGGCATTTATGTTCCAGCTCCATGTTCACGGCACCACAGTAAAAACACTAGCTGGAGGAAGAGAGAGAGACCCTCTGACCTGGAGAGCGAAGACAAATGCTCTAGGCCTAAAGTCCAGCGGCCCTGTGTCACCGGAAGTAGAGCAAATGACAAACCATAATAATGGGTGGAGGTAACAGCTTCTGTATTTTGGGCAACAGTATGCATTTCTCAGTATACTCACAGTACAACACACTGGTGAACATTAAACCAATACATTTAGTTCAAGATGAGCAGCCATGCTCCAAACAGACAAATGGGAAGTGAACAGTTCACTATTTAAGGCAGAAGGTGATAATTATTAGTGAAATCACATGTCTTCTGCATTGTCTTTCAGATGGGTGCAGAGAAATCAGTAAGATGGAACAAATGAAGGACTGGTAATCTGCTGTGTGCCCATAGTACCTGAGCTGGTATTTTTGAGCTGCATCCACATCAAAGGGTCATTTTCTTTTCTGTTATTTGAAAACCATGCAGCAAAAGAATATTGCCAACAGTTTTTCAAAGCTTCTGTACTCAAATTGTTATATAAACTCTGAATTGTGGAAGAAAACCAATTTTTCTGAAGTGTTGGTTACAATATTTTAATCAGCTGAGTACTTCTTGAAATTGGCAAACTGTTAGATACATTTCTGTCTTGTGTCCTTTTTTCAAATTTCCTTGATACCTTGTGAACATTCATGGGCTAAATTAGTTCTGTCACTGAAGCTAAGGCTACAATAGCTTGAGGAGAACATTTTGACACATATCTAGTTAGCTATGAAGCAAATTGCATTTTCATACAGCATCCAGTAAATTCTAGTTACAAGTGCCATTTTGTCTGCTGCCAAAGGTTTTAATAAATAAGCATGACTTATATCTCTAAAACAGGCATCTTATGTAAAATGCTCACTTTAGTTTGTCATTTTTGTTATCCATATTCATTCCCTATATGTGCTATGTTGCACAATTATCAGCCTTACTAATAAAATAATGATGCATAGCCTTAACAGTAAATAGGTTCCCCCCTTCACAGCCATTGTTTGAACTGTGATGTTCTTTAGCATAATCCCAAAGAAATTGCCATCTGTTTTGAACATCTTCAGATTTCATTCTATGGATGACTTTTTTTTAGATTTTGTACATCCTGTAATTTCAAGAAAATTAAGTTTAACATGGTTATTAATGAGAGCAATCTTGGTGTATGATGAGCATTGCTTTGTGATTCATATTTTAATTTATATATAATACAATGCAATAAATTGCTGTTTAATTTATAGGTAATTACTGCACTCATAATATGAAACATGCAGCAAGTGCTTAGCTTAAAGTCAATGAGTAAATGTTTAGTATATATGGAGAATGGATCCAAAAGCATCTTCCCATCAAAGCCACTATATATATATATGTGTATGTAATTCTTATGTAACCAAACTTCCATGTAATAAGAAAATGCAGATATTTCTTACTTGTGAAGCAAACTATTTTTATGCTGCCTATGCAGAAACATAGATTGCAGAAATGTCTTGATATTTCTGGGAGTCATCTTTATTCACCAGGAACTGAAAAGGCAATCTGAATTTCAAAATGGAATGAAATTGCTTGGTAGCTAAGTATTTACTGGAGCTGAGGAACCTGTGATAAGTTATACTAAGCAGATGTGCAGTGCTATAGCAGCTTCACACATGCAAGGATTAAACCTTCATTAATTCTATTAAATGTTTTACATAGCAATGGAAAATGGTTCATTTGTATTTGCAGCAGTTCTTTTGTTTTTGGTGGAGGTTGAAAGAAGTGAAGGAATTATTAAGAAAGCTTCTTTATATGAAGTGTTGTGCATAAATTCTGATTTTATTTTCAGTGGTTTCTAAATTGGCTGAACAATTTAAGTTTTGAGTTTTCCTGTAAATGGAAAAATCATATTAATTTTGACCTGAACTAAATAGGCCTTTGTTCTTTATTAACTCTCCACTATATAGCATGATGATGAAGGTAAAAGTCCTTGTACAAAATGTTAATTAAAAAATTCAGAAACCCACTTTTTGTTTAACGATTTTTGCCTTTCTCCCACTCATATAAAGTACAGTATTTCTGTTAAGATAGATTAATTCCTAGTAACACTTTGTATGTGAGAAAGTAATACTAATAAGTTATTTTGTTTTGTAATAAATCTTCTATTTGGTGAAAAGGTCAGCCTTTGTGACCCCCTAATCAAAATTAACATAAAGAACAGGCTGGATTCATAAAAAGAAATAAAAGAGTAGCCTATAGAGAGAGTCTTCCATTCCTAATCAGACCATATTAACTCTGATGCACTACTTTTAATTAGAACACTTGAGGCCAATCATGTATAGAATTTCCAATGGTATAAAGTAATATGCTTTAATTTATACAGTACATGGGTGCCTTATCGGTGAACAACCCTCGATATTTATAAGTAGTTCTCGATATGTTTTGCAAGCTATATATATATAGTTTTTCAAATATATTTAACTTTTGAATCATTTCAGGCTATTCCATCAGATGTTTTGTAGATTTATGTGGCAGCTTTGAAAATGTAGCACATGGATGAGTTCTGGGGCTCTAAAAAAGTATTAAGAAACCCTTTAATTATGCCAGAAGACTTCTGGAATAGACCTACTCTGAATCTGTGATCTTGATTACTTTAGGGCAGTGGTTCTCAAACTTTTTGGACCAAGTACCACCCCCGATCAAACCAAAGCATCTAAGCACCAACTACAAGTCATCTTCTCATAGGAACCACAGAAAATCTCAATGACTAACATGAGCCCGTACACACATACTCACACACATATAATACGAGTTGCACTGAGCACTTAGATAATTTGGATCATACCGGCTTGCAGCCATTTTCCGATGCCTGATAACACTAGCAGTGCTGTCTGTGTCAGGTTCAGCAGCCGAGCTAGTGTCGGAGGCCAATGTATAATTGAGGTATTAATTTTCGATCAATTGTTCTGTAGGCGAATGTGGCACTGTTGGGAGAAATTGTTCCCAATTTCCCCTTAAAAGACTGTGACAGTTTGAGAACCACTGCTTTAGGGAAAGCAATGTTGAACTTGACATGATGGGACAGTGGGTCAGAGGTTTGTCTGCAATGGGGAAGAGAATAACCAGTGTTTGGTTTTGTATGTCTTAACACATATTAATGTTCCTTTTAAAAGAAACTGCTATTCTCCAAACTTTGGTTTCCTGTCAGGTACTTTGAAAAACTGAAGCTTTATTTCTCCGTAGAGTTTAAATTACAACTAACCTTAAGCCATAATGATCATAATGAATTCAGATCTCTTGCGTTAAATTGCTTTCTGCCGATCACCTGTTTTAGCTTGTTTTCAACAAATAGCAAAGAAAAAGCTTTTTGTCAAATGTTAATGTGTGGCTTTCAGATTTTGTTTGTTCATTCTTCGTTTTCTAAATTGTGAAATGTTTGTATCATAAATCTCATTTTTGTTTGTTTTAAGAGAGTTTGTAAAGTGTAAAATACTTTTATTCCTAAAATAAAAGCAGCTTCTATGAGTAATCAGCAACTGATTCCTGTCTGTATCTTATACAGCTCAGACTTAGCATAAGGTGGATGAGGAAAGTTTGTGAGGTACATACTGTATCGTATTTGATCAGTGTTTTGTTCATGAGGCCAAGTGTCTGTCAGTTTGGCCTTCTATGACCCGGTATTCCTGTATACTGATGTATATACAATATGTTCTTTAACAAATATAATATGATTAAAGAATACAAGAGATAAGATATACAATATCTCAGTTTTCTTACATGCTCCTTGTATGATGTGGTTAAATAGAAAGTAAAATAAAAGTTTAGATAAACAACATGTTTGTGCAAGTCAAATGGGGCATTGTCATTTTATAATAGTAAGATACTGTAGTTGAGTTCTAGTTGCATTACATAAGCAACTTTTGCTGTTTTACTGTGTGTAGTTTTATTTGGGGTGTGTTTAACAAAGCTTGATTACAGATTTGAATTGGAAAGCTTAGATTAGTTTCCAAAATTGTGATTGATCCATGGGTGCAGTTCCTACAGGGCTTTCAACAGAAATGTACAGTCAATACCTTTTTGCCTGTAATGTGTAGTGTTTCTCACTAGAGGTCTCCTTTTCATAATAAAGTTATGCAACAGCTTAATCAAAAAATGATTTTTAAAAACAATTATATCAGAGTGTGATGTCTTTATCTTATCTTATAATGGCTAAATGGCAGTATTTTAGTCTTTCTTATGAAAAGACAGTAAATTAGCTTTCTTGGACCAGGTCCTGCCAATTATGATCTCCAGTTTCATTTGCACAAGCTAAACAAAAAGGCATCACGTACACATTTGCTCTTAAAATTGAATAAGGCATGTGTGAGAAAAAGAAATGACACCTAGCACTTTAGATTTTGTCTGCAGCTACAGTACATGGAACTATTTCAGTAGGAGTGGTATTGTAGCGTATTACAGAAGGGTTTGTTTTTGCTCTGCTTCTTATTGATTCGTTATAGAACCAATTACCCCCAGCAATTTTCTTTATCCATATAATTCCCTTGGACAGTTTACAAAACTCAGGTTTTTGTTTCAGTTATTGGAAAGTCAACTTATTTTCTCTTGTAGCTCAAGTAGGGAGCTGCATCAGCAGGCATAGGCTGCAAAGGAACAAGTGCAGGCTTATTCCATGTTGAAAAGAGAAGAAAAGAATCGTTTCAGCTGTAGAGCCTTCTTCAGGTGTTATTTTCTCTTGTACTGTGTATTTTAATAAGGTGTCCATGGCTCCAATTAATTGCTCCGGGATCTGCTGTTCACGCAGAATGTTGCTCTGGTGGACTAAAGCAGCTGAAACGTTTATGGGAGGATCTGTGTGTAAGCACCGGTGAGCCGCTGTTCCGTACATGGCCTCAGGAGCTGCTCCGCTCACTTGAAAAGAGAGCACTTTACTGCATTATGCACCGATTCTAAAACATTTAGAAGAGGGCTCGGGGAAATTACCCTTCCTTCTGCAAGGTGCCGAAAGTCAAGCCAATTAATAATCCACAAAGGGACTGAGAGGAGTGGTATCTGTGAAAATCATGGGGAAGATTAAATTGCATCCTAGATGTTATTGATGTGCTCTTATGGTGTATTAGAAGTTTTGTAAAAAACAACAACATGGGGGTATCCACTGCTACCACTGGACTTGAACAGACCTAAAACCTTTAGGTATATGACTCCCTTGTGACTCTATTCTTTATAAATTGTTCTGCCTTGAATTGAATCACTATCAGTCCAATATCGTTCTGTACCTTGCCATGCCTTTGATGAGCAACAGTGTAAACAGTCTGGACAAGAACAGGATAAGTCCATTGACATCTGTTACTATGCATTAGTATCATCTTCTCACTTAGAAGCATGAATAAATACAGCAATATTCTACAATTGTCTTCTGTCAGCAACTGAAAACAGCAGTGAGATCTGTGAAAATCAGCTTTGCAATGAAGTATCAAAAAATATTGATACCCTTTATAACCGATTTTTAGCCTGACTTGATTGTTTAGATTGTTATCATAAATAGCATTCAATAGAAAAAATGCTGTCTCTAATTTTATGTGATAAGCAGAGTAAATATAAAACTGGGCACTTTGCAGCATACACCATACAGCTCTTTTCTTCTGTTATTTTCCAAAAATATGTTTTTTAGGGAAAGGCTGACATTAAAACAGATTGCATGAGTTTCCCAACTTGCAGGTCTGCGGGAGAAATAAGGACAAATTCATCTGGGCATTTTAAATTAATATTTTAAAAATTCCATTAGAATTTATCCTGAAATTAGGTTACTAATTCCTCTATATCTCATTAACGCTGCTTAAATTTATGCAAAAATGTCCGTCCTTTCATGTTGACTACAGTTATCCTGCAAATTGAAAGCTACCTGGATTATTCATCATCTAAAATTCAATTGGCTGTAATTATCTAAAGTGCCTCAGCAAAAATGTAGTATTTGGGAAGGACATGGCTTAAACTGTTAGAAGGAATCCATAAAATAATTCCTTGCTGTTGCTGTATATACTGTAGCAGTTATTATGCCAGTGATCCCAATGTACAATACATATAGGATGGGACCCACTTTCTCTTCATTGGATTCTAAAACAAAACTCCACATCGAAAGAGCCTCAGGCAAGAACTGAACATTGGAACCAAGTGCTTCTCTAGTTGAGAGTGCTGTCATGCAGCAGTCCTACTGTAACGGCCATGCCACCACACTTCTGTCAGTGGAGAAAACAGATTCTAAAAATAAGGCATTCCATAGGTATATACTGTATTCAGTGCTGAGAAAACATCAGATCAGCAGCTTTTATAGCATCTGTACATTCATCTCATGTGAAACTCTTCTGAGATACAGGTTATTTCCCGCAATTTATAAGTTTAGAATGACTTATGTTCAGTACATTTCACATCAAACAAATTATTAAAATGATGGCCTCCGTTTTGCTGTGCAAAGAAATGTTGTCATTCTTTTTCTGCACCTGGTTGTTGTTGGACCACCTGGATGATGATGACTTTTTTAAAGAATTTTGTAGGTTGGCGGAACAAATCTTGTCTTGAATTTGCTTAATACCTGTAGGAGAACAAATACTTTTTTTTTCAAATGTACCTTTCACCTAAGCTATTGCTTAGTGAAAATGCTTGTTTTAATGAAAATACATTTTACATGCTGAGCTGGTTTGCATTCACTCTTTTCCTTTTTCGCTTAAAAGGAAAGGTTATTAAAACACATGCTATATCTGCTGATATCTGGCATGTCAGCGGAATGACTTTTGTCGGACCAGACTGACGTATCTTTCTTGTGTTTCAGGCTGTTGTGTGTTTCTAAAGCCCAGCAGGTACTATTGTACAGTATACCACAGCATTTGTTTAATGTACCTTGTTCTTTAAAGAAAATGATCTTTCTGATATATAATTCAATTTATTGAACAGTCATTACTCATACAGTATCACATGATAATTGATTTGTAAACCATGAAATACAACATAAAGGGTGTATTAGTGCATTGGTGCATTCATTCAGGCCTGCTGCAATCATGTTATGAATAGATTCAGGGATCACAACTCACCAGTCACACCAGGAGGGGCGTTATGGACAAGCTCGGAGATATGAATGGGCTGTTTCCCTGGTTACAAAGCACAGTGCAGGGGTAAATAGGCCAATCAATGTGGGTAACTTGAAATGAAATATCAAATTAATCTGCAGTAACTGCACCCAGTTGACTTGAGCTCACTTATTAGTGGAGTGAGACAGCATGAATATTAAGAGATAGAAACCATTAATAGGTAATACACTACAAACTCTGTATAGGATAAAGGATAAGAAAGAAGTTTATGAAATGATTAAAATAACAACAGGGTCCAATTAATGAAAAGTAAAACAGGATATTTGGGATATTCCAGTAGAGGCTTAAGTAAAATAAAACTAGAAAGTTGTTCTAGCATTGAAACAGCAGAAGAGCCTTAAAAGATGGCTGATGCACTATTACTAAGTGCTGTTGCCAAGTGGGCTGGATGGGTCAAGTGAACTCCCCTCATTTGTAACGTGTTTTATGAACAGTATTTCACTCAGGTGATCACCAAGGAAGAAGTCAATAGAATGCCAGGTGGTGGAAGGACAACGTTCTTAATATTATTTCTTATCACATTCAGGATATAGGATATACATATGTGGAAAATGTGCATATTTGGATTGACAATAATAAAAAACAGGATACAGATAAGAGGCAAATGCTAAGATTTGGGCACACTAATTAATAGAGTACCACAGGGATCTATACTAGAACCACTGCTCTGATTCTGGGTATTTAATAAACTAGTCACGTTTGCAGGTTATACCAAAATAGGAGTCGCAAATAAAATTCAAAAAGCTTTAGATAAAAATTGCAGACTAGGAAAACACCTGACATATGATGTTAAATTGAGGGTGTTGCATGCAGATACCCCTAAACCTTAACTAGGTTTGAACAGAAAAGGCTTCAAAGAGACCTAGTGTATTCAGAGTCCTTAAAGGCACTTACATTGAACCACTTAAACACGTGGTAACTGTTCCGAATGACCTCGGCATTGTATTTTTTTTTTGACTTGGCTGCTACAATAGCAATATTCATTGCAACAAGAAAAAATGTATATACTGTAACCACTTTTTGGTTGACAACATCCAATTCTGACACCATTTCAAGTAACTAAAGTATTATTTAATATTTTTCAGAAGTTTAACTTGCCCTGCTGTGCACTCCATTGAATTAACGACGGATTTTGCATTTTAAGTTGATTTGTTTTCTGAGACGATGACGACAAAGACGATTCTCCTTGTTTTTCCGGTTAATATCAACGTACACAGGTCCGCTCCGCCTGTTTCTGGGGACCTGGAATGAGAAGCTGGCGCCTCGCCTCCCAATCTCTCTCTCTCTGTGTGTGTGTGTTGTTTCTCTCGCCTCTCCTCCTTAACTGGATTTCCATCGCAGCATCCCTGCTACTGGGCTACTACTTTCTCCAGGAGCGAACGAATGGATATATAATAATAGGGCAGAGAATGGCGGATAGAGAAAAAAGAAACCCGTCTCCAACTGGATCCCCTTTCTTGGGTTTGCACATCACCTCCTCGCCTAATTTCAGGTAATAGAGCTCAGGATAATCAAAGGGTACCGCAAACCCCTATCGAGCCTAAGGGCTTTTCGGATAACGAAGCTGGTGACGGATTGAAAACAGTGACAGGCTATAGCAGATAGATTGTTACTGCAGAAAGGGGATGCTCATGAATATACTGTAGTAGTGGTTGCTTCCGAGACGGAAAGTGCATTGTTTTTTTCCGTGCATCCCGTTATGTAAATTGAATCGATACAGAGAACCGGGGCAAGGCTGGCGGACGCACACAAATAGTTGCTGTTTACAAACACGAGTCTTTCTCATGTAAATTAAAGGGCGTAGTCCATTTTTATTCAGGTGAACAGATTGAAAACTCCCGTGATCTTGACGACACTGCGCGGAGGAAACAAAACAGATATCAAAGCTCTGTTTGTTGCTGTTAGAAGTTGGAAAGCGCTGCACGTTATTTTGTTACTGTTTTTGGTTTGGGCTTATTATTTTGCATCAAATCTCGAACACGAATGAACTCATTGATCATTTGGAATTGATGAGAATATTAGGCGAAAAGACTACTCGTGAAATCTAAATATCACCATTATTTACTCTTCACTAGAAATGTAAAATATAGATTTAACATACTATAAATATATTACGTATCTACTGTACCTATTTATCTAAATAGAGGCATCACACAGCTTTTCAGGTATGTGTGCAACTGGTTGACAGCAACAGTCATAGTGCTTGTGTGTGAAAAGTCGATACAGAGCGTGAATGGTTTGTTACTAGTTTGGTAGTAACTTTATAATTACCTGACCTTATAATCGAGAAATATGCATTGTATTTATTCAAGATATTAAGCAAATAAGAGTAAATCCGAACATGCATTATTCTGCTAAATACTTAAGCTCGGAGAGAGGTCGCTATTAGAACTTTGAATCTGTTGTCCATTTTATGGCATTCAAACCTCCTAAATCCAGTACATTACTACAGCCTTTGCACTTGTGCATAATTTTGCTTCAAGAACTTAAGGATGCTTTGATTGAATCTGTTATCTGCAGAAAGAAAACAACCTTGGAAACATGTTTCTGTTTCATAGCATTGTGGTTAAAAAATCACAGCAAACATTTCACTTTTCCATCAGCATAAACGTTATAGATCAGAAGCCTTTATGGTCTCTAAGGGTAACATGTTTCACCATTTTTATCAGGGTGCAGGATGTGTACATCTCTTTTAAAGGGGAAACAAGAAAATGCAGTGATGAGATCTGTCATGCACAGTGTGTGGGGTATGTGCAGTGGTTCGGCTGCTGCTGCCACAGAGTATACAGAGAAAAAATGATGAGATCTTGCTGTACAAAAATATGTTACAGTGACATATTCATATCTAGTGGGGTTTCAAAACTCAACAAATTAGGAAAGTATTTGTGCTGAACGTCAGAAACTGCTCCTGACAAGTATCTTTGCATCTGATTGAAGTGGATAAAAATGTGCACCAGCCAATATTTTCTTGCAGTGTGGGATGCTGTCCCATTGCAATTGCATACCAAGAATAAGATGCTGACATTAACAAGTAAACAATCATTGCACAGACTGTTGTGATTATTACGGTGACTAAAGTACATGACAAATGTATTGTTATACTGTGCACAATACTGAAAACTCAGTATTTATGTACTGAGTTTTCAACCTGTCAAAAATATTAACACACTGTAAAGGAATGTCCACACTTGCTTTATTTATGTACAGTATGTGTTTAACTTTCAAGAGACGTAATCTGTCACAGAACTAAGTCAGGATGCACTACAGGGACTGTCATTGCCTACATTATTCAGTAAATTCCATAAAATAATAATCTGTAAATCCCTTTTTTTGTTACGTTTAGCTTTCCTGTATTTCTGGGATAACCTTTAAAAATCCCCAGCACTTCACATGTTGGCTGGTTCCCAACAGAAAGACATCTGTTGACTTATTTTTTATTTACAGTCATTTGCAAGGGTTAGTTTCACAACATGTTATTGCAGTCGTTTAAAAAACTAGTGTGATATTTTTAATGCTATCTTCTGCTGAAGGCTCAATGGCCCTTATGTGACTTTTCCGGTGTACAGATTGCCTTCCATCAACAAATGAATGCATTAATGACTGAATAATGATAATAATAGAATTCTGTAATTTGCAGCAAATTAAATCTGACTGCCTGCATACTGAAAGTACCTGCTTAGTTGATTCAGTATGCTCTTCATGCATCTTTTAGTTCTTTTCAGAAATGTAATCTAAAATGTCAGTAATGTTGGAATTAGATAAACAAATCATTTTTAGCAGGACCTTTCCTTTGGTTTTCATGCTATTGAAAATGATTTAATTTCATCAGGGGCAACAGGAGGTTAGGTTCTAGACTTGTAACTGGAAGGTTGTGGGTTCCAATCCCAGCTGAGGCTCTGCTGTTGCACTCTTGAGCAAGGTAGTACTTCAACCAAATTGCTCCAGTTGCACCATACCCAGCTGTATAAATATGTGCAAATGCAGTTCAATTTGGATCAAACCATCAGCCAAATAAATTAATAATAACGAAGGAGAAAGTAGAAGAGGGGAAAGATTGTGAAATTTGGGAAACAAATCAAGTGTCATCTGAATGGTCAGTGCATACATACTGCATGCTCATACCTATCTCTCTGTTATCAGGCAGCCAGTCATTTTTAGTGATTATAATAAAAGTGATGCAGAAATAAGTCAATATAAATACAAATGGAGATGTTTAGTAGAGCTCACATAGTATAGTTGTGATTGCCACAGCATTATCCAAATTACCTCTAATTAAATAACAATTGAATGTTAACAGTTATAAATTATAAATACTATAATGTTATCCTGATATCCATGGAATACTATACTTTGCTAAAAGCTAGTCCTGTTATTCAATATAAGAGTTATGAATATAAGCTATAATATGAGCTAAATAAATATCAGAATTATGTTAAATATACTACAGTTTTGTCTTTGGCAAATCATACAGTACAGTATATCATACAAAAATCTATGATGATAATTCCCAGTGTTTATTGATTTTTTACTGACTTATTCATGCATGTAATATTGTGACATAAAACTCATATTACATCTTGATCAAGTATCCTGACCTCAGTTTCCCTAATTTCAAGTCCTTTGATTACAAATGCACAGTAAACAGCACTCCGGATTTGGTGTTTTGAGTTTGTAATTAAGGGAAATTGCCCATGATGTACAACCTTATTTCACATTTAGTTTTCCTAATTTAGAGCTGATTTAATGTCCAAGGCAGTATTTGTGTTCTGAAGCAAAGATGTTGTTTTTCATGAGAAAAACAAAATTGAATAAGATAAGAAGACTAATTAAGGTACCTAGTGGATCACACACACAGCACACCGGGTATGCATTTTTTATTCTCAAAGACCTTAAACTCTGTTTGGCTTGGGGACAAATGCAGGCCATTTACAGTATGTTATAAAAGTGGAATCCATTCAAAGTAGTTGCAGATTCTTTTTCATCTTCTTTTTGTATTGGACACTTGTTATATTTATTACTACCCATAACATAAGGCACATTCTTCTATGTCCTGAAAGCCACTTGTGATCTCAGGCATGTCTTTGATCACTGACATACATTTGACTCTGAAACTGCTGTGAACAGCCTTTGTGTTGAGGAGTGTTCTGCTTACCACCTATTTTTAAGTGGGTGATCTGACAGAAGTTCAATACTAACATTTTGGGCAGTAGTTATCAGTTGTTTTCATATGATTGGCTCTCCTTTTGATGTTACCATTCCATAAGCATTCAGCTGATTTTTCAACAATAAGTCCTGTGGTCTCTTATTAACGCTGCCCTCATGTTAATATTTATGTAAAGAAATTAAAGATTTCCAGTTCTGGTCAATAGGAATATAATTGTCCTAATAGAAAAAAACAGTCCTAGACCATATGTTTCTTTGAGTTGATACAGTTTACCCTTTAAGCAAATGTAAAGCAGAAATTCTATAATAAAAAATAAAGTAATAGTTGTAATGTAGTACAGTAGCATTCTTGCATTGCTTTATGGATTAGACCTTTTAAAATGCATTCCTTTATTTCACCGAGTCTTCTTCGTTTGTTTATGTTTCTTACAAATACAGTATAAATTGGTGCTGTGAATAGGGACAAAATACAGTTCATCCAAGTGTAGAATCTGAACTTGTAGTAGATGAGATGCATATTTTCAGACAAATGTCCTCAAAAGAGCTGATTAAGACTCTGATAAAGACACCATAGTCACTATATCTTAATATTCCTGAGGATTACACAGAGCAGAGAACAATGAGGTGCTATCTGTAAAGATATGTGCAAAGGAAACTGTTCTCTGTCACAAATAAATAACCACATAACAAAAACTTGCTGCTGAAGAGCTACAGTTTAATATGGACATATCACATTCACTCAATTTTTGAAAGTCTTGTCTACATAATGTATGTGATTCATTACCTGAACACACATACTACCTGAAATAAAAATAGTAAAATTGTATACAGTAATTCTACAAATTACAGTTGAATGACTGAATGTACTTTACTGATCTATGGAAAATAGCATTTCCATATTTTTAAGAAGGAAAATGTCCCTGGACCTTTTACTCTCATCTCTAGGTGTTTCCATCAGTAGTGAATGGTGCATCTTATTTAATGGGGAATATTATATGAAAGCTCCTGCTTTTTAGTAGCTTTCTGAATTCTAATGCCCTGCCTTGTAGAGGAAGTCTTCTACAAAGCACATATTTCCTCTTTCATACTAATGCTCTGTTCACCATGTTTTGGTCAATAGAAATAAAATCATCCTAATAACAGAGCCTATAAAAAATAGTTCCAGACCATATGTCTCGTTCTTTTCAAATTGATTTAATGAGGTTGTTCTATACAGCAGATGTTACTGTGGATTATTTTACCTTTTTTGTCTTTTATTGTTTTTCAGCCTATTCCATCAATTTCTTCAATTTATTTCTTCATCAGTAAAACTACTGCTGAAGACATTTTGGACCAAGTCTGAACCACTGTGATCTATTTTTCTTCTTCAAGTACAAACGCTTTGTGGCGTTACTGCTGGTGTAGTAAGATCTATCAGAAAATACCTGTCTGCCCTGTCAGGATTTCCCATTTAACATGAGAGTCTTTTTTGGACTTTATGTAATTGCTCAATTTAAGCATTGACTGCAAGACATTTAAGGCAGATTTCTTGACAGTATACTGCTTCTTGACAGTGGTATTAAATCTCGCTGAACGTTTTCCTTTATTATATTTGTGCTTTTGTTTTGTCCAGTACTATATTGTTATATACAGTACAATATACAGTTAGTGTTCAATCAGTTTGAACACCAGTAAGAAAAAAGGCTAGAGGATAGGTTAGTACATACTTTTAAAATAACTCATAGTGCATGTCTGATCTTTAAATTATAGCTACAGTTTATCGTATATGCATGGAATGTGTGCAGTTTTTCATTGCAATTGATAGCGAAAAGATTGCAGCTAAAAGTTGTCATTTTTCCAGTCCTGAGATTGTTCTGTGTTGGGATAGCTTCAGCTTTTAATATGGTGACCTAAAAAACCCCATCATATTAGTTAATGTTTGTAGGAATAAATGTGTTTTTGAAATACAGTGTTTCTGGTGTTGCACAATTATTGTTCCATTTTGACAGTAATTAAATTTAAATAATTAAATTCCAGTATAATTTCATTTGGGGATATAGCTTTCTTCATTCATGCTAAACATACCCTGATTTGGGTTATTATAGGACTGCTACGCATTGCATTAGCACAATTCCAGAAATATATAAAACATGGTAGTCAAATTAACAGTTTTTTAAATAAGAAGCACTTAGAAAATTCAAATTAAATATATAATTTGGGAGGCCAGTGATTTGGTGAATTGGGGATTTTTCCAACGTTTTATATAGGCTGTAGTCTTTGCTTTTGCTAGAACCAGCCTTTTCTTCTGAATTATATGGGCACTCGTGTACAGACACCTGAAGAAGGCTCCACGGCCGAAACGTTGTGTTCTCTTTCTCCTTTTTTTCAGCATGGAATAAACCTATTACTTGTTCCTTTGCAGCCTACGCATGCTGACGCAGCTACCCACCTGAACTACTCGTGTACAGTACTCTTTTATTAAGCAATCAGCTCTGTAGGATAATGTTGAAAGTCATTTACATATTATAATGTTTAAGTGTTTTAGCCTGGAAGATTTGGCCCAGGCTCAAATGTCTAAACATTATAATATGTACTGTAAATTACAATTTGAGTGAATGAGAAATGTATTCTTGTATACAGCTTTTGATTTCCTGATGTTTGTAGCATAAGGCTTCTGAACTGTAAGTCAGACAAAGACTAGACATCCTTTAAGATATACAGTGAAAACTCTATAGATAGAGTATGTTGCACATAATTGATTATAATATGTAATCTGGAAAAATGCAGTTATTTCTTTGACCTTGATAGTGCTCTTTCATCTAACTTGCGCAATCTTCATAAGTTCTCATTCAGATAAAGGTTTGACTTCTGCTGTTATAGAAAGGAGACGTGAATAAACAATTATAGTAGATTTCAATGACTCTCTTAAATTCACAAATCCATCAGAAGAATTGCAAAAGCATTTACCTGAGAAAGATGTTGGTCTGGGTGTGGTATTGCTTTTAGAAGATTTAAATATCTCAGAACACTAGAAGTTTCTAAGAAGTCATTTGTAAAATAATAATATCATCACACTCTACACATTTTGCATTCCTGGGCCCTCTCTAAAATTATTTTGAGTCTTATGTGAATTGTGTTTGTTTGTACAACAGCTGCTGTTTGGGATAGTTTTTATTGATTCTGTTGCATGTGAAATTCAGGACTCTGAACTTCCTAGAACTGAGTTCATTGTCATTCCAAGGTCTTTTTGCTTCAAAAGCAGGAAGGCTATAGTATACTCCAGTCCCAGGGGATGCAGGTTTTTTTTTTATTTTGCACTGTGAAGGCTGTATCTGCAAGAGTAAAATTGTAAGGGATAGTCTGAATAAAAAAATACATCCTGATCACTGTTTTGCATAATTTCCATCACCAGTTGTTGAACTTGATTTATGGTATGGTTCTTCTCTAGTTGTCAAAAGTCCATAACTTTAGTAGTTGTAATTAGTGTTCTGTGTAAATAGAACCCTCTGGAAGAGGTCTCTGCATCACAATCTGAGAACCCAGCCAGATTTCATGTTGACACAGCCTTCCGCTGGGATTGCTAATGGGGGCTCAGAGCAGCTCTCTTTTCATTGAGCATGCTATTGATATTCCTTCTGGTAGTGATTCCTGCTTTGGGAGCTTTGAGGTATATGACCTTTTTCCCTTTTCTGTATTGATCGGAGTCAGTAGTTGTGAAAACCCAAAGAGATATGCTACAGGGATGCACTTGCTGCATCTTCTTTAGGATTACAGGCTTTGTGAAGAAATTGGTGTGTGAACGACACCTCTTTTATCAGTTGTTTAAGGTGTAAAGTCTAAAACAAACTTCTAAACTGAAGTAAAAGAAAAGTGGTGCTGATTAATTTGTTGTTTTTTGTTTATGGTTCTGTGGTTCAATTTCTACAAACAATGCAGTGTTAATGCAGTGGGTTCTTTGAAGCTGTATAGGAAACACATTTATGGGATGGCTTGAAATGATTCAGAAATTTTGGAGACCTATGACTATGTAGGCTGAGTGAATCTTGAACTTGTAAACTGCATCACAACAAGTTGAATTACTGCTTTGTAATCTCTTTTGACAAAGTGACTAATATCATTATGATCTTCCACCTTCATGGGTCAGTAGAAAGATAATCCTGTTGGACAGATTCTTTCTTGGAGACTTAAGAGTGCCTCTGAAAGGGTGGGAAGCAGTATACTGAAGAATGACTTTGTATTGTTTTAAAAATAATAGAATTTCAAACCTTTTTTAATTCTTTTTTAGGTATAGTAAGATGACAGCAAAGTTTTTTGATATTGTCAAGGTGCAGTGTCTATATAAGGTAATCATCTGCTGTTTGTGACAGTATTACATAGCTGTCAGTCTGGATTAAGAATATGAGGCGTGCAGTACTGACAGTACATGTTTCTTTCCAGAAATATTCATTTTGTTTCTGGTTACTAGAACTCTTATTTGAGCGAAATGGTGTTGAATCTTTGTTGAGAAAAACAGTGCAATTGTGCAGATATTAATGACTAGTAGACTGTAAAGCAATTGACACAATCCAGTACATGTGAACTTCTGTACCTAGATTTTTAGCTAAGAGTTTAGATTGATGTCATGGTGGAGTGAGGAAACCAGAATATGCAGAATGACACTGAATGTAATCTTGTTGTTATCCTGCATTACCTTTCCTTTCTGTCTTACCTCATAAGTATTAAACTCCAAATATGGAATGCTTGATTAAATCCTGTCCCGTGTTTCTTCTTAGGATAAACTGCTTGATTAAATGGCTTAGGCTACAAGTGGATTTTGAGAGAAGCATCCTGGCCAGGCTTGGGAGAAGCATGCACAAGCAGCAAACAATGGGGAAGATCACATCATGAGTGTTTATCTTGGCCTGATGCCTTTGGCATGTCACGTAATCATTTCATTGTATTCCCCACTGTGTTCCTCAGAGTGTCTTGTGCAGTGCCTGGTGCACTTTGAAAAGGCAATTGCAAGAGACTCCTTTCAACACCACATCATTTAGATGTCCTCCTGCTACTTTACAGTACCGTTGGGCTCTAGAGTGCTTCAGTACAGGGGTCCACAGTTCTGATCCTCAAAAGCCACAGTCAATTCGTCTTACTTGGTTCTCTTACATTAATCAGATATTGAAGACATATTGAGAAGGGTTAAATCGTTCCAATTAAGCTTGAACCAATAGAATCCTTTATTATGAAAAATATGACGTGAAACTTTTGACTGCTGTTCTTGAAGCCTGTATTTGGCGACATGAGAATGTGAGAAGAGTAATTAATTTTTTTTTAAAATCCCTACTGGTTAAATTATATAACTGAGAACTCAGTTGGAACAAACATCAGCAAATGTGGTGGTCACCAGGGCAAGAATTAGGAGCCCCGGTTTTAGAAGGACCATGTTTACTTCTTGATTCTCTTGTTGCTAATATTTCTTCCAAAACACATTGTGCAAATATTCACTTATTTTGCCATGTTTAAAATTTCCATCTGTTGATTAGGTTTGCCGTGCTGATATGTCACTCATACTCTATTTGTAGATATAATTTTGCATTATGATTTATGTAACGTTTCACATTTTCTTTTCTAAATATTTTTTATAATTTGAGCGGTTATTGTTTAATAAGGATGGGCTACCCTAAATGGTTAACAGAATTTATGGTTTATAGGGACACAAACAATAGAACAAGAAACATCTAATATCAGTTAGTCATGGTTTCTGCTATGCCACCCCTTCCCAGCCACAAAAGCACCTGAAAATCCCCGTAAATGATTTTCTAGAAATGCTTCCATTGGTACTCCACAGTCAGTCTCACCCTCGGCACCATGCTGTCAAGCAATGGAGGCCTCCATATGGACAAAAATAAATTATTCTGAACAGTATACAGCATCACCTGTGGTTTACGTAGATACCAGTCCCATTGTTCAACCCCTTACTGTAAAGTGTGAGACAGGAGGTCTGGACTTCAAGAAACACCATAACCATGCTTCGCAAAGCAAAGATGTCAGTAAAAAAGAAAGCAGTGTTTTTTTTTTAATTATAATGTGATGTACAGACATTGTTGTCTCTTGTCACATCTGCTGAGGTGTGCATTCCCAAATCAGACGTATGAAGAAAAGTTAAGGATTTTCACATAATTTTTGATTTTGTAATATTTAAAATTATATTAATTTCTCCTCTTGACTTCACCATGAAACAGGAGCCCCAGCATGCAAACACTGCAATTAGACAAAATGTGCATGACTGGGAGTTTCAGATTTAGCACCAATAAACTTCCTGAGCTGTCACAGATATTAATACACAGTTTATAATTCTTGCAAAGCAGTTGTCAGTGAATTAGCCATAGATGGACTGAGAATGGTGAATATATCATAAAAATATACATAGCATTTTATTGAATTACACAGATTTAATTGCCTCTGGCCCCTCCTGGCAATATGCTAAAATACTGGATGTAATTAGCATGGATACAGATTGTAGGGAGAACATGGATTAGTATGGATAGTAAAAGATAATCCCGTGTGACAGAAAGCATACTTATTTACAATGCCACTTTATGAGCATGCAAATGTCTATATGATAGAAATTCAAGAGCTAATTGCTATGCTGAGCAATTAAATGCTCAGTAAATGGCAAAATGTGAATGTAAATGGTGCCACTATGCAAAGCAGAACCTGATTGAATTCCACAAATCTTTCACTTGCTTTCCCAGACAAATCCCTTTCCGAAGATGGCATTTTCCACTGTGGTATTAGTGTTCCCTTGCAATATCCTCTTCTTGAAAGGCAGTCATGTTGAGTTGTCTTGCTTACTGAAGAAGTCATTTTTTAAAAAGAGAGAGTTCTTCTCCATTGTGTTTCATCTGACCACATGTTTTATCTACATATATAAAACGTAGTCAGCTTAAGAATCTGAAGTCTGAACATGAGGTATGGTGAACATTTGAATGGTGACTATAGTGACGTTGAGGTGATTGCTGTGAAGAATTTATTAAAATAGTGCTGGAAGTCATTAAACAAATAATTAAATAAATAACTACAAAACAAACAAGGAATTTGCAGGAGTTAATTTGAGGAGTCAATTAACAACCATCTCAGGACTGTTCCCTGGCCTAATCTTAATTCAGTCCACAATTATTGTTTCATTGTGATAAAACCAGAGGATCATTTCTTTGTTGCTTGATCTGGTGTTTTCTCTTGTTAATAAGCAAAGGCTGCAGTCAAGAAGGCAGATGTTGTATTTGCAAATGCACTAAAAAAAACAGTTATTGTCTCTTTCCAAAGACACATTTGCTTTAGGCATTTCAATAACGATCAGCTATCTGTATGTAGTTTGTGGTTTATTTAATTACATGCAGGAGATAATTAATCTATTACCCTGCTACAATTTCCTCCTACGATAACAATGTCACTCTTGTTTTAGAAGATCAAACAAGGCATTTTTATATGGTCAACATATATAAACAGTTGGTTTCATGACAACAGTACATCAGTTCTATCAGTAACTGGTAATTGAACATTAGGTTCTTGCTTTCAGCTGCAGGATGTAAAAGTTCAGACCACAGCGGCTCATCATCCTGGTTTCTGTACAGTAAAACAAATTAGAGAGCACATGACTCCACCTTGGACACCCCAGCAACACTGGTCCTCAGTGGTACCTACCTGAGGCTGGTACCTCACTCAACAGCAGTGACTGCAGCAGGTACTCCTGCTAGTGGAATGCTGTTCGAAGTCTCGTCCCCTGCATTTGTTCATCTAAGCATGCTTTTCAGCAGGAGGTTAGTACCTTTTCACAAACCATCCTGGATTTTGTGGGGGAACCCCTTGCAAATCTCTGAGGTGTTAAATTGTAAATGAACCAATTCTTTCATTGTGTTCCGTTCCTTTAATAAAATTATCTTATGTCTTTATTGGATGAAATAAAAGATCTTCAAGAAAGCTCCAAATGCAATTTCCAAATACGTAATATAGCCCATAATTCCTTGCTGACAGTTTCAATCAGGGAACCATGGAGAGAAGAAATATTAAGGAGCTTTAATTGTTTATACTGTATTCCATTATTGCAAGGTGAATAGTCCCGCTGGATAACAGAAATTAATATATTAAAAATAAAAATCTAAGGAGAACATGAAAAAGATTGATTGCTGTGATTGCAAGTGTACACAGGCCAAATCAGATGCATTTCTCTTAATTAATGTAGTTATTTTTACTGCTTGTGTCTATCATAAAACATAATTTGCCAGAAGTAGACCCATGCTTACAATTGCATTATCATGTTTTTTGCTTTTCTTTTACATCAGCTTTCTCATATTCAATGAGACCTAAAGGGGATTGGTAATTTAAAACATAATGGATACAAGTTTTAAATTACAGGAAGATCTCTGCTGACAACTTAAAGTGAATTAAAAAAGATATTTATTAAGATATTTATTTATTTTACCATGTCTTGATTTTCTGATTACTGTGCAATGTGTTCTTTACGTTATCAGTATTGGAAAGCCCTCTAATATGAATTATGATGTACAAAAATGCAGAACAATTGATTTTATTTGTGAAAACCTATCAAACAAGATTTTTAAAAAAGCTATAGAAATGCACGGAGTTAAAAAATTCAGTAGCTGATATTGCTTTAATGCTATTCTATGAAAAATATAAAATATAATTCACTTCACTGCCATGTTCCTTACATTTATCATCAATTATCTAGATAGTATAGAATATGACTATTGAAAGGGGCATTTGAAGAAAAGTGTTTGAATTTAGTTGCTTCAATTTTCAGAACTTTATTCCTGTTTTATTTAGGCATCTCAAAGTACGGTATTCCCTATAAACAGTATTTATTGTAAGTCAATCTCTGCATATTAACATAAAACTGAAAATAATACCAATGCACAAAGCAGGTCTTGTTTATTAATCAAATATTTTAAACATACCATCTGTTGATTTCCTAACTGCTTTATCCAATACAGGGTCACTGGGGAGCTTGAGCCTATACCGTCAAACAAAGGGCCTGAGGCAGGGTACACCCTGGATGGGACGCCAGTCCATTGGAGGGCACATACTGACACAAACACAGACATGCACACACTCACACCAGGGCCAGTTTTCCGAGAAGCCAACTGACCTACCAGTATGTAGGACTGTGGGAGGAAACTGGAGCACCCAGAGGAAAGCCACGCAAACACGGGGAGAGCAGATAAACTCAATGCTGACTACTGTGCCAAACTTATTTTTAAACATATTCAACAAAATCTCGCTAAAATGTAAACAAAAATCTATCTAAAAGGAAATCTTATCGTACCTTTTTGGCGTGGAACATGCTGCTGTCAGCCTGAAAATATTACAAAGTTAGTGTCAGGTAAGAGTCTTGTAGGTGAAATAACCTGGCATGGAGTGGCCAGCCATGGTTGTCTCCTGTTGCTAGCACTGGTAGGCAGGACCCACTGATGTTCTGTTGATCTTAGACCAGGAGGAATATCTCATTATACCAGGACCTTGACCTTATTTTCTGGAAGTCATGGCATTGTAATCCTAGCACTGTGTGGTCTCAGATGGGAGATGTATGTCCTGCTGGAAAATCAATACTTCTGAATTAACAGGCTTCCAGGAACTGGTGGCTCCTGGATTGTGTCAGTGTATCACTGAGCAGTAAGGTTGCCCTCAGTTTGCACCAAAGGCATTCTTATGTTAAATGAGATTCACGTCCATACCATCACACTTCCACCACTCCCCTCACGGGCTTGAACAATGCAGCTGTCTGCATGCTCTCTGGGATGTCTCCACAAATGATGTCATCTTGGAATAAAACACTCCAGCACTCTTTCTGCTGCCACCCCAGATGTTCTTGGGCCAAAAGAAGATGACGATTCCGCCACTCGGCTGTCAACATTATCCCAACACATAAATCTTTTTCCTGCACACAGCTAGCTACCCTCGTTCTGCTGATGCACCAATTATTTCTTCCTGCAAACTCCTTGTGCTACAACCACTGCAGTCTGAAACAAGTCTGCAGATCATTTCGTCTTCTGCACCGTTGTGGACACCCCGTGCTTTCCAAGACTGGGTCTGTTCCTCAGAGAGTCGGTTTCTTGCATTCTCTGGACTAGTCTGCTAATTGCTGAAAGAGGTTAATTAAACACATTTATTATGTGTTTTGAATGAACATTCGTACAGATACTTAATGAACCCATTTTGGCAATTGTAACTGTACTCAATTCCAAAGACTGGATATCATTTTTATAAATTCACTTAATTTTGCTGCCCCATGAAACAATGTTGTCCAGACAATCACGAAAATGTGCTTACTATTTAAATTGATATAACATTAGGCATGTATCAGTGCTGTTACTACTGAACTGTTGTGTTTTCATTCTGCATCAGTATTGAGTCTCCTCTTGAAGTAGAAAATGTACAGTGCTTATAGAATGTATACACAGCATTTCCAGAGTAACATATTTTGTAGCCTAACCGTCTGAAATCAAGACACATTAAGTCACATGAAAGTGAAAAACAAATACTCCGACATTCTTAAAAGTAAATCCAAATGAAAACGTACAAAAATGGGCTGAACAATTGCTTAATAAGTTGAATTGGTACTGTGTTACTTTGGAAAGGGTGTGTAGAATTTCTGTTGGCACTGTATACGTATAGTCTATATATAGAGACAGGTGTTGAAAGAAAAAGCTGTGGAAGATAATGAATTTATTTAGAAATACATTAATTTGTGAAATCTCTGAAACTGCACATGCAGACAAATGAGCATTTTCACCCTTTCACTTTTCCTTATTCTACTGTGTCCCACGGCTAATTAAATATTCTATTTTTAAGTATATGTGTTTTAGCCAGAAGATATACTCAGGACAGATAATCAATGTCTAGGTTTCAATAAGTTTGCTTAATAGCAGTGGTCAGGGCACAGTGTGTGATAGCCCTAGACACACAGTGACTGCACTGTTACAGAAGGTACTCCCTTTTAAATCAGAATTATAATATGTCACCCAAGAGAAAGCCAGTATGCTAATGTTTACAGATAGACTTCAGAAGTATTTCTCTGATGGAGAGTGGCATTTCGAGAAGGGTATAAGGCATTTTGTTTTTGCAAATATCAAATGTCATGTAAGATTTCCTGTCCTTTCCCTAACGTATTATTTAACAAGAATGTGCTTTCCTGCACCAAAATGGGAAGTGGTGGTGTTAACTCCTTTCGGATTACATATGTTAGTTTATCTTCTATATTTTCAAGATATTTTTTCCTGTTTACAAGTAAGCATTAGGCTCTCATACAGTATCTCTCTGTTGCTCTGCCATTTTTAGAATCTTTAACACTATTCTTTGGGTGACCTTTGTACAAGAAAATAACACAACTCTGTGTTTTCAAACCATAGCTAAAGAACAGAGCAAAGGTGGACTACTACATGACAAAAATAGAACTTGTGTTGAATTAAAAGCTCTGTTTTATTTTAAGAATTGTATCATGTCTCTAGCTGAATGTGACTGGGATTTCCCAAGTGGTTTGTTAGACCTATCCACTTTTATTGTCGTCATTCCCACATTTCCTACACAAGATAGCATTGATTAGAGGAGTGATGCACCTTCGCTGATTGTCCTGTTAATTTGCAGCTGAAGGCAAATACCAGGGGCCACTGCTACTATATTTGCCAAGACAATGATACCTCTGGACAGCTCAAGCCTATCCAATTTCTACAGTGTTTGGTTATGTGGAGAATTCTGTCACAGATGGCTGGTAACACAACCCAAGCTCAAGCCTACGATGTATGGACTTGAGTACTGAACCCTCCCTCTAAGTATGCATCTTTAATGCTTGAGCTTCTAAAGCCGGGGTGTCCATTCATGTTCCTGGATTTATAATCCAGAGGACGTATTAGCATTGCAAGAAATTGTGTGTGTTTCTTTCATTGTAAATGACTAAAAAATGTGTTTCAGTATGTGTTCTACCAGAACAGCCTGCAATAATAATGTAAATTACTGTAGTAAAAGCAAAGGTGTAGTAAAGTACAGTAAAATCATGGTACAACATAGTAGATTTTGGTACGAGATACCATAGCAAAGCTACATATGCCATGCAAATTTTCTATTTGTAACATTTTGTAAGAAGATGAACTATTTTCATTTTTTTTCCACATAGGACAAAAGGTGGATTGTACATGATGTTCTTAGGCTCTTCTATTCTAGTATAAATAATGTATGTAAAAATGCTATAATATTAGTGTCATAAATAAAAAAGATGAGTTTATTTGCTCCCTTAGATCTGTACTAAATGTTCATAATGCTGCCTTAATTAGATCTTAACTTTAAATGCAATGCCATTTCAGATACCCAACACCAGAGGGTGTACAGCAACTCTTTAATCTTCCGAAAGGTTTGGCTGTCACAGTATAGCTTCAAACACACCGTAAAATAAAAAGGTAAAAAATTAATATGTAATTAGGATCTTTTCGAACTAATTTGTAAGACTGAAAAAAATGAATGTGAAGATTATTTTTTAAATCCCTTTGACAATTTGACAATTTGTGCATTGGATATGCAGTATACAGTATAAAGTTATGTTTAAAAATTATACTTCCATTCCAGAATCCATCTGGAATAGCAAGTAGGACCATTTGTGACCCATACCTACCAAAGCAAGCTCTCTGATGTTAGTTATCAGTTTTAATTATTAACATTACTGGAAGGGTTCTACAAAAGAGTTGTGAATTAGCCAGAAGCAATATTTTGTGTTTTTTGTCTTTTCAAGATGTAGCCTTCTGGAGTCAGAACATTTGTGAGAACAAATTTGCCAGAAACAAAACTTAGTTTTGGTAGAACTTTGGCTTTGGTAACAGAGGAGTTAGAAACATATCAAAGCTCACATTTTGCTTATTACTACAAATACTGTCGGGGCTCTCAGAACAATTGGTATGGAATGTTGTCTTTCCATTTTAAGAAATATGAAATTAACTTTATTAAAAAATGTCTTCAAATGATTTGCTGGACAGAATCTCCTTAAATAAATTTAATGTAATATGAATATTCTGTACATATTAAGAAAATGTGCTGTCAGTATTACAGTATGTCTTTATTTTTAAGAATTATCCTTTAGTATGTCCTCAGAAATAACTGTGAAACATGAGCCTGAGGACAAATGTGGAAACTACAAGAGTCCCTTTTAGATTCTGAATAGGAGGCTCTTGTTTACACAAAGCCTTACGGGAGTGTGGGACAAGCTGTGCAGCCATGTTGTTGTGCCAGATACCTTGGCTCCTTTCAAGAAAAAGCTTGTTGGGTTCTTTGGATCAATAAGATACTAAGTAGCAAATGGGATAACTGGGCTGAAAGAACTCTGTAACAGTTCTTACGTTCTGAACATGATGACATGGCAAATAACATTACATTTAAGGAATTGTAAGAATTATATTTGGTGTGTTGATTTGCATCCACAGTTTGCTCCTGGTAAATGACAGAACGAGGTGAAGGCTCAGCCCAAGGCCCAGCTGTGTGTGTTGTTAATGAAGCTATTGAACGTCTTTCCTATTTTTTGCGGAGATGATTTCACAAAGTGAAGGTTTGAGGTTGCTTCTCCATCAGTAAAGTCTTCCTTTTGCATTGGATCATACTTACCACTGATTTGGGTTGCGTCTGTTTTCAAATTCACACGACGTATTGTCACTATTAAATTTTGTAGATGAGTAGAATGTTCATATTTTGGCCAGCGTTCTGCCCATGGAATGCAAGGTCACATGTTGTATTGTGAGAAAAATAATTTGATTTTTCTGCAATAAAGAATACACATTGCATAACCATATGTTTTATAGCAAGCCCTACATCAGGCTTTGTGTTTACAATGTGTCTATACACATGTTGTAGTATTGCATTTATGTTTATGTCAAAGCTTGTGAATAGTGCTAAAACAAAAGAAATACTTCAGTATGTCCTTGACTCAATACATAGTCCTGTAGTGTTACTGAAGCAACCCAAGTGCAGTGTCCTTGTGTAATGCAGGGTTATAGCAATAGCTTTGAGGTATCACACTGACAGTGGTGGCTATACAGTACTGTATATCAGGGGAACCTATGGTCACTGCAGGCAACGCTAAGAGGCTTTACTACAGTAGGATCATGTAAGAACATCACTCTGAATTTTCTCAATGGATCAATGAGATTGGAAAAACATCTGTCAGTGTCAGGAAGAGAGTAAATTAAACGTTCAGGCAATTGAAAAGGTAAAGTCAAAAAAGGCAAAAGCACTTTCGAGTAACCATTAAAATCCATGTCTGTATAGATCAGTCTAGCAGTCTTTTTGTTTCTTTCTATGGATCTCGGTCACTCGTTAATTCCCCAACATATGATACCATTTCACGCCTTTGCAGCATTTCCATCCCTCCTGTTTTTCTGCAGCATTTTTTCTGCCCGGTGGTTTTATTATAAGGAGCCTGTCAGGGGTTTTCAGTGATGAAGAGCCCCTTTCATAAAAGCCAGAGACTATTCCCTAGAGTCAGCCTAAGTCAGATTTCTTAAAAATAATCTTTTTCCCCGATTGCACATCCCAGCACCAGCTTCGAATTGTTTGACATTCAAGATGTGTTCTGTAAGTAGATTGCAAACCCATTTTAGTGGTAAATAGTTCTGTGCTTTACTATCCTTAAGACAGAAGCCCAAAGTACAGTATACTGGTAAAACAAGCCTACAGTAATGACAGGGTTAACAGCTTTCAATGCTATTGACCTTTACAGCATCCTTTAAGATGAGGAGGCAGAATTTAGGCAGTACCAGCCCCATTGATCATAGTAACACTATCCACCTTTCAGCAGGGATCAAAAAGGAGGTGGCAACATGAGCTTTATCGATTGGATCCATTAATAATAAAGGAGCAGAGCTTTTTAGAAGAGTGGCCCCAGCCAAAGTCCAGACAAAGCATTTTGACATTTTTTTTTCTGTACAGGACAGCAGTTTTTTTACCTCTTTTGCAACAGCTGATGGTATGTTTATGGACCTTGGAAAATGTTAATACCAGAAGAAGAAAAGCGCAGCAGTCCGAATCCCAGAAAGCTGGTGGCTGGCTATGCAGTCAAGAGTCTAGTCTGGTCTGAGGACTCCGGATAGCACTTAGAATAAAGGGGAGCTCTAATTGCTTTTTAAATTGATCTGGTTGGTAATTGCTTTGCCGAGTAGATGTTGCTCACTTTTGTCATGGAGTCTAACGAAGGAGAGAGCTGGATGGAGGATCAGTGGGAGAAATGGTAGGAGAAAGTGCTGTGATTTTGTTGTATGGGTGTTTCCTGTGTAATAACATGCTTGCCGTGAGCCGATGGTTTGACCTTGCGCTTTTTGTCTGCTGATTCGGCTGTCCTGTGCTCTTTGCCTGGGTCTGTGTAATGTCCTTGGGAAAAAAAAATAGATGCTGCAGCCAAACAAGGGCTGTCTCCAGCTGAGGCAGGTTAAAACTATACTTTGCAATATGAGATTTTTAACTGTGGAATAACAGTTACTGACTTTAAAAAGTGCTCTTTGCAGGGTTCTGACTCAGGGTTTCCAGTGAGTTTCAGTAGGATCTTATATTCATGTATGTGAGTGCTTTAGTTGCATTGAATAAGCCCTTTTTTATTCACCATTTACTTTGTTTTAGGAGTGTATTGGAAACTATTAAAAGTTAAAGCAAGTATAGGATACCCCTCGCTTCCAGGGCATGTTTTTTAGAATGTATATTTCACCTCTAGAGCAGGTTATCATAATTATCTATATGTTTTAATTATATTGCATAAATTTGTTGTTTCATTACAACTGAATTTAGAGAATGTTTAAATTGATCTCAAAATGATCTTTCAGCACATACATGTATAATTGTTTACATTAACGATACAGTATATTGAACTTGGCTCACACACAGGCTTACTAAGTAAAACAAAATCTTTAGTATTAGTGCTATTCGGTATTATGCTGCAAGTAAAGCTCTCTTCTGTGTTTTGAATCTAAATGAAATTACAGTACTGCAAAAGTGAAGCCACTGAGAAAATACAAGGCTACAAACATATAGACATTAAATTCAGACCTTCAAGCAGGTCTGTACTGTCTGTACTTAAGAGGAAGCAAGATGTTTCAGGGCACAGCATTGCAGCTGGAAATGGTCTCTGCAGGGCTGGAGGGCTTTAGGAACTAGAGCAGTCCATAATAACTTAGAAAAGATTAAGAAAGTAAAACATGGATCCATGGTTGTTGCACTATGCTGATCTTAGTTCTTACAAACGTGCTGTTATCTTGTTTAAACCAGATGACAGTATGGATTTTATTATTGTGATACAGCAGTGTGTTTTTTTTCTGAGAGAAGCACCCAGCATTGATGTGTGTGACACGATCAGTCTGTGGCTGGATTGTGATTACAGGCCAGGAACTGTTTTGCATCCAAAGAAATTAGCTAGAAATAATTGGTTAAATGTTATTTACTGTTCCGTTCCTTTCCACTCCTGTTCTACTGCCTAAAAACAAATGGCTTTGAACGCCTTCCATGTCAGAGTTAACTCATTCCTAGAATGTTTTTGTGTACAGACATTGGCTCAGGCAAGTGCCCACATTATCTACAATTTTCAAATCATAGCGTCACAAGATGTGAAAGCCAGAAAAACAAAATGCCGGTTTGTTGGAGAGTTCCATGTTTAATTAACAACATTCATACAACATCTGCTTGTTTCCTTTCTAAAACACACCTACATGTGGTTCAGCAGCAGCCATGATGTCCTGCACTGCAAATGTTCCTCTCTCACCTGCTTGTATTCCATTAGTATCTCCAGTTCCCAATCCGTGTCAAATTTTTTAATTCTGATGTTAACTTTGGTGCCATGCTTGAAATGTGTTAACTTACTAAAAGGAACTAAAAAAGATCTAATGCTTAATGATTTGAGTAACCTTTTTGTTGTGTGATAATGGTACCTGTAATTGATCCCATACGAGATTGACTCTGAAAACCTCAAGGTTTTAACTCTGCTATACTTTTGATCGAATGCACAGGCTGTCCTTAAAGGAACTCAGGATAGCACGGGCTTTCTTTTGACAGGATCTCTCCAACTGAAGACAGCCAAGTAGGGGAATTCAACATGAAGTGTTTTGTTGTGCAAAGCAGCTGTTGTGTGCTGAACTCACTCCAGTGCAGCAATGTCAAAACAGCTGTCATTCTGCAGTAACTTCAGGAGTCTGCTTGATTTTTCCCCCTAGTAAATCTTGGGCAGCTTGTACAAGAGGCTTGTTCAGTTTGTTTCAGATGTCAACGTACAATCAAAACACTTGGTCAAGAGTTTCTGTTGTTCTGTAGCTTCTCACAAACTTTTGAGCTTGGTTTTGAAAATATAAATTGCTCTTCATGATCTGATTAGTTTGTTTATAATACCTTTTTAGTTCTGGGGCTTATTACTCAATATCACATACAATACAGGACACATAAACTGATATTAGTAAAAAAGGAATTTGCTTCTCCAAATTATCTAAATTTACCAACATACCAGGTACCAGTTGCTTGGGAGGCCTTTACTTCACTAGAAGTGCAAAAGCAAGTGGGCAGCAGTTTATTATACAGTATTTTATTTTCTAAAGATGGATTGATATGGTGAGCACTTTAACAGAAGAAGTGTTTGTGCTCCTCAGAGTGGGAGAACAGCACTGAACTTGGAATTATACCCGTAGGCCTGTCAGGATGTGTACAGGCCTAAAATGATAAACAAAAGCTGAGGAAAATGGCCCCACCCCTTCCTTGACCCAGGAATCAGCTGTGCTCTGTTGTCCTCAGGAGACTGACCGCAGTCTCCTCTCCTACTGTCAGATGAAGTTAAGCAACAGTGTCTCTGATTCGTCCTCCTGGGCAGCAAACCTTATTCCCTCTTTGTGTAGCAATTCATAATTTCATCACCAGTGCCATGGTGTTGTCACTTGTGTTCCTAAGTGACAGTAGATAGCTGTAGGCTTTTATTACGATCGTTCAGAGGTAATTGGGGAAAAAAAGCTTTTTTTTTTTCCTCAGTGCAAACTGACATGACAGAAAGATAAACAAGATTAATTATTATTTTTCGATGTCACTAAAAGTGCCTTCTAGGTTACACAGACGTAATCTGTATCTAAACATAGTGGGGTATAAAGTAATTATTTATATATTACCACTGAATATCTATTTACAGGTCAGGTCTCTTGGCCTCAGGTATCCTTGAGTTACTAAAATATCCGAAACAAGCTCTAATGTAATGGAACTCATTAATATATCTGGAACTTAACGACACTTATCTAAATCCATATCCAAAAACACTTAAATATACAACTTCATTTCACAATACTTAAAGGTTTCACTTTTCACAAGGATCCTGATGAACATGTTTTATAATATCGTTTTTGATGATATTATTAATTGTAGACAAAAATGGTAGTTATCACAGGAACATATACATTGACTCTTACTTGGAAATAAATATATGCAGCAAGGGCTGTCATTATCCATCCATTTTCATTTTGGATGTAACTGCTTGATTCTTAGAGGGTTGTGGTGAGCTAGAGACTAACCCAATAGGAATAGGGTGCAAGTCAGTACAACACCATAGATGGAGCATCTGTCCATTGCAGGGTCCACATTTATAAGGATTCTCTTTTACAAATATATGTGGAGTAATTTAGAGATTCCAGCTAACCTGGATGTCATGTCCTTGGACTGTGGGAGAAAATCCACATGAACATGTGAGGATTATGCAGACTTCTAAATGAACACAGGAGTGAATTGAACTTTTGATTTTTAATGTTAAACTTTAAGTCTAAGATTTCTGATTGAATAATGTGTACATACTGTATGTATTAATAAGTGTGCATTGTGATAGTTATTTTTATTTAAGATGTACTGGGGCAAATTCCAATTATCTTTGTTGACAATAAAGACAATAAAGTATTGAATCTGGAAATAAATGTTGTGCATTTCTGAGTTCATGCAAAATAGTTGGCAGTACTGACAAGTCCTTTGCAGGACATAAAGGCAAATCCAGTCTCTCTTGGAAACTCTTTGAAAATGAACAAATGTTTTGTTTCTGTGCTTCCATTAGGCTGACCCATGACATCAGTCTGGATGAGTTTGAAGACGAGGATCTGTCAGAGATAACGGAGATCACTGATGAATGTGGCATGAGCCTGAACTGCAACGACAGCCTAGATGTCACAGTAAGGAGATGATAAAACGCACCTCTCTTTAGTTTTTTCACATTTATTTTAGGGGTGTTGGGGAAAGGACTTTGAAAGTCTGTCCATCGCAATGGAAAAATGCAACACAATATATTTTTGTTGCATTCTTTGTTGCTGTTCACCCTCAAAAAGGCAAATTTTGTTGAGAAGGTTATTGCCTACTATCATTTTGGCATGGTGTACTTCTTTTTTACATGCAAGAGTGAAAAGGAAGAACCTAGTAGAGTTGTTAGAGGATAGATGTTCATGGTATGAGTCAATTTATAAAGCATGACTAAGTAACTACAGTATGTCTTAGGCTATCATCAACTCTGACTGAAATAATGAAAGTCTGAGATTTTTACATAATATTCATCCTCTGAAGCCATACCCCTTGGACAGCCACTATGCAGATATTACAGCTACACCGTATATGACACCCAACCTTTGATGTGATTATTTTAATCTGATTCCATTTTATTAGTCAGACATCTGCTGGTGTGAGAAATCAGAGTTACGCTGGAATTCGTGTCTACAAGCTGGAAAGTTAACAAGGTGCAGTTCACAGACAGTAAAACCTCACAAATGGAACAGTGGGTGGCACTCACCCCTGTGGACATGGATTTCCAAAACCTAAAACCCCAGCATAATGACGATACGCAAGTACTGTCCCACTGGATGGTACAGTATGTTCAGCCGAGATCCGCAATACGTGGTTGTTACAGATCCCGTGGCAGTTTTCAGAAGAGTGCACGTTTTATTCCTGGTGGTGCTCACTTTGCTGCACTTCAGTAGTGGATTAATGGGTTCCATCTTATATATAAAGTGTTTTAGGAATGTTCTTGGTGAGAAGTACATATACAGTATTAATGCCAGGAATAAGGAGACGAAGCAGAAGAAGAAGAATTGTTGTTGTATGATCGTTACCCTACAAGAGAAGCAAATGAATGTGTTCAAAATTCAAAACAGGTCAATGGCATACAGCATACTGTATGTAGAATAGACTGTCATAATGAATCATTTGATATTAAATTACTTGTAGTAATGTTTCAGAAGCATAAGTAAAGCAAATCTCTGTATGTTGTAAAACTTTTTTTTCTAATGCAAGTGAAACACAGGCAGTCTAAATATCTTTCTTGAATTTTGCATATTCTTAGAACTAATAATATCATAGTCTTTCACTTTATTACAACATATTATGAAATAAAGTGTCACTTGAAACTTGTCTTCAACAAGTTGTTGACATTTTAATTGAAACCTCTGGCCAAAATATTATATTTTGCTTGTAAATATAAATGTATTTACATGGCTTCTGTTTACTTCAGTAAGGAACTGTTCCAACAACTGTTCTCCATTTGTTTCCTAACTATATGTCAAGTCGTTTTGTGCTTATCATCATTAGGGCCTGACACAATATCACCCTGTGGTAACAATAACATTCTTAACATTCAAGCACAGGAAGGAAAGTCTTTAAATACATTTTCTCTATCCTAGTTTGTAGGAAAACCCTCTTGATATTCTAATATATTTTTATGGTTTCTCATTATTGTGGTGTCTGGGGAGCTTATTATATGAAGATATGCTATTGGCAGTGCACACAATTTTAGGCAGTAGCCCATATTGTAACCTGTAGTGAAATCTGAGCGTTTTTTAAGTTACAATGTGTAGTGATGAATTAGAAGCTTGAACTGTGCTATTGTTGAAATTAACTCTTTACTGCATTCAATAAACTGTTTACAAGGAAGTTAATCTTATTTTGGTGACTCACTGTGCCCCAAGTCAAGCAGACCAAGTCAGACCAGTTCACCTCACATGATCCAAGACTTTGTCCTGAGGAGGTCTGTAGTCTTGTTAATTCTCTGAAACTGCATAACATGTATTGAAGGAGACAGTGGATTTGGTTAGCTTTCCGCTTTTAAACATACTGTAGACTTTTCAAGGTCAGCTTGCACTTTCAAAATGCTTTCTGAAGGATTTCGTGAAATAAGTAACAATACAATTTTAATCTTTTTGTCCGTGTTTATGTAAGCAGTTAACCATCAAAAATGACCAGAATGCAGAATTTTCTGGTAGAGTCACCCACTGCTCAGTGTAATGGGGAATGCCATTCTCCTTGTTTAAATAAAGCATTTCCTTTGTTACAGAAAGCAAATAAATATTTCCTTTGTCAAAATGGCTGCATTTATTTTGTAGCCCTAGAAATCACCAGTATCTGCATGAACCCTTTTCTAATCTACATTGGAAATCATTGTAACCATAGTGGTATAAAGTAAAATACCCCCATAGAAATACCATCATTTAAAAGCAGGTCAGATAGCACTTCCATCTCTCCATTTTCCTTTGTAGAAATAATGAAAAATTAGATTACTTTCTTTGTAACCAAGGAAATATAATGGATGTGTATTGCCATGTCAGCATTCTTAACAAGCTCAGTGTGCAGCATGATGGCACCATGAAACGATGATTCATACAGTATACAGTGTATAATTGCTAAGATGGTCGCCCTTATTTCTTTACATACTAATTTAAGGGCAATGCATGGTGCTTGTGTATTCTTGTGTTCTTGTGCTCAGTCACGTTCTCAGTTCCTATGGGAACTCCTACATCTAGAACTTTACCACAGTTAAGACAAAAGAATGAATATCACTGTCATACATACGTAGGTGTAAATATAATAATGAAGTGTGGTTTCCATGGAAATTCCATTTTTCCCTCTGCGTATTAGATACAGTCTTTCAGGCTCGCTTTTCAGAAAGAAAACTAGCAACCTTGCCATATTGTGAAAGGGAATTCAACATTTTTCTTTAAGAAACTAATGTTACACAGTGCTCTCTTTTTATGTTTAGGGTTTTATGTCTTGGTATTTAGGAATCCTGACACTGTAATCCACATATGAGAGTTGTTATAATGAATAAAATACTTTTATCCTGCAGATTACACATTCATTATAAGGCTTCCTCTAGATGGTTACCTTGTCATTTTACAAATCACAATAATAATTTCTCCTGTAATTTTGTTTTATTATTGATAACCATCTTCCAGTTTTGGGTTCCTTGCAACATGAATAAAACAACAACACCACCACCAGCATTAGAAGATATCTTAAATGGATATCTGGACCTTGCTTTCTGTTTGTGCCTAAGAATCAGTTATACCAAGGACTGCACAATACCACTGTCTGTCGTTATTACAATAATGCATATCAACTGAACCTGAAAGGCCCTGAAAATGAGCCCTTTCAGTTACCGCGGTCATTGCTAGTGGCAGGCTCCCTTCCTTACAACAGCTGTCACCAACTCCTCGAACTGCTTGTGTTGGAATGGCCTCCTGGGCATCCCTCAATAATTGATGAGGCCAGCCTTCTGAAACCCCCCTGGGATGGTGATATCAGCGATGAGGTAATCCCACATTGGATGAGGTAATAAGCATACCAGGTGTAGTTTTCCCTCTTCCCAGGCTCTGTTTCTTTTGAATGTAAGCTTTGGGCTTATAGTAGGAAGCAGATGCCTTACTGCTTTAATGGATGTTCGTGAGCTCTCTGATTAATGGATCCAGTTAATGGATTATAGGCACTGGAAATGGACTCTGCAGGGAAGGTGGGCCATTCTGCTACCACTCTATTTGTTTTTGGTTGCTTTCCTTCATAGTTGATTTTAGATTGGCTGAAATAATCACCAATGATAATTAATCAGTTCATGTGTAAGCTGAAGTGTATTGAAATAAGCATATGGAAATCAGTAACCCAATATATATGCATTGTTTTGTGTGTTATTTTTTGTGTTCTTTGTGTTCTGATTCTCAGCAATTTTGCTTTAGGGCAACATTTGTTTCGCAGATTGTTTTCTGTATCCATAAATGGCCTGCAGATGTATTCATACCTCTTTTGAAATGGGTGCAAAAATATCATATAGCACAATGCGTAACAGATGAGATAGTGTCTCACTTCAATAAAACATCTAATGTTATACTGACATCATAATAGCATTGCACAGAGCAAATATGTATTTGCCTTAGTTCATTAATTGGATTGTGGATATTTGTAACATGAAACATTATGAAATCTCTGCATATTTCTTTTATTTGATGTTAATTGTCCCTATGTCATCAGGAACACTATGATTACCTGTGGAGGGCACTGCATATGGCCTAGTTTGCAGAACCAGGTAGAACCTCTGTAGATAATGTTAATTAGTTAGTTCTGCGCTTGTTGTGGTATTCAGCCACTGGGACTGTACTCATTTGAATATTGAAATGTTGTGTGTTGTTCTAACAAAAGTGTCCTCTGCACTTCTGTCTTGAGAGTGGAGAGTTCTGCCCCATAATGGCCGAAGAAAATTACAATTGTAATGCCGAATGTGTATTCAGATCAGGAGGGTTCCTGACAATGATCTGTGCATTTCCTGTCAGGCAGTAGGGCTCAGTCGTGCTATATGTATGTCACTCCAGGGGCATTTTCACAGGATGCAAATAGAAAGAATGAATGTCTAATCCTAGAGCAGTGTCTCCGAGCCCTGTCTCTGGCTGGTTGCCTAGCAACAAGGCAAAAGCTCTCAAAGAGAATGTGGTGTAATGAATAACAAAAAAAACACCAAAACAGTATTTTTCCTCAGGGGTAAGATTATTCATTTTTTTACACCAAGATGTGAAATGATTTCCTGGAAATATTTACAGAATTTGTTCTGAATGTGAGATTTTATTTTATACACTGTAGCCAAAATGCTTTTTTTATGGGTAAAATTAATATTTCAGATATTATTGATTTTTTTATGCAGACAATTAGTCATTAGTCATTAAAAAGTATTTTAAGTAAAGAAGAGTCCATCAGTAATGACAAAGCTTTCTCACATCATTTCTAATGATGCATCTGAATCAGACTTTGCCTATCTGGGTCGCTGTCAAACCAATATTTGTTTCACCCGAGTTTTCTGTTGCTTAACTGGACCTGCAACATTTCTTAATTACTGTACAACATGTACAGTAAAACATTTTCAGTTTGCTTGTAAATGATTTAACTTTATACTTGTTATCAAAATATAATGAACACTGGGCAGCATTCTAACCCTGATCTTAATTGTTTAATTTAAGTTATTATTTGGGTAAGACCTCCAGTCACCTGATTTTTATGTTTTTTTGCTAATTGAAAGTTCCCTGTAAAGCCTCAGATTTGAGATCTGATGTCAACCATCCCTAATGTTGTTGGGATCAATAAAGGCTTGGAAACTATTTTAAAAAGTAAACAGGATCTGGCAAAATAACATATTATTGGATAATTGGTTCTGAATTAGAGTCGTGATTGAAAATGAAAAGGGGAGATACCTGGGTGATGAAGACCTGGATAGTGCCTGAATTAATGGTTTCATGGTCTTAACTTCTGACATGTAAAAAGTCTTAATACTGTGTTATTACCCAAAGACTTGAATGATGCATGTTAATTCAGTAGAAATAAAGATAGTACATCAACAGTTCTAAATTGAGATTAACCTCTTACATTTTCAGTTGTTTTTCTCAAGAAAGAATATGCAAATGTTTCTATTTGATGTGTGATTTTTTTGTTTTAGCTTTTGAGTGCTGATACTGGCCATCTCTTTATATCCCATAACTAAACCGAAATGAAAATCACATGAAATTCAAATGGAATAGCTCTATGAATTATTTTACCACATTGCAGTGCATGTGAGAAAAAAAACTGCAATGGAAAGTTCTTAAATTCTCCATTTGGATAATACTGTATGTGACTCATTTTGCATGATTGTTTTAAATACAAATGTTGCATTCTCATAGTATAATAGCACAGAATAGGATTAGCATTTATAATATACACTTAGTATGCATTACCAGATGTAATCTGTTCTGATCCTAGAAACAAATCTTTTTGCAGCTTAACTGAAATGAGCATGTAATAAATACAATAGCAGACTTAATTAGTTTCACATTTTAATTTTTGTGCATTAACTATGGACAAATCAAAATACAAAATAACCAAATACATGGGTTTGCAAATTAGGTTTTTTGTGTACTGATGGGTTTGAGATGAACGTCAGAAATCAATCTAAAACCAATTTGACTAATAGGTTCTTTCTGAGGTCTTGTGGACGCCAAGTGAAATAGTATTGACTGATATGTAAGAAAAGAAACGCAGATTTGCTTTTGCAGTTTTTTTTTAGTGAAAAAGAAGGCTGAGAAAAGCTCAGATATTTTCCTACAACAGACTTGTGTGACTGCGCATGACTGCACACGGGTGTGGATGATTAGTAACCAGGAGGACGCGTAAACCAGCGAGTGATGAGTCACCGAGCCAGGCAGTGGGTCCTGAAAGGGTTACAGCCATGACGTGAGTGAATTGGTTTCCCTGCCTCCCCTGTTGATGCAGGCAGCTCTCCGACTGATCTCTGCTGCCCAATCTTTTTCTGTCTTTCCAGTGCCGTGTGACCAGAGAGGCCAATAGCGCAGCGGGGAAGGTGGATGGGAGTGAGGCCAGCAAGCTGCAGGCAGAGATACTTCATTTGGATTTGATTGATGCGGTGGATGAGATACAGGACGAGGAAGCTGAACTGCCCAACAAGGCCCCCCCAGTGAAGGAATCCGTTCCCGTTACCATGGATACTTACAGACCCAAGAGACCCACCACCCTTAACCTCTTCCCACAGGTGCCTCGGACTCAGGTAAGAAAGCATCCTCTCTAACGCTCTGACAAGCTTTCCTTTCTGAGGTTAGAACGAGGCTAGAATACTGGAGCAAGGGCGGATCAATACATAAACCTCACCTACAAGTGGGTTGGGCAATTTAAGAGCATCGTCTTTTTAGGTCCCTCGACCATTCCTGTTTTTGTGTTGTCATTCTTTTTAGCAACAAGCTTTGAGAATGGATAACATGATGCCAGATCTAGATTTAATGTATACGTGGCTGTTGTGCGCTTCACCATCTTTTGATTAGTGCAGTATGAAAATACAAAGCGGTTTTCTTACTGAAAATAACCTTTATTAAAGAATTGCCCTTCTTACATTATCTAAAATAAACTCTTCTGCTTAAATGATATGGTGGTCAGTGATATTTTTCACAGCGATTTAGGCCCAATGTAACATCAGCAGACATTAATTACTAGTCAGGCTTGTGTGGGCAGGCTGAGAAATATCAGAGGGCCGCACAACAGAAAAATCACTGCTAAGCTATCCAGCTCCCCACATAATTTAAAAGGGCCACAAACAGTATCTACATCCATGCATTACCCTATATATTTGGAAGCAGATTTCATCTTTATAAATCATTTCTATCGGCACTCCAATATATTTCTCAGATACTGGGAGTTTGATGTGTTTTTGCTGAAAGATATTTGTGCAAATACATAGGTAAAAAGCACATAAGTGCCATTTGAAAAATTAGAAATTCAATTGTTAAAATAATCACCAGGCTTTGATTCCTTAAGGGCTGTGGAACTGTAAAACATTGTCAATGTAATGTACAGAAGAAAGATGGAAGGGTGGATTTTTCATGCAGTATATTAATTTAGAAGAATAATTTATTTGCAAGCAGGTTTTTATCCATGTCCCATATTATATCCAGAAAGATCGTAATGACAAGTAGAACTCCCTCAAATGTGTTTTAAAGCTGTGGGTATGAGTTTAGTTAATTAACATAATATTTATAAATAATTATAAACTTGATTTTATATAGCACCTTTTAAGGTGGCTTCTCAAAGGGCTTTACAGAACAACAACAATAAAAAAACACAACATTTGCACAATGAGAATACACAATGAGAGCAGACAGTAGATGGGGGTACTGAGAGTACAGTAAGACCAGAGGGGTAAAGAACAGAACCAGTTAGGTAAAGGCTAACTTCTAAAGAAGAAGGTTTTGAGTCTAGATTTGAAGTTTAGAGAAGGTGACTCTCTGATATTCTTGGGGAGATAGTTCCAGAGGTTTGGGGCAAAACCGAAGAAGGCCCAGTCACCCATAGAGTGTAGATGGGCCTAGGGGACAGATAGGAGACCAGAATTAGAAGAGCAAAGGTTGTGAGGTGGGGGTGTAGGACGATAGTAGCTCAGACAGGTACTGAGATGCCAAGCCATTCAGAGCCTTATAGGTGAACATAAGTCATGCGGGTTGGATTAATTGATGGGATGGACTCACCTTGCACCCTGAGTTCCCATAATATTAACCAGTTGCATTGACCTCTAAAAAATAACCATGATTTTTTAATTTGATGAATGTATTGGAGTAAAAATACCTTTGAGAACCTCTTATGATGTTGAACAAGTGATTGACTTTGCTGAAGGTTTTTTCATTACCTCTTGCCTTTTTTCATCCTGATAAGATCCAGAATTGTTCAATGTCATAAAAGTTCTCTATGTGTTATTTTCTAACCTTGTGAAAACTGTTCTCTTTTTGGTTATTTCTCTTGACAAAACACAAGACAAAAGGTTTGCCTGTTAACAGATATAGGCCTTAATTTCTATTTTGTAGAAATTGAGGTTACCTAGAAAAAAAACCTTCAGCCTTTTGAAGTTGCTTTTTACCCTGTTTTTCAACAAGTGTAAATTGAAAATGAAAATTGACCTGCAGCTACCCTTCCTTTTTATCTGTGAATTGGTTTTACTGATGTCCACTTCAATGATTAACAGCTGAGCAAACCTGAGAAGCATTTAAGTAGAAGCAGATTTGAATTGGACACAACTGACTGTGCATGAGCCGACACCTCTGATGTAACCTGTCATGGATGGATTAGCACATTTTCTGGACGAAACACCATAGGAATGACCATGGGATTAAAAATAATGAATGATTCAGTACTGAATCATAATATCCAGGTCAGCGAGTTTGTTGTTGCACCGGCAAAAGAAAAACAACCTTCACAGTAGATCTTGATTGGGATCTCCAGTCTAATCCCTAATCTTACTGCTGTCAAATCTGTTCATGTACATTGTCAGTGGCTCTATTGTGAGTATATGGCTCACCTTGGATTAAACCCATGGAGTTTAACTGAGGACCAAGCATGCTGGAAGTGGGAGTTGGTCATTACTTTTCCTAGAAGATCTGCATAAATTGATTATGTTTTATTTTTAGATTCTTATCTCCCTAAATCCAAATGATCTGTTTGCTATGGATTTTACAGAGCGCTGTATTTTATAGGCTGTAGTTATATACTTATTGGCTTTAAATGTAATATGTGGAAAACACCACTTGTTGGAGGTGTTTCTATTCATTGTGCTAAATCATGCCTCTTACTCTGACATTTACTCTAAAAGTTGACAGTGACCCTTATTATCCATGTTAGTGTCATTTTGTTTTTACCTTTCTATGAGTCCACTTTGTTTCCATCCTCTATTTTTGTAACATTTAGAGCTCCATTTCATAGAGTTTATTTAATTACTGAGGTAAGCAGTTTGGGAATATTACTCATGTAGCCATCTCTAGTAGGATGATGAAATACTACATACTGTATTGGTTAATGTTTGAATGATAAATACACTTTTAAGTGGGCTTCCAACAAAGATATTAAACATACTTCATTACCATTATTGATATGTTTTATAGAGTGATCGAAAGTGAGGATAACACTATGACTCACACACACAGGGAAAACGTAATTAGTAGTGAAACCTCACATTTATAATACGACTTTCTAAGAAATGGCATTGCAGAAGGATCTATTACACTTGTCATTATTATTCAAACCAACCTCCACTGTCCCTGCTGTGGGAAGTATTGTACAGTATTGTAATGAAATTATCATATTGCCCTTTTCTCTGTTCTGTATCTTGAATTTCAATGGAACCCCTTCTTACCATTTTGTGCTAGAGTACATACGTTTTGTACCAAGATACACAATTTTGGGTGGCATGGTGGCACAGTGGTTAGCTTTGTTGCTTTCAAATGTAGACTTGGGGTGCTCTCTGTGTTGGATGTATGTTCTCCCCATGTTTGCTTGGTTTTTGTTCAGGTGCTCTGGTTTCCTCCCACAGCCCAATGACAACTGCTGTTGACTCTGGTGTGAGAGTATGTTTTTGTGTCTGTTTCTGCCCTGCGATGGACTAGTGTCTCATCCAGGGTGTTCCCTGCCTTGAGCCCATTGCTTGCCAGGATGGGCTCTAGCCCTGTGTGACCCTGGATTGGATAAAGCAGTTAGAAAATGGATGGAATGTACACAATTGTTTATTCAATTAATCCTGTTTTCTTGTACATTGTATGAAATATCTATCTCCTCCAGCAGAGAAAGGCAGCTGACCAATATACAGTACAGAACAATTCTAAAAGGGTAAAATGCAAAGAATAAGTTAATCCCAGCAGTTGTCTCTGCGGAAAGTGATTTACTTCAGTGACTCACACTGGCTCTTGAAATACATCAGTTCATTCCTAATGGAGCTTTTCTTAAGTGCACCTGTTTCACAGCATTTTTCACCTACACCATTGACAGGATAGTACAGTAGTTACCACGGTGACAGAATACATCTGGCAGCAGCATTATCTGAGTCAGTCAGTGATTAGATGAAAAACAAAGTACTTTTATTCAAGAGGAGAAAACTATACTGCAGGCACCCTGAGCCCTGCCTTTGTTTAATGTACCACGTTCTCTTCATGGAAACCTTGCTAATAATAAGAAGCCTGAGAGGTTACTGTTTTCTAGAGAAGACCTAATGTAGTACGTAGGAAATATTAATATTGCAGAAGAATCTCTGAATAACCCATAGAATACTTCACACTTAAAACTGTGCAAGCCCAGGAAGATACAGATAGATTTTAGAAGATAAAACGTTTCAACTATACAACAACTCTTTATTTTAGACATGTGAACACAGTATAAATAGTGATTTATTTTACACAGTGATACATATTTGACATATTTTTGATACAGCGTTTTAGACAGAGTCTATTGGAACTTGGTCCTCTGGTGTATTTTCTGCCACAGAATACCCTTGAAAGCAATTTGATTTGATAATATTTCCATTACCCACATGTAAAAATTATTTCAAATGACCAATTACTAAATTTCCAATTACAAAACAAAATAAAGGAACAAAGGATTCTAATATCCAGCAGTCAACCACTGGCAATTATTGCAACAAAACTTTGGTTTTAAAGATGTTTGTTGTTATTTAGTAGCTTCTTGTATTATATTAATTTTACTTAATTTAAACTATATAAGCTCATTGTGCTTAAAAACATACATTTGCTAGATGTTTTGAACAGCTGTTAAAACTTTATTTGCATAGGTCACGGAGTTTAAAAAAAAAGAATGTCCAGTCTTTTCTATTGGTTGTCACCATAATGTGTCAACTTAACTTGAGTGACTGGGGGAGAGACCCTAATTACTGCCTCTATTTTCCAAACACAGTCCCAGAGGTAATAAGAATGCCAGCTATTCAAATTAGTATTACTTCACTATTTCACTGCACAACCTACCAAATAAGCACAAGAACACTGAATGGCTTTTTCCTCCAAAAAAGGAATTCAAATTAAATTCTGGTCTTTTGGATACAAAAAGAAGATTGTTTCCAACATAAACTATTTTAATTTAGTTGTGGGCTCCACCTGGAGATGGTTTTCTATAAGTTGAGACATAGAAGCAGAGAAAATTATATAGCTCAGATCCTGTTTGGCAGTAAAAGGGACTTATGTTCCCTTTAAATGAATGCTGCAGCTGGAAACAAAAGACTCTGGTTGTTCAGCAGAATAAAAGCTTTGTTGTGTGTCTGTTTTTTTCTTTTAATTGAATCACAGGACACACTAAACAACAACTCGCTTGGTAAGAAATACAGCTGGCAGGAGAAAGTCTCTCGGTCATCTTCCCCTTTAAAAACAGGTGAGTTTCCAAAGTTTCCCGTTTTAAAAACCGACATTAGAAACGTGACTGCATTTGAAGTGTTGCTGGGAGACGTGTCTGAATTAGCAATATGCCACGAGCAAAGAGCAGCGTGTTTTCAAAGGGGGCCCAGCCTTTCCCATTCAGAGCGAGGAAGTCAAACATGTTTGCTCTCCATTTTTGATTTATAAGGATGGACTGGAAACCTCAGCAGATTGTTACAGCTGTTGCAAAGGTAGGGAAATTAAAAAAATCAGTTATATTATCAGATGTTTTTTGGGAAAGTCAAACCATTAGTCATATTAGGTAGCCATCTTGAGCTGACTCAGACATGTGAATTGTGCATGGTTAGTGAATGGTTTTGATAACCTCATCTCATTCAACTTTATAATGCTTTCAAATGATGAAAGACAAAAACATTAATTTGATTTATGATGCTTACACTTGATTTCTGACAGTTCTTTACATAACAGCTTTTGAGAGCATGGGATACTTGATTACTTGTTTTCTTTGGTTTACCTCCTTTGGCTAACCTGTTTACCATGGTTTTACCTTCTGAGCTGTTGTTGCTTCCATATGCAAGATTATTGCAGGTGGAGTATGTTTTAGGGTTTCAAGATTAATTCGATTAAGGACAAATAACTGACATTGCTGAATGCTGTACCTTGAACTATTTTGATGTATTTTGTATACTATTTCTAGTATGGCGTTCCTAACAGAAGAAATGTTTAATGTATCCTCTGTGTTCACATTTGAGTTGTATTCATACAACTCAAAGTTGTATATTGTATAAATACAACTCAAATGTGAACAAAGAAGATGCATTAAATATAAATATATAAATAGTACAGGCTATTGCTTCGAAGCTGTTTTGACCTATAAGAAATAAGTAAAGATTTGTATGGGTTTGTCACAGGAGAACTGACTCCACCGCACGACCACATCTGCCTAAGTGACGAGGATAAAGTCCAGCACAGCACAACACAGACCAAAGACAAAGGCACATCAACAGACACCCCATGTCGGCGCAGCTCTTCAACCCAGAGTAGTGGGGGGACGCGGTCCAAGCTTCAGGACAAGCCCAAGTCTACAGCAGGTGTGGAGCCACAGACACAGCTGCAGCAACAGCAGCAGCAGCAGCAGCAGCAGCAGCAGCTGCAGCAACAGCATCACAGCAAGGGGGCAGCGGAAGGGCACAGAGATCGCATCCGCTATCACACTGACGTGCGGCTTGAGGCCACGGAGGAAATTTACCTGACCCCCGTGCAGAAGAACTCAGACTCTCTGGAGCACGACAAGCCCTTCTTGTCTCAGTCCAGTGACAACCGCATGTCAGTCAGCTCGGACATAGACACGTCCCATTACCAGTCCCTTCCCAACAGGACAAATCCTTCCATCAGTGAGGAGGATGAGGTTTACTTTGCCCCTACTACCACCGCCTCGGCCTTAGATCACAAAATGAGCACAAGCCAGGCAGCCGATTCCCAGGACAATGCTTTTCAGGGAGACTCTGGCGTCCCACGGACTTCTATCAGCTCCGAGGCCAGCGGCCTCTCGTACGACTCTGTCAAGTACACATTAGTGGTGGACGAGAACATGCAGCTGGAGCTCGTCAGCCTGAAGCAGTGCTACTCTGGCTACAGCGACGACAGCGATTCTGCCACCGTCTACGACAACTGCGTCTCCTCGCCCTACGAGTCTGCCATCGGGGAGGAGTACGAGGAGAGCGTGGTGAAGCGAGGCGCGGCGTGTTTGTCTGAGGACTCCACGCCCGAGGCAGACATGCCCTTCTCGAGGAAATTTCTGAATGTCTTCATGAACGGACGGTCGCGATCTTCCAGTAAGTGCTCAGACCCAAGAGCAGTAGTTGCAGCACCAAGCCCTGACAGTTTTAACCATGTAGGCCCTAGGAGCTGGACTGATAAGTAAGGGTACAAGGTGAAGTGCGCTGAATGATTTTATTCTACTCATTATATTTGAAATCTTTTAGAGATCTACACTGAGGTGAAGTGTAATGAATGATTTTACTAGAATTGTTATAACTGAAGTCTCTTACAGACCTACTCTGTGCATTAAATCAGTGATAAAAAAGGGTTTTACAATTAGATTTAGTTTGCAATTAGACTAAAGCTAATGTTTAACAGAATTCCATAGTAACATGGTGTTCATAGGAAAGGAAGTGACATCAGGCTAAAATAACATCTTAGCTACAAACCTCTAGGACAGTGTGTGTACTGAATTTACATACTGACAAATAAAATATTTATTTTTTCAGTGTAGATTCATACTACCAATATATTTAATTTGCGTCATAATATATCTGGACATTTCCTGTCAATAAGTATAGTATTTTTCAACATTTTAATTTATAAGGAGAGCAATTAATTGTTGAAGATTTTTTAGAAGAAAAAATGACTCCATAATTGCTTCTAGCTCTTAAGATTTGCTGGTGTTCATTACGTAACCAGGGCAGCTCATGCAGGTTAATTGCTTTGCTGGAGAACCCTGACCCCATGGTGGGGGATATGTCCCAAGCACTAGGGTTACCTTTCCCAAAACTCAGCGACACATGCCTTGGATTTTCTCTTCCATAAGCAGGACCTCTGGCATTGTGCTAGATTCAGAAATGACATAATTAGGAGCCTGTAGTGTGTTGGCAGTGATCTGCGTTTAGTCCTCTGTGTCCCATTTGAACTTCCCTCTAACCATAGATATACATAAAAAGAGAGCATTATATGATTATAAAAAAATAAATTCTAGAACAACATGGAATTTTAACCCACTGTAACTGTCTTCCCCATGTTCCCCATTCTCTCTTCTATTGCTGGAAGCAGAAGTGTGGTTGATTAATCAAACAGATTTAATTGGATTTAGCTCAGAATTCCATACAGTACGTGTGCATTTTTTGTTTTGTGTGTGCCTCTGCATTATTTATTTTTAATTGATGAGCACAGGAAACTTTTGGAAACAGTAGGCCAACATTATAAACTAATGAACAACATTATGCTATGGAGATTAATTCATATATGCTGTCAGCTGAATCTTTTTAAAATGCAAATTCCACCACCCATGTATCCTAGTTTTCCATTGAGCAAAATGTATGGTCAGGAGGGTGGATTGATGGGTAAATTGATCAGAGAGATAGGGAAGGTGCCAGCATACGTTGTCATTTTTATTGCTGATCAACCCAATGCCCTGCCTACCTCTAATCTTCTCAGTAGTGCAGAAATGCCCTAAATGGGCACAGCTACATGCCCTAAAAATAGCTAGATTGATAGTGAGAGCAGGCAGCTTTTTAGTGAACAGGTGCCAGTCAAGACTGTTCAATCAGTGAGCTGTCAGTAAATCTGGCACAAGAAGCGTTGTGGGTCTGCTGACAGATGAGTACACAGGGTGTCATCTGGCAGGGAATTATGACAGCTGCCACCAAATTCAGTTAATGCAGTTTTTCTGAAGAAACATAAGAAAGAATAATGATACTAATGCATGCACCATAAAAAATAATAAAGAGGGACAATAAAAGAGTAAGGCCTTCATTGTTTCTTCAAAACACTAGATCAGAATTACATGGCAGTCTTCATGGTTAGTGAAGTTTCATTGATACCTGGGAGTTTAAATAAGCTACAGTATGCTTGCTAATGTATCGATTGGTAGTTCCCGCAATTTAGAGAAAACAATCTAATAAAATCTTTACGTTGTGTCTAAAGTATATTCAGAATAAACTCATATGTTTTTTGATTCTAAGATAATGTGAAAGAATCTTATGGAGAGAAGATTAATAGTCTTGTAGTATAATAGACACAAAAAAGAAAATAAGTTCCACATAATAAATAAAATCATCAACAAAGATTTATCATAAATGTATAAAAGCAGATCAGTTTGTCAGTAAAATTATATCTCTTGTAAAGTAGTTGTGGGTACTAAAGTTTGCCCCAAATTGTTGATATATTTCTTATCCATAAATGAACATACTAATATTCAGTAGCTTCTTCTTTACAGAGTCTCATGGAGTTTAAAATGACATTCAGGAGGAAGTCAAACCCCAATTCCACCTCCCTAAGTAGAAATATCACTCCACGGCCAGGGGAATTCCACCAATACAGCTCACTATTCGATTTGTGAATCTTCTCTGTCTTAATTGGGGTTGGACAGAACTGCTAAATTTGTTACCGTGGCGCTTATTTTTTGGGTGGTATTTTGCAGCTTGGTTCAAGCACCAACATTGTACCTAACAATACCTATAATACCTAACTTTAACTTACAATAAGCGTATGGAAGAAAGATGGGAAAGAGTGATCAGCCCAAGTGATAAAATCAGTCCTGCACAGGAACAGGTGTGAGCTTTAACAGTACAGAAGAGAATTTGCATGGGCTGTCTGGTGAACTATTTTAGCTGTCACGGAGTTGCAGTCCTTCTTTCTTTCACTTTCAGCTCATATTAAAATAAAAACGAAACCTACGCTGACATAGAATTTCGACCACCATGATCACAACCAAGGATTTTTTTTTTTGTATTTGCTGATGAAAAGAAAGAATTAAGCTCTTATTAACTTAGTTCTGTTTTCCACCATATATTTACAGTATGTGAAGGTGGCATTCAGGGTACAAAGATGTATGATTTCCACACATATAATGTAAGATGTTCCTTGACCTTTTTCAGGTGCTGAGTCCTTTGGCTTGTTTTCATGCGTAATAAATGGGGAAGAGAGAGAGCAGAGCCATCGAGCAGTGTTCAGGTAAGACGTAGGAAGTATTGTGATACCCAAAGGAGCAAAAATAGAGCCAATTCGTTCACCAATTTGTTGACACACTGCACAATACTGTAACTGCTGTCTCTGTAGCACTGTTTGCCTTAAAATGTGCCAGATAATATCAGAGATGCCATAAATAAGACACCAACACCAAAAAAAAGCAAAAGCATTGTACTCGTAATAATATAGCATGGTCACCAGTATACACAAATATCAGTCTACTTTGGCAATGATTTTTAAAAAGGCATTGATCATTGAAAGTGGAAATTCAATGTCATTGGAATTAATGACTAAAATCTAAATTTGAACACCCTTTTAATTAATCAAGCATATTGAATTTGATATCTGGAAGCCAGGTTGTTTGCTGAAACACGCCATTGACGCTGGATTATTGCTAATTGAAAGACGTGGACAGGGCTTACGCCACTAGGCGGCTGTGAAAGAAGATTAGTGCAGTGTGTTCTCCTAAGATCTTAAGCTGGTTATGTCTGCTGGAGGTACCTTCCAAGTATGTTGACATTCTAACAACACAAATGAGTTTTAAGATGAGAAGTTCTTTCACTTTCACAGAAGCAGATCTCAGTAGGTTTCCTGCTATTTCTGAGCATAAATGAACTAAAGATCAATGCATGAAAAATCATATATAAAAATCATATAGTGCTAATGTACTGTATTATAAAAATCTTGCTTTTTCTCCGCGGTCTTATCTAACAAAAGCCTGTGTGCTTGCTGGCAGGTTTATTCCACGTCACAACGATGAGCTGGATCTGGAGGTGGACGACCCTCTTCTGGTGGAAGTCCAGGCAGATGACTACTGGTATGAGGCCTACAACATGAGGACAGGGGAGAGGGGAGTCTTCCCTGCCTACTACGCCATCGAGGTCACCAAGGAGCCTGAGCCCTTTAAAGACAGTAAAGGTACTGAAGATGATGCCCCAGCTAAACAGAAGTGCTTCATTTTTAGGAGCCTTGCAGTAATGGTCTTGATACTTAGCAAAACTCCAGAAAGATTTTTCACTCAGGACCTGCAACATAACGGTGCAGTAGAAATGACCATTTTGTCACACAATACCATTGCCAAGTTAAATTAATTATTAACGTTAGTCTTTATCACAAATATTAGATTTACTTTCTCTATCTCTTATAGAATAAGAGAGACTGGAGATATTTCATTAAAAACTTACTTTGAAACTAAAAGTGGCTGAGGCAGTTATCTGTATGTGTAAATGCATTAGTGCAATTTCATTATTATGAGTTGTCAAGTGCAAATTTATACTAGCAAAACACTCTGTAAGTTCAATTGTTGTAATTACTTACATATCCTAAAAGAGAATTTGCCAAAGATCCTAGATGTCCGTTCATTTTTCATTATCCTTTCCCTTTCCGTGAATTAGAGAAGAGGAGTGACTGGGTAGACAAATTCCGGGTGAAATTCCTTGGATCCGTTCAAGTGCCATATCACAAAGGGAATGATGTTCTCTGTGCAGCTATGCAAAAGGTATGACAGCATTCACCTGCAAAAGACTTAAAACATAATGGGGCAAAGACGGTCACTCCACAGTTACTATATGGATCATTTTATGGGAGACAGTAGGATTTATCTTTATTGCTAATCCTGGGACAGGAATATTCCTAGATCTTTAGAATCTTTAGAATTTAGGAATAGAATAGAACAGAATATTAGAATTTAGAAGGAGTTAGAATAGAAGCTTTAGAATTAATTTTCTGAAATTACATTTGTATGTTTTAAGGTATAGTGTGTTCAATTCTATATGCAAGTATTTCTAAGTACAGTTTTATGTGTAGTAGCATTGGTATAGGTCCAAAGTTTGTGCCAGGTCTTATACTCTGGAGCAATGTAGAATTAGACTGTATTGTCAAAGAAACTGAAAAATATTCCTGTCTGCTATTAACTTTAGCTCAAACATTGGTGGACAGATTATACAGAATATACTGTGAGCAAGATTTGGTTTAATTAATATTACTTTTTGTGCTTTGCTTTATTTCAGATTGCTACCAACCGAAGAATGACAGTGCAGTTTAATCCTCCTTCCTCCTGCATTCTAGAGATTAACATGAGGGGGGTTAAAATAGTTGTACAGGATGACTATAGTACATTTGACAGAGTATGTTTTTTTTTCTAATTCTCTTGTTTGTCTAATGTTTTTTACACGGTTCACATGCAGAGGTGCACTGTAAATATGCTAGCTCTCTACATCTCTACATTCTAATGTCACAATGTTGTGAAACCTGTATTGTGCAACACGACATCTGTGAATCTATCTGCCAGTAATCTGTGAATGTATCTGCAAGCCTCTCTGTAAATATTTTTCAGATGGTAGTACACATGCACAGCCTGCTATAGGTAAAACATTCGCTGAAGAATGCAATGTGTTTATTAAAGCTGAGTTTTGAATACATAACCATTTCCTGGGGATCTGTTATGTAAAGAACTATACAGGTACATGGTGGTTTGTCTCCTCCAAGAGGACAGTTCTTGACACTGCAGCTAGTGATGTACTGATTTGGGCAGACAATAAAAATTAAATATTAACTGATAATAATCTAAAAAGGGAATGTGTGTTTATGAATCTGTATAAGGAGATATTCCATTTGAAATGGTGAGGCAATCTTTAATGTAGAAATTTCAAACCTAATAAGTCAATGTAATTAAGCAGTGAAGCATTTTCATTCTTTGAAATGATACTCCTACTTGATTGATGCGGTTCATTAAATTATTATGGATCTGACAGTATGTATTGCATGCAGCATTTAAGATGATGATTCTGTTTGTGGTGACTCGCATTTTGCTGAAAATATATTCTGGTTGTTGCTTTTACATGAATGTTCCTTGTAGGATACCAAACATGTTTGGCTCCACCACATGTCTGGATCTTTTATCAGACATAAAATCAGTAAAGTATAGGCTGTACACAATATCTGCTCTTGTTTTAATCCCATGTTCTGTCTTACTCAGGAGTTTGCCTGTGGTGGGAGGAAGCTGGGAAGAAAGCTTGCCTTAGAATCTGGGGTGAGTGTCTTTAGACACCAGCTGGGCCCATTCAGAGCTGAATTGGTGAATTGGTTGTCTGGGTATTTGGTGTCTCCTGTTTCCAATGTTAATTCACTTTTTATGTTGTTTCCACTGGTGGTGACCCCTAGTTTCACTGTTGATACTAAAGAGTTGACTTGGCCTGTACTTCTGAAAATGTTGAATACTTGGACCAGGTCCCTTTGTAGTCTCTGTTCAAGAGTGAACAGGTTAGGCTGTTTTAATCTTTTAGTGTTAATGCACTAGAAAATTATCCAGTTGCCTTTCTCTGAATTGATTCCAAAACAGCAATATCTCTTTGTAATGTGGTGACCAAAAGTGGATACTGCATTCTAAATGAGATCTTACTAGTGCATTGTACAATTTTAACATAACATCCCTTGATTTATATCTATAATTTTTGTATTATTTTATTCTGTTTTTTTATTTAATCCAATAAATTCTGATGCAAATGTGGCTGGTTAGGAGGATACGATATATCCTCAAAACATCTTACAAACTTTTCTGCCTACTTTACCCCTGCCAGATCATTTAGAAATGCATTTTTTGTGTTTTTAATACCATAAGTGTGTAAAATTTAAAGAAAAACTTTTTTTCTTTGAAAGGGTAATAAATGCAGTCACTTCTTCCAACTAAAGAACATCTCCTTTTGTGGGTATCATCCGAAGAACAATAAGTAAGTGAGCCATGGAAAATCAAACTTTCACCTCCATCATTAACATGACTTTCATTATGTCAACAATTTTAGTTTGAAATAATGATCACTTCTAAAATGTTTTGTTTCAGAGACTCCATAGAAAGATTTATTAACTTAGTTAAATTTTTATGTTTTCGGGTATAGTGTGTTCAATTCTATATGCAAATATTACTAAGTAATCGAACAAAAACAGACCCCAGAATGATGTATGCAGATCTGTAATCTCTTGCTTATTCTGTTGGACATTTTAGAAACAATGACAAATCCTAATTTTGGGGTATTTCTTCACTGTATTTCTGATAACACATTATAGAATATGAGGTAACTATACATTATAAAAAATGTGATTGAATACTTAAGGAATCTGCAGATAACCAGACTCGGTTAAACCAGTTAAATCAGACTGACCAGTTGTCAGTTTTGCCAGCTTTTTGCACTACTTGACTGGAAGTCATGCTTCATTAACTCTGCTTCAGCAGATGTACCACATCCATTACATATGACAGTTTCTTATGTTGTGATTTCAGGTACTTTGGGTTTATTACCAAACATCCTGCTGATCACAGATTTGCTTGTCATGTTTTTGTCTCCGAAGATTCAACAAAACCACTTGCGGAATCTGTAGGGTAGGTATAGAAAGTTTGCTCTGTGAAAGAAGCAGCTGACCTGTTTTATTCTAGTGTCATTTAGGTTTTTAAAAATGCTTAATTAAAAAAAGTTAAATGCAAATAAGAAGAGAATCATTATAATATATTTATGCTTCTGCAAATTGAAATGGTATTTAGTAAAAACATAGACTGTGGCCATAGTATCCAGACACCTTTTACTTAAATTTCTGTAATTCATGTTCTAAGTTCAATTTTTTGTTGTTGTTTTACACAGGAGAGCATTCCAACAATTTTATAAGGAATATGTGGAATACACATGCCCGACAGAAGACATTTACTTGGAATAGGCAGCCCTGCCGTGCCCATGCTCCTTGTACATTATTGTGTATCATATCATGTTGCATGAAGGAAAAAAAATGAAACATATTACATTTAACAAAAAAACAGACATCTACTTTTTTGCTTAGAAATTTTCTTTGGAAAAAAAAAACATCGTCTTAAGCAACCATTGGTAGAAGGGTTTTATTATCAGCCCTGCAAAATCTTATTCAGATGATTACTGTGCAAAGCACAATACTCTACTGCACACAACCTTGCACTTCAGATCATTTAAGTGGATAATGGACATGAAATTGAAGACTAGAATTTTATGTTCCTGAAATATCAAGATTGTATTGTAACAGCTAATCCAACTGTAGGTTCTGTAGGTTTTGATAAAATTTGTAAGCCTGAAATTAGATGTCTAGTAAAGATGTATAACAGCCCATTTTATCAGCCTTTTTGGATAAAAGATAATGTGAGCCTGGGAATTGAGCTGGAGATCTGTTTAAGTCCTGTATTTGCACAGGAAAGAGACCAAAATGTATGGCAGTTATTTTTTGGACAGAATATGTTCCAGTTTTCACAATATTCTTATTTAAGAAATTAAAATAATAAATATGGGAAAACATCTTGACTTCTTTTACGGTTTTTAAATACCTTTAGTTTTGAAGCAGATTATTTTTAAATTAATGCATGCTATCCCATATTTTATTTTCCATTATGGATACTTTTTATTGGGATGCAACTTCCTGTGTACAGTGGCATAAAGCCTAGCTTATTACACCCAGTACATGGGGGGTAGACAGAGGTTAGAAGACACAAGCTTCAGTAAATTGTGTTTTTGATACCTCTGAAACCTGGGAGTGTGATTGAAATTAATATAAAATTAAATAGTTTAGAAGAAACTCTCTTTTCAGTTTAGCACTGCATGGAGGACTGAACATACAGTAAGAACTTTTAAAGGTTCTCTAATGCAAGCAAGAACCAAGCTAGGTTGGTGAACTATGCAGTGCAGTTATGAATAGCAAAGCCAATTATAAATTTAATTTAAAAAAATGTGAACTTTACATCTTTACAGATCACAAATATTTCCTGTTTGTGTTTTTGGTGACAAAATTAAGGGCTTAAATTCTCAACATATGTGCACTTTTGTCTGAATGAAATAAAATAATCATGAACTTTTTTCGTTTGTAACAAGGATATATCATAATACCCAGATACACATTTTCTTGACCTGATAACCTGGGGGAGGAAAAATTGACTTCAAATGAAATGTCACTGTCTAAAAGGTCTGTTAAGTAACTACTGTGTTAAGGGTGCGGTAAACCACATTTCAGATGTTTTTACAAAATTTGAGTAATTTCGTTTAAGAAATCAGTAAAAAAATATTTTTTGTAATCTGATAAGTATTCACAAAATATTATTTTATAAATGAATTCTGTCAGTTTATTAATAAGATATTAATTTCCATACGTAATGAATGACTTGGTGTTGCTAAACTTATAATATGTATACAAGTAATATCCTTTCCCAACAGAATTAATTAGTATGTAATGGGTTTGTTTTGTTTGACAGCGCATTACAACTGGACGTTTCTGTCATTCAGATCTCCATAAGTAGTGCCTATTCTTATCATTGTCATTAGAATGAATATTTTTCTTATATGGAATCGAAAGTGGGGTGGTGTCAGTTGCTTAATTGGCTTCTATCAGGGAAAGAAATATCTGTGTAAGTGTGCATGGAGTCATATCTCAATATCCTATGCCAGATATCTGTAAACCAATAATGCATTAATGTGGTACTGATAAATGTCCCTGCTGAAGAGGATACGAATAAGCATTGTATTTCTTTCATATGCAATTGTTTTGCCTTTCATCTACAGGTTTTGGTAATATAGTCTACAGTATATTGTATTATAAAGAAGACTGGAAAACCGAATTAGTATAATTTCAAAATTATTTATGAATAGCGTTATATTAATTGAGATGAGCCAATTCTCACTTACATAGTTTTTTTACAATATAATTTATTAGATGTTTTCTTTTTTTATTGAAGAGCTGTGTTGAAATGCTCGCTAACATTTTTTGTTGGTTTCGCACAATGAGCATTTAGTTTAATGTGGTCTTGGGTACTCATATTATAATACAGACAGGTTGCCTGAAACAACTTTTTGCAGCATAAACAGATACTGTTTGCAAAGCAGCAAATAGGATCCTTAGAAATCTTGTGCACTTTGTGCACTTAAGGTTTTAGGACCACAGTCAGTGATACAAGCAGTGTAGAAATACGTTAACGCTTGAATCTTCAAAAGAGTAAAAGCACACAGTTTTGCGTGCGGAACTCAGGCAGGTCTTTCATTGTTATGTTTGAGAGATTTGTAAGACAAAGTGAGGAATTACAGATCTGCCATCTGTGTTTCCATAATGCCTCCTCTTGTAAGTTCTACATGACTGTGGTAAAGGACATGAGTGAATGTTATTTCATTTGACTTCTGTAGATTGCGGTTCTGTAGTAAGGGCATGGGAATCCAGAGAAAAAAACCTTTGAAGTGAGTATTAGAATGTTTCTGAGCAAGAAAAACCTTAATTTGATCACTTATGAGATTTTAGCATTTTTTTTGTAACTTTTCACAGGGAAACTATCACTGGAATCCTACAGTAATGACCATTTTACAAAACTAATGTTGGCAGCGTGCTTTGCATATTTTATAACATGGCCTTGATTCAAGTGGAGATTTTAAAAAAATCTGACTCTAAGTCTACAGCATGATTTCAGTTATTAATTTCAGTAAGAAACTGAATGAGTCTTATGTTGAGAATTTTTGTATGCATTATGTTTCATTTTAAAACTGCAAACTCTATGTTGACATATAAAGTAACAGGAGAAGAGAATGATGTAAAGATCTGCCATAAATATTGTAATTACAATGTTATATTGTATCAATTCATACTGTAGTTTGTGATTTTTTTCTTTTTGACCTTTGAAGTGTATATTTTTTCCCTTAAAATTTTGAAAGCAGTCTCCCATTTGCATTGTCGTCATTTTTGCAAAGCAAAGGTTTTTGTAAAGTGACCGATTCATCTTTGAAAAGGTGCCACTTGTGACTTTGGGTCCTGGAACTGTGTCCTTTTTTTGACAAACCTGTAACAATTTTAATACCAGAAGGATGGATCTGAAGAGATCACGCCTTTTCTGAATACTATAGTTAATACAGTGCTTACTGTAGTTCTCTGAAATAACTACATCTGTTTGGTCTTTAACGAAGAGGGCTACAAGGGGACAGATTGAAGTATTCAGGATGCTCAGAGGAATTGAACAAATCAGCACTATGGGCTTCTTTAGAACAACAGTAAAACGATCTTTTATCACTAAACAGAAACCAGAAAAAAATAAATGAGTAAGTGCATTTAAAATGGAGAAAAGGAAGCATATCTTTACACAAAGGGAAGTCAACCATGTTGATGAAGTTAATATATAAAGAAATGAGATAGGTAACATAAACATATGAAATAAGAATTACCCGTGTTTCTCTCAAGGAGATACTTCGATTAATTAGCATCTCATGACCAAAAAGCTGCTGTAAATAGGAGGAAGAGCTTCCTCAGGTTTGCAAACATGATTATGCTCTTATGAATCTATGTGAACATTCTTTTAGGGCATGTGACAACACAAAGAAACCAGACACTCATTAGAAGTTATTCCTTAGCTTTTGGTTTGAATTGCAATAATAATCACTCCATTACAATCTCTATACTTCTGCGTTACTTCAGCTTTTATTCGAGTTAGTGGCTAGTAATAATCTTCCAGCTCGAGCTCATCTCTTTCGCTCAGGCCTACAGATTGAAGGTTTGGATATTGCCTGTGTGCCTCTGGCAGCTGCAGGTGTGGTGCCACAGGTTTCTGGCCATAATCTGAAAAACAGTATAATCAAAAAAATAACACATGGACTTTGAATGTTTATTTTATTGCTTAATTTTTTACACTGTTGGTTTGGAACTCGGATTAGGATTTTCAGACAATGCTGGTAATTTAAGACGGTTATTGTTTTTTAAATACAAGTTTAATGCCAGATAATGCTAAATTAAGCACAAAGAAAATCCACAAGAAGTTAAAACAGATAATTCAGTGACATTCAAAGTAAAGTTCTTACCATCAAAAAGCGCAATATGCCTTTTTGGAAGTTCAATGGCATAGAATGGTTCTTCAGCCTCCCTGACATAGCTAGTTTCTCTAAAGAAAAGAACACTTATCAGGGTGTGAAGGTAACCTTTTCTGTAATAGTGGGTTGTGAGAATATCATACTAGAGTAGGAAACGACACTTACACTGAGTATTTCAAAGCAGGTTTAAATTCACTTTGCGTTAGGTAATTTTGGTTACAATTTGAATTCTTTTACTTTTTTTCTGATTTTAGTATAAGGTGCACTGAGGCATATTCTGCTTTTAAAGGGGAACTACAGTTCTAATTTCTCAGACCAGTTATTAAATCTTGGTCACAAAATAAACTCATTGACAGTATAGAAAAAAAAATAAAATTTCAAATTAAGCAGTACTATAAGTTGTCATGTTGTCACCAACCCCTGTTCTCATCACAGGTGAGAGTTCCCATGAACAGTGACGAGAAGTGGCCCTTCCTGTCTGTAATGACTGATGTAAGAGCGAATTAAATACATATTGCACTGCAGGACGTTTCCAACGTGATCGGCATACATAGTTAAAAAGTTCCATTTATTGGCAAAACTGTCTTGAAGTTGAGAGCAATATGTCTGTTGGAATAAAAGAGATGTGTTCACAAACCCGCTTGTTTACAGTGTAATAGAGCTGCTTCACATCACCGGATGTTTTGTTGCCTCATTTTGAATCGCAGAACATGGAGCTGTGCATCCCTGGAAATTACATCTATTTTGTGACACAGTTGCTGTGTACATTTTACACACATTTTCTTTCCAATTCCAAAATTTAAAAATATCATTGCAGTGCCCCTTTAAGGAATATGTATGAAGCGCTACAAAAAGGAAACTGTGGGGTTTTGTTTTTTCCAGCCATGGGAAGAAATTATTTTTTTATTAGTAGTAGTAGTAGTATTAATATTTTCCCTGTGAATCCTATCTGCATGAATGCTGATGGGAGGTGTCTTTTTACATGAGAAGAGTGGCGCTCTAGTTGAGAATGTCCTCATGGTAATGAGAACAGCTGTAACTGAGGCTTGTTTGTGCACAATTTAGAAACTACTGTGGGGAATAAACTGATTTCCTGTTGTAAAACAGTAAAGCTTAACAGCAGTAATATTATTATTGCTCTAATCCATTTAGAGGGTTTCATACATTTGAATAGATTATTTCTCCCCACAGTCTATTGCTTTCTACCAGTGAAGACATATCTTTATAAAGCAATCTGTATTGTAAAGCTGAAGGCTATTTTCATATAAAAAGTACAAGATCTCATCTTTCCTTGAATCTATTTAGCAACCTACCGTTTCTGCACTGGTATTGCAAGAGTGTTTCCAATGAAAACTGCAATCAAGAAGTATACTGCCAGGCTCTTCATTATGAAGGACTACTCATCCTTTGTTTAAAGTACAATTTCAGACGGCAATACTTTCCTAAATGAATGTTTGCTGTGACGAGCCCTCTTGATATTAGAACACTTCTTTAGAATGTCTGCGAAATCTCTTCATGATGTCACAATACAAATGCCACACAGCAACACAAGGCATGGCAACTAGCACAGTCAGGTTTCAAAGCAGTCCGACAAACATGTTCTGTTTTGCTTTAGATTTAGTTCTATTCAATACATTCATTAAAAAAAAAGTTACTTTGCCTTACACTACCTCCCAATCCAGAGTCTTTGGAACAAGTCAGCAATGTAACAAAAAGAAAATGCTGGAAGCCACAGTAGTTTGATCACATTTTTTGTATGTAATAATTACACAAATCTGACACTACAGATTACTGCACCAAATTGATGACAGACCTGCGTTAATCCTTAAATTGAGTCCTGAGCCAATGATTTGATACACCTCTGCAAACTGATCCTTAATCATGCCAAAACAAAGTTTGTGGTTGCTAAAACGGTGGAGCTGGCAGACTGTGATAAATACAAGCAAAGCTTTAAATGAACACGGCACGAAAAACAAAATCACTTTAAGGGTTTTTCCTTTGTGTTTAAGGAATGTCAATTGTGAAAATAATTCCACTTAAAAACAACCTGCTTAGCATGTTCTTCATAGAAACTATAGTAGTTATACAAATTATCACAGCCAAAATTTCTTAGTACTAAGAAATTCAAGATTAAATTCATGATTTTTATTCAATTTTATTTCAAATTATTTCGGTTACATTACATGAAGGTAGTGTACTATGTCCTCCAGTCAAAATAAATACACCATGCACAAAAAAGATTATTATACTCCTGTGTAAACTGATTCTGTTTTACAGTACTCTTACTGTGACATTCCCTAGTAGATACAGTACATACACATATAAATATACTATGTCTCAACCAAATGCCAGAAAAGTGTTGGTTTCTTTCTGGTATAGCAGGTAAACCACAGGGTGGCAGTAAAAGAAACAATTATCTGTGCAACATAATACAGGTGCTGTAAGTTCCAGGGCTGCTGCAGTACTGCATTTTTTTATAACAATGGTAAATATCCGTATACGTTCACATTAAAAAGGAATGTAGAATTGCCCAGAAATTTTCTTTCTATATCTTCTGAGTCTGGGATCAGTAATTGTAATAAATTAGGCTTTACGTCTGCCCTGGGAGCTGAGGATACCCCCAGATCAAGCCAGCAGTGCCACCTGGCCAGTTATGTGTCACCACTAGAAAACTCCAGGTATTACTCGCGTAATGACATGACCCAGGGTGCCACCAGCTGGGATAATGCTGGGATCACCAGGCTCAGCCTGTACCCTCAGTTAATGCTTTTACTTGTTGAGCCACTTGAGAACCCTGGGGCAGCACATCCGGTCACCTTGCAGGGGGAAGTTAGAATACTAATTTATATAGTCTATAGCATCTGCAATTTCAATTCCTACATGATATGGTTCATTTTTCTATTCAATTTCTTCTTGAAGTGAAATTAACTATGAGATCTTTTGTAATTTACTACAATGTGAGAAGGCTTTTAATGTAATGGTTTCAAAATGTTGCTATCATACTGCATACTCCATAGCTAGGGTGAAACCTTCTCTGGATACAGATACAATAAGGAGATTAAGACTGTAAGTCAAGATAAAATGATTATTTTACTATTGGTGTTTATCATACAGTGAAAAGCGTTTGATATATGTCCTTGAAACTCAGACTCAACTCATGTTCATGCTCTTGGAAGTATTAAATTCCAAGCAGCCAGAAAAGAAAAAACACCATCTTGTTCTAATGCATGACTCTTCACAGCTCTGGGGCAATTACCCTGCCTAATAAGCAAGCTAATGAAATGTGTGTACTCTAGAAAGTCTAATTCCAGTCATTAGGGCACATGCTTTTCTGAAAGAAAAGGAACAGTGTCCCAGTGTATCTCCCAGACTCTAATTTTCTGAAGAGTCAGTTTCTTCAGTGGACCCATCACTTTCAGTTTCAATTCTCTTCCGGTGACAGAGAGATTTCCGAGGAGACGCCTTCCTGACTGGTTCCTTGTGTCCAGTTGTACTGTTGCCACTGTTAGATGTCGGGCTCACTGAAATCTGAGCAATTCTAGAAGAGATGGAAATGGGAAAGTGGTTAGAAAATGTTTTTATACCACTGTAAGACCTCCTGTATTCCTTGTATTACTGTGAAAAATCCAATGAATGACTTCAAAATGCTCCTGCAACTTTACAACATACAATTTTATGTTATTATAAAACATAAATGTCATCAAAACAGAAGGAAAAAAAACATGGATTTGGCAGATGCCTGCCAGTTCATAAGGCCCAGGTTAGCAGTTTTTTAAATTAATTCTGATCAGCCAAAAAATCAAACAGATGTTTTAAATCAGTTGATGTTTTGTGAAGTGAGAAACCTCAAAACGTTGTAAACTTTGCCTTATTTTCCCATTCACACCCAAAAGAAGTCTTCCTACAGACTTCTAGTCTTTATAAAAAAAATATTCCAAATTTTGACACTACAATAAAAGTACATATAAAATAAAATTGTTAACAAAAATGTTCAGTAAGAATGTTTTTATTGTCCATGGCTATTTAAAGGGTTGTGTCAAGTTGCGACTTACAGTTTCTCCAGCTCTTGGTCCATTTCAGGATCTATGAGTAAATCCGTTTTGTTTGGCAGAGAACCTGGAAATGACAGAAGTGACATAAAGATGAAGGTATTGGTTTTCCATTCTGCTGTGTGATTAGTTATTTCCTGTTACTTCATAACCACAGAGCATAGAGTATTTACCCATTCCTATCAAGAATCATTAAAAAATATCACTTTACCATTTCAAATGGCAAATCTGGATATATTAAGATTTAGAAAAATTCTCATTAGCTTATCCTTCACTTGTTGTAAATGACAAATTGCCATTGCAATGGCCTGATCCTCTTAATTAGTAAGAAACACTAATTAGAAACATTTGGCTTGGTAGTATTCATGATAAAAGGAAAAACATGTATACTGCACTTCACCAATGTTCAGACTCCAAAGCAATTGCTGTTGTTTTACATCTGTATGAAGAAAACACTTCAGTATATTTCAAAATCCCATTTTGCAGAAACCCCCGTTTGATCTTTGCACATTAGTCATTCTTTCGTCCATCCCTCCTCTGTCCCAAAGTTTCTTATTCCTCGTGAGGGTCATGGCACGTTCAAGCCTGTCCCCAAAACTCATGGCACAAAACATCCTCTGGACGGGATGCCAGCTCATAGTCGTCATGCTAACTAATGACATTTAGAGTATTGAAGGGAGTGAAATTATACATTTTTAAGTAATAATGAAAAGTCAGTCAAAAGGAACATTTTTACAAGAAGAAGCAATTATTCCTTAATAGTGGCTATATAAATTATAGCTGTCAGGACAACATCTACTAAAATTACTTCAGCTGTTCTAAGCCTAATAGTGTAGATGACAAACTGCTTAAGAATCCTACAGAATCGTTACTTGTGGCTGATTAATAGCCCTTTAAATTAAATATAAGACATGTTACCTAATTCGGTTAACAGTTTTAATATTGGATGACTGTGCATTCCCTCCCAAATGCAGTTTTGAGGTGAGAATTACATCTTGCTATTAATCCTGCAATCCAGTCTTGCTCTCAGTATAAGAACCAATAAAACGGCATTCTTAAACTTTGTAACAGAAGTCTCTACAATTAAGTGCACTGTTATTAAAACATTTAATAGAGACCACATCATAAAGACTAAGATATTTTAAGTCAAAGGGCAAGGTTTTACAGCAACACTGATAAAACTGAGGATTTGAATGAAGATCACCTTACAGATCCTTTAATTTGAGTGTTGGAGACATTTAATCCCCTAAGCACTGCAAAGCAGTACCTTCTATAAACTGTTTCTCAACGTGTTTTTCGGAAAAGACTAAAAGGCCTTTAAAACTGTCATTGGTTTCGCAGGCTGTTAGCACTGACACCACAATCAATCTCTCAGCACAGATTAGTTGCACCAAGCCCTTTTGGTCAGAGTTCTTTCCTAAGAAAACACGTTTGACATCAATGTGCTTTGCCAGATTATGTCACTGTTGGCATGGGTGTATGATCCAAAATATTAAAGAAAAGCCGATGAATTTATTTCGTCTGTCACTTTAAACTTAAAACTTACAAAGTGTTTGTTTCTTAAAATGCATATGGGTGTGGTAAGAAAGATTGCGGCTCTTACCATGTGATCTGACAGGTATCTATTGAAAGCCTCTTTCAATGTTAAAGAGTTTTATCTGAAGATTTATAAATGGTTAAAATGCACAATTTGTAGAGTACTTTGTATTGCATTCATTAAAGGTCTGCTGCTTCATCAACAGAGTATTTCAGCATGCAGCATTCTAAATATAGTTGTTAAAATGGTGCAAATTAAAACCTAAACTACACAATGGACTTTACTTTACATGCTGTATGTCCCTTCTACTTGACCGATACAAAAGTCACCACCTGAACAATATGCCATAGATGAGTGGCTTTCCCTGAAGAGGAAAAAATAAAACTTTCTTTCAGCAAGTCTTTTGGAGAGCTTGGATCAGTAACAAAATTACTTCCTTAGAAATCCTTCCAAACAGACCTAAAGCAATAAATCTTTATGTTATAAAGTATGAAAGATTCCAAAAATGGTAAAAGAAACCATCAAGGGCTTCTGGATTAACACATCAGACATTTATGAACCATGTGCCTGTGCAAACTTTCTGATGTGTTCGAAGTGAAGGCACATTCTTGTGAAAGCCATTCTTTGCAGCTGACAAGCAAAATATAATTCTCTTCTCTGGAAAAGATCATGGCTATACTGTAAATCACAAATGGGACCTAACTACAACAGCACCAATTCAGATACTCTATGAAGATTCGCAGTGATTTAATTGATGGCCACTTGAATTATATTTTAAACATTATATTCTTAAGGGATATATTTACATATTCTTATGAGAATAAATCTTTTAAGACTGGACACAATTTTAAAATGTATAGTAATATTTTCTGATTGTTTCCTAAGATCTGTATAGAGCTTTTCTATTGTTCTCTGTACTTTAGCACTAGCAAGCATCATTCTGGAAACTTGCTAATTCACACTCTCAAACAAAATCTTAACTGTCACATTGCTTTACTACAGTATTGCACAACGGGGTCTTTTGTGCTGCTTTATGTGTTTTCATAGTCCTGAAGACATAAATGACATATTGTGCATTGTTTCTTTGCTGATAACATTCATTTCATAACAACCTTATTGCTTCATTGCTGCACTGTAGTATTTTATGACAATTGAACTGACCTTGAAGGTTTTTTGATTTGTTTGGTTGCCCTCTAAAGGAAATTAAGTTCTAGACAAACTTCTAGCCTTGTCTGCGTTCCTGCTTCATGCTGCCCAGCATCTACATCTGTAAGACCATGCATATGTGCCTGAAGTTATATTCTTTATCAAAGCTTCTGAGCTTTCTGTGTATAATAATGCCTTTCCCCTGCCTTCCTACCCTCTATTGTATGTGTGCAAAGAAAAAGAACCTGTCTAAATATTTAAGGGGGGTTTAATTAATGAGCTGAAAGATGTATAACAATGTCTTCAATACATTATAAAGCACACATACATAATACACTGAAAATAATCAACTTAATCCACCTTGCTGTGCATCTGGGGAAATCCTTAGATCTTTCCAAAATGAAGATGTCTTTGGAAATCAATAAATGTCTTATTTTCAAAAGCCCTCTGCTAACACTACATAAATTATATCTAAATGGCTTTTGTGTAGATGGAGAAGGCATTAACACTGAGACAATGAAACCGTTTTAGTGCCAAAAACAGGCATTCCTGTCTTTTTTTTTCACCAGCAACTCAAAGCAGCCTGCTTAAGTTTTTTTTCCCCAAATAGAAACAGTAACAAACAGCATATTAGTCACAACTTCAAGGTCTGCCTCTGAATTGAACTGGCATCTGATCAGAATTATTTAGTTTTTAAATGTAGAATGGCAAATCAGGATTTTATTAAGGATAAATATTTTTAATCACTTCAGTTCTTAATTTGAAGAAAAGGCTTGGAAATTAGCATGCCAGGTGTTGGGTTTCAGTTCTGGTCTCATTTAGGATTATTGTTTCAATGACTTGGTCTAATTTAACCGATGGATTTGCATATCACTAAGAATGCTTATTATGAGTGTTTTTGGTAGTGCCATTTTCATCTCTGTCTGCACAACATTAATTGATAACCCAGTAAAAGGTGTTTTCAAAGCAATATAGAGTAACATTTTTAATACAAGTTTGTGGCCAACTGAAATTAAAGCCAACCTGCCACTGAAGGCCATTAAAGGCCTCTGATCATTGTAAATAGACAGACTAGGTGAATAATCCTTGATTGATAATGAGTTTGAAGACACATTCTCACATGGGTGTGATTAACTAATTGTTTGGTCTAAAAAGTGCTAACTGAGGAACATGAGAATGTAGGTGCATCCCACGTTCTTATTGGTTGGGCAAATGCAATTAGCTGTTTAGGGGGCAGTCTCCAGCCTTTAAAAGCCTGCCAATAAAGATTATGGGAGTTTTTGAGTCTAATAACTGAGAAACAGTTGTTTTATGTGGGTTAAACCACTTGTGTACATTTGGGCCTATATTTCTGGTCTGGTAAACACAAGTGTCATTTTGATAGCTGTCAGATCTTTCATTCGACCCATAAGGTCCAGCCATGAGTGGCTTTTGTAGCTGAGTTTGTAGCTGGTATACTTACCAATTTCACAATTAATTCCCTCGTGCTTTGCAAGAGCAATCAGAAACCCATAGAAGGACACGCGCTGCACCTGCTGAAGGATCTCCTTGATAGATGATGTTGATGGGTGGCTGTTAAAGACATGAAACAGTAGTAAAAGATGACCATTACAAAGGTAATCTTTAAGTCTTTTGGTGTGAAAAGGTGTAATGTGTCCTTAAGTAAAATAAGAATGATAAATATAAGCAGAGGAGACTGAGCACAAAAAGCAATATTTCACACAGGAACTACTGTAGATTAGCCATTCATGGTAAAATCCTTGTAGCAACAGAACAGCTACATGTTACATTCTATTATGTTAATTTATCTTGAACAAGGCAGTCTGACAATTCTTTTTCTGAATTAATGTATATACAGTAAGTGTATATACACTTGGCCATGGTATAGTGTGCTTTTAACTGTTATTACAATATTAATGAACAGACACTTCCAAGTCCTTTATCTAAACTGATATAGAAAGCAGGCTACTGGATAAAATATACAGATTCACTTTATTTTCCCCCTTTTAACTACTTTAACTCAATTTACACTTTAAAACTATAATTGCCTTGTGCTAAGCAAATGCAATCAAGAACAAGAGACTAAAAAATAATAATTAGCCTATTACTTTTAAGTCCCCACAAGTAAAACTACATTTTTCATCTAATCACACCTGCTTTTGTTTACACAGTTATGCCAGATGTATGTAAAGGATAATAAAGTAGTTTGATGGAAGAAAAAAATCTGATGGCTCATTTTGTTAATCATGAATTCCAGTCTGAAGGCAATAGAAAAGACTATTGTATAGCAGGGCTGTATCTAATTCATAACTGTACAAAAGGCAAACTTCAGATGGCTCAAAGCCTAGCAAACATTGCCACTACTAAAGTAGTTTTATGGTCTGATAAGCAGAGTATAGCCTATAAAATACAAATAGATATGGCTTAACCTAAGGTAAAAGAATATTTAACTGTTTTGAGAGAATAATGTGCTTTTCAAAAGATACAATGAACTTCAAAAGATCAAAAGGAAAAAACAGGCTTTGAAAATCAAAGTTCTTTTGTCAAGAAGTACTGGTACAAAGACCTTCATAGTACAGTAAGTGACAGGTGTGTTTGCATTCAAAAACTTTACCTGGCCTCCTATTAACCGGTTAGACGTGCTGTAACACTTAAAAATTAAATCTAAATTTCAAGCATGAGTAAGTTGTTGATTCTTCTAGATTTTATTGTATGTACCAAGTATTATTCTGAACTGTTTCTACTTTTACTGTTCTTGGTCACATCTTTTAACAATTAAAGTAGGGAAAAACATGAAATAAAAGGATAAAAGCAGAAATACAGGATTAGGTTTTAATGTCTACTATACATTTTAAGATTTTATTTATAAAACAATTTGATTTTGAAGAATTCTTACCTATGCTTGTATCTCTCACAGAGAGCTTCTATACATCCAAAAAAAGTAAGAGAGTCCACCACATCCTGAGGTGTAGTCTCAGTAGTAGCCACATGGGGAAGCTGTTCTACTGAAGTAGAGGTTGGGACGATCACAGTATTAGGGCTTTTCCCAGACAGCAAATCTTGGTATATCGCTGCAATACTCTCGAGAAATTCTAGAATTTAACAGATCATATAAGGAACTTTTAATAGGCTGGTATACCTGACAGAAAAACACAACATGCATTGCAGTTAAATGAGAATTTCGGCAAGACATTTGTATAAGACACTATAATCAAACTGCCCTTTTGTATTCATCTTAGGGATCTTGAAAGGTTTTTTTTTCTACTTCCAGCTTGTTTTCATCCTGCCAAGACACACACATTTTTTTAATTGTAAAAGTTCAGTTTTCAAAATCTTGAAAGATACTACTGTATGACTGTCATCGTGAAAAGCAACAGAACAAGACTATCCTTTCACTGATCTGACCTAAAAGGTCTGCAGATGTGTGTTTGATATATGTCCAGGTAATCATAATTTTGTTGGACCGGCAAGGTTAATATGTTTAAAAAAATACAAATTCATTTTAGTGTTCTGAAACAGTACACAGACCAAAAACGTATTCTGTCTGGCTTGATTTATTTTCAGTAGAGAGCGTACCTTAATATCTAAACATTTACTTCTGCATTTTGAGCACACAAAAATATAAACTTATTTACTGACAAGAGACTTTTATTGGTAAATACATACAGTATACTTAAGAGGAAAACTTGAACAATAACCCTTTGAGCTACAGTTTGACCAACATGAATTCCGGGATTTGGATCAAGGTTTCATTCATACTTTGAAAGTGAAAACAAAGTCACATCTTCAACGAGACTAACTACAATTTGAATGGTCTTTAAGATTTCAAAGCATTTTTAAAGCATGCCACAGGGTTTTTTTTTTTAAGAGTTTCCTTTTTAGAAATAGGCCACTAATAACACTTTGCTACTCTGAAGCATATTTCCAGCTTCTTTTTCCAGTATGGAAAATGTTGGCTAATCTGGCCAGTTCTGCTCATGATGCTTCTGTACAGCAAGCTCCTTCTTCAACAAGCCTCATAAGTGTAACAAATCTAATAAGCAGAATGTTTAAGACGGACCTTCCTCACGTTACCACAACATTTGAGATGAAAGAAGTGAGTAGCAATGGGATTTAAACACTAGTCCCCAGCAAAAGAATGTAAGTCAAGCCTGTTTCTAAAGGATCAGACCTGCTCATGAGGCCACTGCTTGTGCTTTTATCCTGTTATATAGTCAGGATGCAGCTTTGCTTCTTCCGGCTCACTCTTAAGTGTGTTCTCCTTCTTGGCGAGCATTAAAACATGGACAAAAAATGAGATACTCCTGAAATACTCACAAGGTTAAATCGACAAATGGAAGAGAGCATTTCGACATGCTGAGTATATTTCCTTTGTAAGTTTAATACAGTGGGAGGTTGTTAATAATCACTCTGTGGAACCTGGGACAGACAGCAGGGCCTGTCAGCTGCAGTAGGTCTGAGAGAAACACTGTGTACATTTATATCCAAACTAAACAGAATTCCAAATCTCGCAGAAATAACTCAAGGAATTTCAGGGAGAATATTCAATGTGTAGACACTTGTGGTTTTCTAAATCTCCATGTATTTATTCTGTCCACCTGCTTTTGAGAACTTCTGTTTACTGACACAGCTAGCATTTATTGGAAAGACATCTTTAGATTCATAGCAAAAGAAATATGTTGCAGCTTCTATTGGTTTCTCAGAGAGCTTAGAACTTTGGTGAAGATTAACAATGGTCAAGAGTAGCTGAACATGTATTCTGAAAAGCAGAGAGATTCTTTTCAGATTGTGTATATTTTTTATATTTTATGTATTTGAAGTTATAGATAAAAAATGGCAAATGTGAAGTTCATTGAAATGCAAAAGATGTCTTAGGATGGCAACTACTCAAAATGATTAAAGAGAGCACATCACCAGGGGTCCATCTAATTGGGTCAGAATTTTTTTTGTAACTTAGAATGACTGAAAAATATATGAAAGTTTACAGTTTAAGTACACTGTAGGTGTAGGTTGAAAAAAAAGAACTGACACATACAGGCCTATTTCACACCAGAAACAGAAGAAGCAAAAGAAGAGTGGATAAGATAAAAGATGCTTTGATAAAGTTTTCTACAAGCTTGGAAATATCTAACTTGAGATCCTGAACCGTGTACTTTCTTATATTCTTTTATTCTTATTTCTGTTGTCTTTAGATAGTACAGATATAGTTAAAAAGAACAATATTTCTATAAAATAAAGTTTATAGTTTAAATTTAATTTTATTATTTATGTTTCTAATACATGTGAAATGTTATGAAAATCTAAGCTTTTTATACAAAATATTTTTACCTTCATTATAAAGCAAAAGAAATAGAGGCCTTAGCAGAAAAAGTCTTAACACTAATAATTTTCTGCACTGTATGCAGAATATTATGCTACAAATGTTATACTTACCCTCATAGTAGAACTGAATTTGAAATGCATAGAGAAAGTCAGCAAACGACATCAGGCAGTCCATAGCATCATCCATCAGCACAATCCTTTATTTGTAGAAACATGCATTAGTTATGTGGCTGGGTATTTATACAGGGTGTTGCTATCTTAAAGTTTGCTACCTTGTACAGATAACAATATACTAAAACTAAACAAAAGGTGAGTAATGGCATGGATTCAATACGATATTTTTGATAAATACCAAATTTGGTAATGTAGCACAGACCCATGTAAAAATATATCTGATATATAGCGACAGAAAAGATTTGCATTTTAAATGTGGAGCCAGTTTCAGTTGTGATTGACTTTAGTAGCCAGAATAATTAAGACTATGGACAATGAGAATACATAAAGGGGAAGGCACATGCTAAAGCGGTTTTCATCATACAGAAGTGGAACTTGCGGCATGCAGTCGAAAAGACAAGAACCATTTCCAGGATTTATTATCGTTTAATGAAGTGCTTGTGATTTACAGGGACAGAATGGAACAAGCCCTGCTTTGCATGATAAAAGCAAAACACACTACTGAACCCTTTTAAACGCTGATTGGTGGAACAATTAAGTTGATCTATAAAGGCTGTATTGACTCCAGAATGTATTCAAGCTAAGCTGAAATCCACATTTAAACGCAAGTGCCAAGGAAAACCGATGTACACATTGCCAAAAAAAACTGCAACTTACAGAAAACGTTGTAATTATCAAAGGACTGGAGCATGTATTTGCATATATTTATTCTGTTATAATCATATAACAATTTTTAACTGTAAACTGCTAAAGATTTATTGAAATTGACGTATTGATGATTATAAAGACAATCAATAAAGAGTACTAAACACTACCATATGGCCCAGTTACAGGTATGTGTTTATTGAACTGCTACTGTTCTACAGATCAGATGCCAAGAAGTGTGAAAGTGTGAAACGCTGTATAAACAGCTTGTTTACAGCAGACTTTTTTTTCATTGGATAATAAATAGTATCCAATGCATTTTTACAATCTTGAACTTGTCTACATAAGCACTTCTTGCAAATAATTCATTTTGACGGTCTTATTCATGTGAGACAAATCTAAAATGAATTAAAACTTTTAAGGCAAAGTCCCCACAGACAAATAGACATTCCAGAATAAAGATATCTGTGGGACACTGATTTAAAATTATTAAAATATTATTGATTAATTTAAGAACAATTGAAACTGAAGCTATAGCGGTTTTGCTCTAAAGCAATATTGCTCAATAAGCAATACAGTTTAATCCAAGTTTCAAAAGGTACATTTTGACAGTTACTGTATGTAAATCAGAAGAAACAAAGTTCTTACATTTTATAGTTGAAATAATTGCTCTTCAGTCATAGGAAAATAACTACATTCTGGATTTAGAAGAAATATTGACTTATGTTAGATTTTTAAAAATAGAGTATCCCTCTTAAATTCTCTTTTTAAGAAGATTCTGAACTTCTAATTTCCAATGAAATTAATAACACCTTGTACTTATATCCACTGCAGTGGATGATTTGGCATTGGAGATTCAAATAGACAAAGTACACTTTGTCACAGTACAGTTCTGCTGGTATAATGAAGTTCTCTTTTACCATTACATACAGTATGCTGCTATGCCAATCTTCAATGTGTAGATGAAACAGGATCTTGCAATGACAGGAAGAACAAATATCCCCCTCAGGTTAATAGAAATATTTAAAATAAACAAACTCATTCAGAGGCAAATCTGAAAAGAAGCCAGCATGCACTTTCTCCTTACAGCAGTGCACCTGTGATAAATATAAAGAAAGTTTTTTTTTCTAGTGCGTTCACCAAAAACAGAAGAATTCCTCCCAATACAAAGGATAAAGAAATTCCTTAGTGTTCAGAGATCAGATTACATTTCAAGCAATGCTAGTGGTACTAGAACATTAGTGTTTCAGTGTTGTATTCTAAGATCATATATAATTTTTGCATTCTTAAATAACAAAATATTAATTATTAAAAAATCATAAAACATGATTATGAATTTCCTTTCTACAAACACACAAAGAAAAAACATCAAAAGTCAAAATACATTTGTCTCTTTTTGAAAATCTTTATTATGTTGGTGCAGTTATACGATGACCGCCTACACCCATCTCAGTGATAACGATCAGAAATATTACACCGTCCTTGTCAAAGAATCTTAGTCTTACACTGCAGGTCATTTAACCTTATTCATCACCTTGAGGTCCATCTCTTGACAGATCATTGAACCTTGTGTTTGCCTTTAAAAATCATAACTGATTAGGAAATAAATTAATTAGATACCTACAGTAGGTAAAAATAATTAAGCCGTTTCACTGTGGGACATACTAAAATGCTTATTACTTTCTTGTTCATTAAGTTTTAAAAAATATTCATGGAGTTTTTTTTCTTATATATCTTTTATATTTCCCCTAATACAAAGAGGCCAAGCAGTGTCTAAGCCAAATTCCCATCCAAGACAAGTGCCCAGCTGGTGCACAGGGGCAAACTGGCTCACAGGCTACAAATGGGACAAAATGGTTTCTCCAGTATCAAGCTGGTGTTAAGAATTGTTTCCATAATTGCTTTATGGCTGTGATTATGCCAAGCATAGCAGATTTATGGGCTTTCTCATTTATGAGTTTTGCCTTTCCTCTCTAAATGTATGTTGCTTATTCTGCAAATCGAAAAAGATGTGAACTTAAAACAAGGATCCACAAGAAATTTTCTCTCAGTACACAATTTCAATGCCATTCACTCATTTAGTCCTTCACTGCCCCAAGTCAACACAAAAATAAGACATGCAAATTAGTTAAATAGGTAATCAGAGAAAACATAGTGTTTTCATATTGCCCAAACAGACTTACACAATCTTTTAAAACCTGGACTTAAGACCACACAAGATTCAAAATATTAGGTTACATTTTACTTTAATCTAAAATACAGGCTTAGGTTCATACTGTACTTTTTAAACTCCCTGTTTAAGATCTGGGTTTTATGAAGTTGTCTGTAATTAACCGGTACATGGAGTTAAAGCAAATTCCTGGCCTTATGTACCATCAGAATAAATGTACCCATGTCTCATTTCTTAGAAAGAAGATATACAGAACTACTGTAGCTAAGTACTTCCACCCTGTGTTAGGTAAAGGAGTTCATAACAGAAGCATCAAAGCTATCATCACAATACAATGTCTGTTGGAATCTGATTATAATGAATTACACACCGCAGTGTTAACCAAAACTAAAATGATTTTACTCTGAGATTCAGATATTTTTTGCGTTTTAGCTCTTAAACGTTACTTTAATTTTACATGCATAGATTGAGCATGTAGTAATGTGTATAAACAGAAATTTACAATAGTTAAATAAGAACCATGACTTTTTGACTAATAACTACCACATTTAAATTAAAACTGCAGAACATTGCAGGACTTATATCACTGACCTTGCTGCATTTTGCACCACTTCTACTGGGAAATCTGGACAGAGCAGCTGAAGAAGAGAAGTGTATTCTGTCATGGCCAGCAGGTCTGGAAAACAAACAAAGATGTGTATTATAGAATACAAATGCTGTGCATGGATAAAAGCATTTACTTAAAAAATCATAAGAAAGGTTACAAATGAGAAAATGAGCCAAAGATGTAATTTAGCTGTTTCTTAAAAGAAGCCAGGGTATCAGCTTTGAAATATGGCTGGATAGCTTCTTGATGACTCCCACAACACTTTGTGCTAAAAACTGCCCACTGTTCTTAGTTTTAAATGTATTTTGCTATAGTTTCCACTTGTGTCCTCTGGTTCATGTTTTACTTTTGATTCTGAATTTGTCAATGCTCTTAGAATTTTGAAAGAGGTTGGTTGAATTAAAATCTCTCGTTAAAATCTTTGCTAAAAAGATTACCTGGTTGCTGTACTCTGAACTGATTCAAGAATAGCCATATTGTCTTGTAAGTGGCCACAACTGTCCATAATATTCCAGATAAATTCTTACTGACATCTCTACGTTTCCAGCCTATGGACATACCATATATTCACAGCACTAAGACATAAAATTGTACACTAGCACAGGAAAAAGTAAGGCACCATGTACAGAATGCCCTAGCTCTTTAATAATTAAATAATTTATTTAATATAACTATCACTGATATCTATCAACTGCCTTCTTACTTAGTGAAAAGATTTTCATAAAGCTAACTTTATGAAAACAACTTGAAATAAAACCCACTCCCACAGACACAACCTCTACTCCCCAGATGCCCTCCCTATAAAAGCAGTATGAACTATTTCCCCCCAAAATCCACGAGTGATATCACATGGTTGCAAGATTTGCTTGGGCTTTCAAATCATGTTTCATCATTCCAGTCTTCTACTTGACATATTTACAAGCCTAAAATGTACTCCACAAACATTTATAAACAGCATGCTTTTTACTGGAGAGGACAGGCTTTGAAAACGGATGTTTTGCTTTTTACTTTTTGGAGTCGATGGACCAGTTGATTTTTCGGACTTGTTTGGAATGATTTGTTATGTAGACAGAACTGCTCAGCAAATGCTCATTCCTCCACAGATGGAACCAAGTTTATTTTTTTTAAATAAAGATTAATAGACTCCTTTTTTCCCTCACTAGGTAAGAGATTCCTTCAATAGCCCATACAGGTTTTTAGGAAGGCGATATTCAAATGGGTTTTTGATATTGTAACTATTTTATATTGATATAAAAACACAGGTCAGCAATATAGAACTATTCATGCTGAACTGACGTACCAAGTTGTCTTATGTTAGCTTTTAAGTACCTTTCAACTGAAACCATTTTAAAACTGTGCAGAGAAATAGTTATTAGATTTGTTTTAGGTTTCTAATATATAATAAACAGGACTATACTCATTGTGGTTCATTTGGTCATCCTCTGGGAGAAACAGCTCCTGTATCTCCCTGACCTCTACAATAAATGTACTTTACCCAAGCCACAGCTGGGTGGTCCTTCTGTCTGACAACCGCAGCATCTCCTCCTTACAAGGGCCTTAAACCAAGTCAAAGCAGTCCAACGTTTTCCAGACACTGTTACTCTTCCCCAATATTCACTTAACAGAAACACAGTGATCCTAAAGAACACCACTGAGGCCAATCCATCTTTTTATAAATAGCTCTTATGTAATTAAACCTATTCACCTATGCAGCAGAAGGAAAACACAATAAATGATAATTTAAAAGACTTGTCAGAAATTGTTTAACATACAGTAAAACATACTAAATCATTCTGCATGCAATCTAAGGGTGATACTCCTGCAACAATCCTTTGCCTCATTTAATATAATTATAATTCTTTCTACTATCATAATAGCTTTGCAAAACCTCAGTATCCTAAAGCAACCCGCCACCTGCTTTTACAGAAGTTACTCCTTAAAAGCACTGGCTCATAGGTGTAGTGAGTGCCTCAATGTGACCTCGTAGCAAATCCTATAATACTCTTGTGATTACCACACAGCAATTCATCTTCTTTACAATACCAACAAAACGTCACTATAGTGTATTGTACACATCTAAGATTGACAGGTGGAACATGGGAGGCTACACACTACAAGTGTTAAAGCTGATCATTAAGTCCTGTAAATTGCAGGGTACTGTCACATTGTTTCTAATAGACCTGACTGTAAACTGTCTGCCTTCATTGTAAAAATGCATGCAATGTTTTGGATTCTTACACAAAATCCTCATACGTATTGAAGGTACCTAGATCACAGTATTTTATTTGTAAGATTTCTTAGACTAACACCCTTCAGTAATGTTCAAACAAGCAATTTTTCCTATCACCAGTGACAGCTCATTTTGTAAATTATTTAGCATTAAAATGCAATTCCATTTGCTTCTGGAATCTCATTAATGGAAAATAGATTTAATTTTTTGAAGTACTGAAAAAGCCACAATAATATGCAAAGATTGTAATCTCAGTGAAGTAAGAGAGAGCTCATTCCATTTTTCCCTTATTGACAGACATCATAACAAACTTTTCGTTTGTACCTCAGTGTAGGAAGGAGCAAAACTGATTACAGAAGCTTTAGAGCAAAGTCCTCATTAAAGCAGAAAAAAATCACAGTCAACTGTCAAATCTTGAATCTCATTATGAGGTGTATTGAACACACCACTTTAATTATGCCAGTCTTCCACAAAGCACATATACATCTCTGTGGATTTCAGACAAACCCATGGGATATCCTTCTATAAACCCACATGAAAAGATAAAGCTGTGAGTTCGCTTTGCTTTTAGTCTACAGCCAAAAGAAATGAGGTCTCACTTACTCTGAACATTAGAAGACCACACTCCACATAATACACACTCACTTTCATTCCTAACAGTGTTAATATAAGTCAAAAAGAGCATAAGAATAATTCAGAATAATGTATAGGAAGGTTTGGAAAATATTTTAAAACTCATTCATCGAACAGTGAATGATCTCTGGTAGCAGCACTAAAACGTACAGTATTTCCAGTCAGTATCTGCAGTTAGCTAAAATAATAATTTTAGTAGATGAAGTATTTTAGAATCTGTGACCACAGGTCTCCAGTACCATGAACTTTGTTTATATAACACTGAAACATTGTATGCATGCAGCTATCCAGAAATAAAGGTTAATAATAGGAAATAATTTAGTGGCTCTGGCATTCACAAAATTGGAGAGATTAACTGCATGCTCAATCATAAATTCCCACCCAGCCTTTAAGGGAGAATAGGTTTGTACAGTACCTTCACTGTCTGTAGGATTATTTGTCTTTGAACCATAGAACCATATTATTCTCCATTTATACAGATCGCTGTAACCAGATATAAAACATTTGATTTCAAAACAGATTGTTACATTTTTTTAAATTATAACCAATATATATGACAAAACATTTCCTGAAAAATATGTATAAGCACAAAATTGATAAAGGGATTTTACTAAGTTTAGGGAAATACTTTCCTTAATTGTTTGTGTATAGAAAGCAGCAAATGGAAAACTAAGAGTTTAAATAAAGTGTTTTACAGGGTGGTAGAGGGTGTAAGTCTTGATCATGAAAGTTTTTGTTTTTTACATATTTGCATTCAAATCATGAGATTTTGAGAAAATCCTTTTGTAAGGAGGCTTCGGGTGACAGGTGAAGCAGCTTGTCAGTCCTGCTGGTTTGACACATACTGTGGATTTGGAAATCACTCATTGTGAACACAGGGTGTTCCTAAGTGTTGGCACAGACCTTTGTTGAATAATAGATGGGCTCCAATATCAACTCTCACTTATTTCATTGAATCAGCTGTAATATACAAATGGCTAAATTAGTCATGCCTCCCTGCTTTAAGCTCAGATGTTAATTAGAAACAGACCATCCTTGCCTAAGCACTCCCCTATTTCCAATATAAACATTTCTGGCTCGTGGAGTGGTAGTTTATTGTTTCTTCAGAAGCACAAATCATACAAATGTCTAAGGGACTGGCTGCAGGAGTGAAAATTGTTCTTTCCTCTGAGGCTCTAGTAATAAATTGTTCTTTTCTTTGTAGCTTGGTAATTTGGAAATGCTTTATCTATGCAGGTCTAGGCACTAACACTCACAATTCTGCGAGCGAATGTTATTTAGGGCTAATCAATTGATTTTAATTTTCAGACTTGTGAATTTGAATTGTAAAGTTTTGTTTCACTTTTTCTCTGATTCCTGTATGTAATACTAAAGTTTATCTTAATTTAGTCCTCCTTCTCCATTAAAGCTCAAAAACGTCTAGCTTTTTGTTTAACAAAATCCAACACCAAGACTTTGTATCTTCTCATCTTTCCTCATGACAAGCAAATAAATAAAAATGTATGCGTTTATGTTCAACCACTAGATTTCAATAAAACAGGAAGAGTTTACAGGTATTGCTACACAGTCAACCCCACAACTTTGAGTTTCAGGTCTGGTTCAACAAGTTCTCTTGCAGTCTCTTGAGAAGGCACTATACCATTTAATAATTTAGAAACAAGTTTTAGAAAACTCTTAACTACTGTATAATCACTAGTATTGTTTGAAAACCTCTGTAGATTGTTAAAAGAATAATTTTGATTGCATTGCTTTATTAATGTTGGCCCTGCATTTAACAGTCTAATTATCTTTATAAAATCTGGATCTTGTGGCATTTTATATGTACCTAGCCAGGGTATTAATGTAAGAGAATTGTCTCTTACGAAAGGCATTTGATGATTAATTGCAAACCTAGGCATCAAGTTTCAGACAGTTGCCTAAGGCTTCATCACTCCCCTACTCTGACAGCTGTAACAAATATGAAGATCTTCTTTCTGAGCAAACACATTTTGCAATGGTCTGGCTCTGCTCTGTAACTGAAGAAGATCTCCCTGCACAGTGCAGCCATCTCTGTCCTTAATCCAGTGGGATTATTTCTCTAACTTCAAATTAAGCGTAAAATGACAAAACAAATATGAGAGTAAAACCCAGACAAGGCCAACGCAGAGCCATCTATGAATATTAAATGTATTTGATCTCAATTAGGGATGAGTCAGGGAAATAACATTGAACTGAGAGTGATTATCATATATTTTAAACTGTGTTGTTTATATTCTGTATGTTTGTCTAAATATAAAAAGAAAAATGCATTTTTTCTATATCTGGATTTCTATTTCTGGTTGATCAATCATGAATATTACAAGGATATGTTTAAAAGCTTATTCTAAACATATCCTTTTTATGTAGTACCCACCTATTAAACAGTAAAACTTGTCTCAACTAACATTGTAAAAACTGGTCAAAGAACAATCCTTCTCAGAATAAATACTACTTTCATGAAAACTAGATTTCCCAAATCCCTTTTTAGTACCATGATTCCCACTTAATAATGAATCATGTGATACAGCACCCTTCCTTTGGTAAACTTTTATTAATGAAAAGATTTATGCTTCTTACAATAAATCACAATGGTACTTTTAACATGGCAAACCTAACCAGTAACACAAGTTGTTTCTGTTCAAAATGATGACTTCAAGTTTGGCTACATGGCATATTTTCTTTAATTAAACTGCTTTAATTGAACAGAACTGGCTTGCCCTAAATAGATTCCAGATGATGTGACTTGTGCAGTAAGTGTATGATACAAGAGGAAACAGCGAGGAGAATTAACTAGCTGCTTCTGAAAAAGGGGAAAAGGGGCAGCTTTTAAAAACAGCAGCAAAAATATGTATTTAAAGAAAGTCATCTGTAGACATCTGCACTCCACCAGCCCAAATAAATTTGAGAATATTATGTCAACACATAAAACAAAGCCGTAATTTCTAAAAGTGCAATTTAGTAAGGCCTGTGATTTACATGCTAAACAGTGTGTGTAATCCCAGAATTTTGCATAGACAGGCTCTCCTCTGGGCCTCAAATTTTATACCAACTGCATAGTAAACTTTAATTTCCTCTGCTTATCTAATAACATGTTAACAACTTGCAAGAGAACAATGTGACTCACAGGCAGAGAATCACTGGCCACTATCCAATCCTCCTGAACTGGTTAATTATCTAAGGGGGATCTGCACTCTCCCACAAACACAAAACATCTGCATTCCTCCCCTCAACATCTGTAGTGTCATTTGTTTGCTGCACATGAAAAGAGATCTGAAATTCTGTTCAGGTTGTAATGGACAAAGGACAAGATGGTAACTACCTCAGTAACTAAGATATAAAAAATACTGGAAATTTGTTTTCCATCCTATAAACCAAATGTAGTCAACAGCCCTTTGGAGAGGATGTGGTATTATGCCTTCAATAGAATAATGTCTTTTTAAGCTCAATCACACACGATCTGATTAGTACAGAAATAGCAGGAGGAAATCACATTTGAGATGTTTCAGAAAGGTATTACCATCATAGAAAATTCTTTGTTAACAAATAAAGGTAATGATTTGGGACCATGTGATCAAAATCCTTTGTGCTGTAAATGAAAAATATTGCAGTGTGAAACTAAAATCAAATATATGTTCTGAACTGTGGTTATGAGATTATTACATAAATGTGCAACAACATATACTAAATGGTCTACAATGCCACACTGCCAATCCCAAAGGTCAAATCTTCTGAGTGCAGTGACCTGAGCCAGAAGCGGCACTTGTGCTCATGTTTTCCAATGCTTTTCTAACATTGCGTATGTGGGTACATTAACGCAGCTCTAAAATGTAAACAAACAGTTTCTTGAAAGTCAATAGGTAGTAATATAATACATTAATCAATTTGTTCTGGGTCCTTGATTGTGCCTTATGACTTCTAAACATAATTCCCTAATCCAGTGCTTTTTATGGTGATTAGAAAGATAATAAATACAAAAATGCAATTCCACTCCTAGAACAAAAATATAAAAGCAATTTTCTATTCAACATTCTGAATTATTAAATACACACTCAACCCCATTTTTACCAAAATAACCCTCTTGTATTTAATGCAATCCCAAGTGATATCTTGCCATAAAAATATGGTAGCAGAAGGTACAGTACATTTGACAGTGGAAGAGGCTGCCATTTTAGACAAAATATTTGAGAGATTTTATTAATATTCTTTAAGACGGAATGGTAATGCTAGTAATCATATTTCAGCAGTCTTCTCATGTTAAAGTTGAGCGTAACTCACTTATTAATAATTGTTAACAAGCAAATTAAAAGAAATATACAAAATAAACCATAAACATTAGCACTGTAAGAGTCTTTTAGCTACACTGATTCCAGATTTGAATGACATTTGAGATTTTTCTTTAATTATTAACTAGTCTATTGAAGTCTCATTCACTAATTGCACATATTCAAGAATATTGATGATACGTGTACAAGTCATCCTGAATAATAAAACATGGAAGAAACATAACTAGAAAAGGGTAATATACATTTATTATAATGATCCCAGCATACAGTAATTAAAACAACCAAACCAACTACCACACTACTTCCATGAAATACGGTCTATTTTATTTTATTTTCTAGTAGAGAGCTTGTACTTGTTCTTGTTTTTTGTGGAAGACTTTTCACTCTGTAATCTTCCTTCACATGATATTTTTGTGTGACTGTACTGGCAATGTTGCTGACATTAAAAATATGTATTTTATTTTTTTAAACTAAAAACAATTTAAAAATGGAAGAAAGGCATTTTCTGCCACAGGTGGCTGCATGGAGAAGGCAATTTTTGAGACAGTTTTGGTAGTGTGGTGTATGTAAGATATGTTTTGGAGAGTACAATTATTATAATATTAGCTAATATGTCCTGATCATTTATGTTTATTTATTACCAATGCTGTCTTTGAAATTATTTTGAGTATGCAGTGCTTTTAATCTATTAAATAATAGTTATAAAGCAGTTGTCATCCCAATAACATAACATTTATCAGGTTACTATAATAAGCAATATTTCTCAGGCCCAGTGTTAAATAAGATAATAATCCTACAATCCAATCAAAATACCTATTTATCTGTTACCCTGCTTCAAAGACACACTGAGTTTTGTAAATTATGGGTATGAAGCACTGGAGTAAAAAATGCTGAATAAAAAAGATGATACTAGACAGTACTTTCAAGTCTCTCTTTCTTATTCCAAGTGAGTCCGGTTGAAAGAAAGGTTTTGACAGCTGGTCTCGTATTGATAGTGCCTAATTACTGAATGCTCCATCACCCACAGACTTCAGAAGCACTTTAAATGCAACAAGGAGAGGCAAGGATTCAATAAACTCATGACTGACCCTGAGTGTTTGGTGATGCCATAATGCAGACATACAGTAACCAGGTTTTAAGCCCTTGAGGGTACTGCTTGTCTGTGCTGATTATTTGAAGGTCCTTCTCATGCTTGAATGCCGGTCAAAGAAAGGTGTCTGAAAGCCCCATCAGCCCTAGAACAAAGTGTCAACAAGCAGTCACAGACATCATCCGTCTCATGCTTAAAATATTTCTGGTATTCAATATGATAATAACATGAATTGATCATAAGCCTCAATGTTAGGATTGCAAATCATATTTATAGATGGTTATCATCACTAGTTAACACCCAAAGGTGCAGGCCTACTGTGCTGTACTGTGTGTGTCTGACAATTGCAAACATGTAATACTAGGGGCAATGGCAGCATTTCTGTGTCTCTTTCAGTGCAGCGGCAGTGGTGGTAGTCTTTTTTCACTACCAGTCTAAAATAAGTAGTATCTTTGTTCTAATTGACTCATAGCATCAATTAGAACTTGGAGCCTTTAGTGCAGGAATGTATGATTTAAACTTCAGACTGAGCCCTAGGACAAAATCTTCTCCATGAGAGCTGAGAGCTGAGAGCTGAAAGGGTGTCATCAAAATCATCTAACCTTGCCAACTGCCTAAACCACGATGCTTACTACAGGCTTTGCCAACATCCCTCTGGCAAATAAAAAGTTTAATAGTTTATAGTTATTTTGAAAAGATCTGAGGTCTTTGGAAGTACACCAAACACAGAAAAAGTAACTAAAGGCCTTTGTGCTCAGTGAAGAGATTGACATGTTTTGTTGTGCTTTGCAAGTCCTATGTTGAAACCAACGAGCAACCCAAGCCCTTATGTTTGCGTACAGTATCTTCTGCAGGTACACTTTGGAATCCCAGCAAACATTTTTGATAGTGTGATATTTACTAAAAGCACTGGGCATAACATTTTTTTCTTGAATACAAAAATGATCTCTACTGTACATGTTCCGCATACCAAACAGAGATGACTGCTGAGCAATTGATAACTATGAAATCTGTCTTGTATACATTCAGGATGACATATTCTGAAAGAATGAAAGAAAAAAACATTCTTGAAAAGAGTATATATGCTAGCTATATTTATGTCATAATCTTTTCACAGACATGCTGGCTCATTTAAAGATTCATATCTACTCACCTGTTCATCCATTTTCAATAATCACGTAGGCCAATACAGAGTTGCATTGATTTGGTGCCCAATATGGCAGACAAGGTCATAAGGCAGGACAGAACACTGGACAGGACGCCAGTCCATTACAGGGCAGACATACCTGCATTTATTCACAGACCTACATGGGACAATTTTACCAATTAACCCAGACTCAATGGGTTTCAATGGACGGAAAAAACAGAAGGTGGCCCAGGCCACAGTCTGAACCATTTCAATTTATAAAGGGAGCTGCACAAAGGGAGACAGCTGTATACTTTGCCTAAAACTGAAGAAAAAGGGGAAAGAAAATAGGTTATTTAAATAAATAAAGACCACACATACTGCACCAGTGTTACAGCTGAAACATCTGATTGTTCTATACTTAGAATATTCATTATCTCATGTATTGTACTACTTTGCAGGCAAACACTAATGTTTACTGACCACTTACTGAAATTCAGTTTTGTAGAAATGTAATAAATTGAAGTTTCTCAAAAGACACCTTAATTTTTATTCTAAGCATTCATTTAGGGCTAAGAAGAAATCATGAGTAAGACTGGCATGTAAAAGACAATAAAAGAAAGCACTGTACTAATATGCTGCCAAAATCTTAAAAGAGACTGGCTTTAAAAATACTTGTTAAAATACTGAAATTTGCTTACAGATGTGGGAGGTAAGGTAAATGTAAATAAAGTATTTCATAATTCCTATGAAGGCATCAAAGGAAAGTGATCATTTTAACAAATTCTTTTTCTTTAAAACATTTTTGGTTTTGGCTCAAAATACAATAGCATCAATCCAAAGCCAATACAGAACCTGTGAACTCTTCCTATTAAGTAATTATGTAAATTAAAAAGATCTCGGTCAGTAAACATTAAAGAAGGGTTCAAATACTGCAGCAGACTTTGTGTTTTGTCACAGCCTCAGTTGTCCATTCTGTATCTCCTATATTTTTCACATATGTTTGTATTATGCTTTATCACAAGTGGAATTTATAACTTCATTGAAAAAATGGGAAATATGTCACTAAGAACAGTTACATAGTTTACAAAGCAAAACTCAGTGTACAGTACATATATATATTCACTGTTAAAAAGAACACTATTGCATTTTTGAGCTGGCCCTTTAAATCAATTGTATCATCAAAAGCTGAGGATTAATCATTTAGAGTGAGGATTCCTGGTGTCCTTGCTTACAAAATGCTTTGGCGTAACTATTGATACCACATTATATTGGAAGTTGCAAATAAAATGTTTAAACACTTTGTACAGGAAATGTATACAAAAAGTATGAAGAGAGTGACGTAAATTATAACTTGCATCTGTTGTAGACTAACTAGATGTCAGTAACTGTATCACTGAAGAAATGCTAATTGATTTTTATAAACAGTTATTGTTATTGATTTGTGTGTGACCCAACTGTTGGAGGTAGCTCTTGGTTAAGAATTATTTTCCTTTTTCATGTCACAAACAAGCAACTTTGCAGACCCTTAGCCAATTTAGAAGCTAAATCTTGACCAAAATCATTAGCAGCTGCATTTCACTACATAATGAAAACAGAAAAGGGTTTAAAATTGTACAGCCAAACCCCAAACCCAAACTTAGACATCCACAGAAAACTGTCCTACATCATTGGTGTCTCTGTGTGTAGACTTTGGGCTTCGCAAGTGGAGAGTTGCATGAAAATCTTAAAGGGTCGCAACAGTCTCTGGTTTGTTAATAGCAGAAACAAGAGCACAGCGAATGTTAGTAAACGATAATAGCTGTAATAAATCCAACCCCCAGCCTTATGGAAAGTCATCTTCTGTTTAGTCCTTGTTGTCAAGGCCTTTCAGTCTTAGCCAATCCCCCTTGCTGGAGACAAAAGTGACTGAGATAAAGTAGTGACATATAAATGTGCATGTGTGCAGGCATTAAATTCTTAGAAGGAAAAAACTGAGCTCAAATTCAATTCTTATAATTAAAACCTAATAATAAGAAAATTATTAAAAGGTAACCTAATCACAAGACTTTACGAGGATTTATTTCAGTGCCAACAGATATCAACAGTATTTGGAGCACTTCATAAAACAAAGACAACACAGTAAAGAAATAATGATAACATTTTAAACATGGAAAAGGGAAAATAGGCTAACACTAAAAGCCTGACTAAAGAGATGAGTTTTTAGTTTTGATTTAAAAACTGTGAAAGGGTGTACATTTCTCAAATTGGCAGGGAGTGTGTTCCAAGAAATTGTAAGTACAACTTAAAGGTGAGCCTCAGCAGAACGTAAAACCCAGCTAACTACATAGGGAATAAAGAAAGATGCTAGTGACTGTGAGGATTTGGTGTGTAGGGCTTTAAAATTTAAAAGTGAATTTTATAATGGTAATGAGGTGATGTGGTCACAGAGCCTCGAATGCGTTAAAAGTCAAGTTGCTGACTTTTGGGCTATTTGAAGTTTGTTAAGGGAGCAGGTAGGGAGACCACTATAAAGGCTATTGCTGTAACCCATTTTGTGATGAAGGCATGAATCAGGATTTCCGCAGCAGTGTAATCAAGAAAAGACTATATTTGGGCGATGTTCCTGAGGTGTTAGTAAGAGACTTTTAAGGTGGCTTTTATGCGAACATCAAAACAGAGCTCTGGATCAAACAAGACCCCAGTTTTCTCATAAGAGTATAATTTGAGGCTACTGTTTCCAAGTTGTTGGGAATTTTATAAATGAGATATATCTTTCCTAGGATTTTTGCACATCACCACATTTTTTTTCATATTTAAATAGAGAAAAATTGGACTCAACCAGGCCTGAATTTCACTCACACGGTTTGACAGAATTGAAATGTCTCACAAAGGATCGGGCAAGATAGAGACATAAAGCTGAATGTCATCAAATGTAAAAATGAAAGCAGACACCCTTTTTGCCACTGAGAAAATAGATTAAGAACAAAATAAGTCCTAGGATAGAGCCTTGGGGAACACCTGAAGATAGAGGAACAATTTTAGAGTTAAAATTATTAACCTAAAAATTATATCACCTCCATCTGTCCTCAATATCTACAAAAATTAAATCTTGAAGTTTTAATTTCAGTTGAGTCCAATACATAGCAATCAGCTTAAGACTAAGCAAAAAACATAACAACACAACACAGTGTAATATACAGTATTGTATATTGTTATTGTTTGTTATTTTCTTGTCTTTTTCTTTTATTACATGCAACATGTAAATATTTCACATTAAAAAAGGTTATCTTTGGGCCTAATATAATACAGTTTCCTACTAGAAATACGAATTAGAAAAACATTCACAAGGTCTGTATTTAAATATACCCAATACTGAAAATAAAAAAATATGAAATTGAACACAGATTTTGGCTGTTATTTGGAAAGTGCTTTTTCATGATTAAAGCAAGGTGAGGTAAGACTACTGGCCAGAAAGCACAAGTGGGATGTGTTAGGGCAATTGAAAAACAATGTAATTCTGCACCAATTACCATAAACACTGACATTCAATGTGCCCTAGGTTATTGTATTAAATCATAATTGCAGTAATCTGAGTAAATTACCTCTGTTTGCAGGTTTTGATGACATGTGTCATTATTTAACCCTGTTTGCAGTGCTGATGCTGCATATTTCAGGGTGAAAGTGTAGAAGCTTTCCTTATTTTTAAATCTTCTCCGCCAAGGATGGCAGACACATCTGTAAGTGAAATATAATGCCAACAACTATATCTCTCCTTCCAGTCGAGCCTATTGGTACTAGTTGAGCCTAGAAAAGCCTAGAATGATGTATCTTTTTGAAGTTAATTGAATTCTGTTATAAAGGCATCGCCTGAAAGAGGCCGTTTTCTGTAGTATGTGCCATTGGTCAAGCTCAGTACAGTTGAACCACACTTTCCTAGGCTGCTGCAGTGTTATGAATAACCGAATAACTGTATAAGTTTCTTGAACTTCCCGGTGCAGGAGTATCCTGAGCTGTAAACCGCTTGTTCTAACTCCATATTTAACTTAATATTTAGAATTTCAGAGAATGTTCTGTTCTAACCTGTTTCCTAAAGTTCCGCCTAAACCTCTCCCTAGTAACAAAGGATGTACAGTAATCAGCTCAGTAACTTGTTTTGATCATGGTATATAAATTGGGGAAAGTACCACTGTAACTCTGAACTGCACTGCCCTTTTGCACTGGTGGTGCTGTTCCTGTATGCATACATAATAAAGCTCACTGCTCTCATTTAAACCAGGATCTGAGTTCAGGACTTTTATTTCAACATTTGTAATGAAATGGAAATGACCCTTTTTATATAATACATTCATACCCACACATAGGCATCTACATTTACACAGAAAATGTGGATTTTATAGATATTTGTGACTTGAGTTTGTGACTAGGACTGGAAAGGACACCTGACGTAGAGGTTACTGATAATACAGGGGAAATCAGTGGCATTAGAAGACTGTAGGTCAAAAGGCCAAAACAAATTCAATTACTTTTTTTCAGAAAGTAAGCATGTAAAATCAAAGTGTTTCATTGTTCATGTCTGTCATCATTCCGTAAGCACGCATAAAAGTGACCAAGTGAAATACAACATTTTGGTCCTAGTCCACAATTTCCATTTAAAAACTTTGGACAGCTATTTGTTCTTCTGCTTTTGAGTATGGCATACATACAGTATGCATAAAAAATAAATACATTGTAAGCAAATAAAGTGAAATGCAAAATGTTGTTATGAATCTCCACATGGAATAATACTATGAAAACACCCATGATTGGTTGTTTGGTGACTGGTGGGAGGCATATGGACAACACATATTCAATTAGAGACCCAGCACACAATACAGTTGAGGTATTTATCAATCTTATATAGGATTGTACTTGTAAGTTTTCAAACACTGCACTGTAATGTATCAAAATGGTCATGAATGCTCATCAGGCTCTTTTTCGGTCCAATTTAAAATATTACACAGCTGGCTGGAACCCTGGCTTGAGGTTTTGTTACATTGTAACAAATCTGCATTTAGTTTGTTGCTTAGATTATGGAAACTTACAGAAATACTCAGCCCCAGAAATCCATCTGGAAAAACATCAGCAGAGGACTATGTGTAATAAGAACTTTCCTATACTTCTGCAAGTACTTGAAATGTAAGGTATTAAGCTTTTAATTCTATATTTGCATAAACTCACTCTATACAATATCTTTAAGTTAAAATATGCATACTGCTATAAAAATAACTCCCCTTCAGTATACGCAGACTTCTACAGCTGGCAAAATCACGTGTTTTAGCGAAAAGGAGTTAAGAACGTAAGTACTGAATTAAGAAAGTGAGGAAGAGCTGGTCAAGACAGGAGGGGCTCCAAAGCGATTCAATCAATATGTCATTTCTTTAGAGTACAGGTTGAACCTACACACCAGACAAGCCCAGAAATCCTTGAGCTGCATCAAGGAGCTGGCTGGGACAGAGATTCCTGAACAGGCAGTGTACAACCGGGCTACCACTCCCACTTCCCTCCACTGTCCTCTAGGAACTGCCAGACACCGTGTAAGTTTGCAGTGTCCTCAGGGAGGGCAGCATCACTTCTGCGGCCAATGCAGGCAAGAATGCACACTAGTGACAAAATAGTACAGTACAAGGCCCCCATCCTTCCCTTGACAAGAGTCACAGCACTGATGTGATTAGCAATTGGTGATCACAGATTCCTTTTTTTTAAAGGAGTTGTATCTCACAACCCTTATGACAGCTTACCTTGGTAATTGTACGGCAGGAGATTCACTTTTACGAGGGTTTTACTACGGGTTGGCTGTGGAGTTCCTGTGGTTACCTACGGCTTCACTGTGCTCCATAGTATTCCTATGATCGAGTGTACTAAATCAAAGTTAATCCATAGGAAACCACAGAAAGTCCATGATCAAGCCACAGTGAAACACTGTTAAACATTTGAACATCCTATGGTAAACATACGAGACTAAACTACCATAAGGGAAGATCTGGCTCTACAGCATTATCACAAGAAATGTGAATTCTACCCTTTCACCATTATTTCCAATTCAACCACTCTTGCATTCTGCTCTTTCTCTACTGATGGCGCAGCAAGTGACCTGCAACATTTACCATTAAATTATTTACCACAAATGACTGCCTGAAAATATTCCTTACTGCTTTGGCTTGATGATTTTCTATACCCTTGTAGATATGAAATTGATTACAACACTATGACAGTTGATAAACCATGGATTAGTCATTCTGTAACAAAGAAAAGGCTTTACATTTTCATTGCTTGATCGTGAATAGCATTAAATAACACTTTTAAAGTGTTTTTCTTTTTCAAAAGCATGTATAATTACAACTTTATTCTTGCTGTAACCATGTTTAAGCAAGCTACAGATTATACTGCCCTGAAAAACTGTTTTTATAATTATTATCAGTTGTTGTATTAGAATGACTATGTTCCTACAAGCCTTTTGTATCTTTTCAATGCCAGGAAATCTTTCTGACAGAACTAAATCAGAGACTGATGACAGATTTTTTTTTTCACATCTGTCTTAGCTTATGGTGAGGCAGTCAGATATTGTTTCAATATTGAATACACAATATAATTACATGACTATTGCACTTGTTTATTTAAAAAAAACATACAACAAACAAATGTTATAATGAACTAAAAACAAAATGTTACTCAATGTTAAAAAAATAATATTTAAAAATGAATTGTCTGTTATATGGAAGCGTTTCTGTGTTTAGCCAGGGGTGTACAGTTACGCAATTTTATTCTTATTGACAGCTAGACAACCACAGAATCAGGCAGCTTATTAACTAAGATTCAACTGAGACACGCCAACCAAATTTATTTTATTAAAATATTTTAATCTTTTGTTATAGTGGGCATATAAAACATTAGACAAAGATAATTAAGTTGCTCTAAACTATAAACCTGTTAAACTCTGAGTTTGAAAAAAGGGCATATTACACAGATTAATAATTCAATTAACCATTGACACCTTTTAAGAGTCTAAGGTTGTGATTTCTATCTGTTTAAGGTTAACCAAATAATTCATAACCATACTCATCCTTGAGCTCCTCAAAGAATTTCTGCAGGATTTTCAAACTTTTACTGACAATCAATTAATTGTTAATAGAGGTATGCTGATATTGTTTCTCAGCTGAAAGGCCCTACGTTGTTTTTTTTTTTAATACTTAAATACAGCTTTGAGCAGTAATGTCTCTTGTATAAAAAACTGAGTTAACCCATAAAACATACACAAATAAATTCCTACAGTATTCAAGTTAAGTAATAGTGCTTGTGTGAAATAGAAAATATAGGATCAATCAAGGATTAATTTCAAATTTGAAAGGTTTGTTCTTAAACCTTGATATGATTGACACAATAAATCAATTTAAAGCAGTTTTCTTTGAAGAAACACTTACTGTACCATCGACACCTACCATAGATCCACCTTGTAATTTCATACTACTTTGCAATAGCAGCACGGATCAAAAGATTATCAAACTTTACACTGTCTTCATGTGATGTATCAGTTTTTAAGCACTTTTAACACATCTGAGGAGGTATACCAGACATTAAACTGAAAAAGAAATCATGTTAAGCTTAACCTTATCTAATGGACTTTTTACGGTCCATGAGTGTTGAAAATTTCCTGTTCAATTCTTGTCAGTCTCACAATGTTTTCTGCATGATGATCTTCATTGCTCATAACAGAAGAATGTCTGCATTTGCTTTGGATTTAGTGAGAAATCAGTTTAACTTTTTCTGTTACAAGAAATGTAATCCATAATAACTCACTTGATATTGCTTCCTAAATACTAAATTTTAGGATAGTACCTTTCAGATCACAGTACTAATACTTATTTATATTAAGCAGTAAAAAGGCATAACTAAACTCAAAGAAGGACTACAATGGTTAGTCACAAAGCTTTGTTTTAAGTGTCTTCTTAGGCTTCAGTGTTCAGGAAATTTCTTCAAATCCCATTAAAAGTAATGCTAATCACTAAATTAAGGTTAAATGAGAACTACCACTTTTATGATAGTGATTTAGTTGCAAGGATCACTGAATTTCCTGAAATACCAAGTGACTGACTTCACTTGAGAAAATGTGCATTTTGGTGTTTTTATGAATGGACATAATTGCTCTGCATATAAAGTGGTACTCTATATGCAAATCGACATTGACGAGTAGCAATTCATTACTATTATAATGTAGTAAATTATCAGAAGGCGGGTGAGATTATTGAAGACCTTAACAAAAGTCTAAGAAAAATAAACCTTAAACTAAGTTCTTGATATTCTCTGTGGTCATATACATACAGCATGCAGGGCTTGTACTGATATACTAACACAGTATACTAGTATTAGTATACTAATACCACTAGTATTGACCTGCTACAACCCAAATAGCAGATAAAAACGGATCACCTTCAGCACTGGCTCAGGAAAAATAGCTACCTGTATAATTATTATACAGAATATGAAGTCATATGAAGGGAAAAATAAATGACACCACCTTTTTGCCTTTTCAAAGATTTCCTGTTTTTGCAAATATTATTATTTGTTATAATTACGTTGTTGGGCAGAAAAAAATAACACAAAATGCCCAAGGACCAGTGAAGGATGTCACATATTTACTGAAAATGACTCTCAGTTGAGAGCATCATTACTGGGAGCTGAAACATAAAGGTACCTATCTTAGCTATAATAACATAGAGTTTGGGGGTAATTGGTCACTCAGCTGCATACATTCACAAAACAAAAAAGCAGACGCTTCACCCAACGTTATCTTTCCTTGAACAGTCTCTGTCCAGGATGTCAAAATGAACAGTGCACCAAACCGAATTCTAAATTGGCTGCTGCCACCAGCAGAGAATTACGGAGAGGCAGGGAGAGCAGGAAAGCTTTTTTGTCCCGAGGCAGTAAATGCCGCCTGTCAGCCTTTTACAAGCTGAAGTGACAGAACGGGGATGTTTCCACCCCCACTCCTTGTGGACTTGTATCCAAACTAGGATAAGGAGCAGGTGAAGTTACTTATAGAATCCCAATTATTTTTATTTGTCATTTATTTATCAAATGTGTAGATCATCTACATCAGTTCCCCAGACTGTAGTAGGAGCCCCTCAGGTGTGTAAAATGAAAATGCTAATTCAATGATAATTTTGCTCTAATTGCCAAAACCAAGTTTATGACACTAGTGGTTGTCACACAGTACTTTTCTCACTGCTTTATTGTTCAGATCAATATTGTAAGCACAATATCGCAATTACATTTTTCAAAGTAATTTTGGGGTGCCGGCCCAAAGCATTTTTTTGAAAAGGGATTACCACATCAGGAAAGACTGGTCTAGCGATGGTCACTGCCTAAAATCCCACCAAGAAACTTTAAACATAGCAAATGTGGCTTACCTCCATTCTTTCCTATTTGTCTGAAACATCTCCAGAACATTCGGATAAAGGAAGCTCTGTTGTGTGGGGTAGCTTTGACATAGCTGAACTCCCTGAAGAGGACATGGTTCCCATCTCGCACACTGTTGAAGCTGCATGAAACATAAAGCAAAGATCACTGCTGAAAGAGTCCAGGCAAGTTAAAGACTATAAAGGAGTTTCACTTTTTAATACACAGTACAGTATTTACATATAAAAAATTGTTCCTTAAAATAAAAATAGATTTATATTTGGAAACTATATTTGTGTGTATTTGCTAGATCTTTTTTTTTTGTTTTAATGACCTGTATGATGTAAGAGGTGATTCTATAAAGAGGTTTGCATAAAAAGTTTATTCTATGATGTCATGCTTGTTATTTAACTATTTGAGCCTTGAGCCTAGAAGCACAGCCTGCCAGAAGCAGCTACGTTAAATCTTATAACAAATCTCCAGCAGCTTAGAAATGCACATAATTCACTGGCATTGTGTCAAATCACATAACTCATTTTCAATAGTGTTGGCTGCTGCACATGTGCACCTTCTATTAAATTAATTTATTTTATGGAACAGGCAAACCACATTTTTTACAATCATTGCAGTTTGATTTTTGTTATGATAAGCCTTCAAACATACTGATAATTTACCAGTCTGACGTCATTCTAGTGGTCATAGCACATTTTTAAATAGCAAGACGTTTTTTTCAGTTTGCTTGTTCACAGCAAATGATCAAAATCACTTAATTTTACTAAACTTCAAAAGCACAGATAATTCCAGTACAAGCACCTATTCAGCTAAGCTGGATTGTGTATTATTGTCACCTGCAGTTGTAGCAAAGCTACTATACAAGGAGTATTTATTTTCACAGGCAGTGTTTATGAAGCACAGAGGCCACTTGCTTTCATCAGTGCAAAAGCTTTTCAACAATATTAGTATTGATTTTTCCTTAAATTATCCATTTTTATAGTGCCCACTTACTTTTATTACCCTTCACAACTAGAACAAGGAACAACAAAATCTGATTTATTTACACTTATTTCATGCTATCCATTGTGGTACAGACAATTATTTATGTTACAGACACATAATATTTCCCAAAGCATGAATTACAGAGTTATTAGTAAAAGTACTAAACTTTGTATGTAAGAGCAGAAGAGATCATTACTATTTAAACAAAACTTGAAATACAGTGTTCATTACATACAGTAGCTGTGAATGGTAATGATTTTTAGTTTATTAGTTGCAGTTTCATATACTGTAGGCTGTGCCACCAAGTTACATTTTACTCTCAAGTATAGCACATGGAGAGAACTCAGTATGCCTTACAAGCTTTGTAACTACATAGCATTTTATACTTTTTGAATGTTACATTGTGATTCAAAATTATACTTTTATGAAAGATTAGTGAGTTTCCTAACAAATTCTCCAGAGTTTAATTAAATCTTTCCTACATGTAAGTATATTGTTTTTTTAGATGTTTCTAATATATATAATGGGACACATTCCTGCCTGTACAACGTCTTAACATTGGGGGAAGAAAATAGCATTCAGGCTTTACTGCCCAAGCTGCCAACATAATATGAACATAGTGTATAGGTTAGACTTACTACCAAAACAGAGAATTCATCTTTCAGGACACGGAACAGACATCTTGGAAGGCTGCCATATTGTTTTAGATTTCAAGAGAAGAATCAGACTTAAGAAAATCAGTGCAGAAAATCTTAACATCCAACCAATTTAAATAACCACAAAAAGAGCACGATAAAGGTGCTTGACTCAATTTGTGTTCTTAACGAAATATCTTTTATAGGGTGTCTATGGCTTCTGTGAGAACAACTGCCAGTTCCTCAAACTCTGTAACTTATCGTTTTTCTGAAGGGAATAAGATTAAGATCAATCAACAAAGAACAAGACACATTAAATTAAATGTCACTATTCAATTATGAGATTTAATTCCAAACACTTTTGTACAGTCCAAAGATGTATGATTTAGACTTTACTCTTCACAAAAATGGTCTAATTTGTTGGATTTACAGAATAAAAGGACCTAAAAGCAGACATAAGTCACAAGCAGAATTAAAGATGCAAACCTCTTGTGTTTGCTGATGTTAACTCTCTTAATATCTTAACAGAGCTGCATTAACTCGTAAGTTTACAATCCCATGTCTAAGACTGCAGATGTTTTTCATGGATTCTATATGCTACTGAGAAACACCCACACACTTTGGAAATCCCGACGCCAAAAGCCAGAGGTTTGATCAAGAGAGACCACTGCAATCAATCCCAATGGCGTGTACCCATTAAATCTGCCATCTTTTGTCACAGACAATGACAAAATACACAAGGGCTGATGGTAACCATTATCCCATATTAAGCGTGAGAGAAAGAACCACAAATAAAAGGGAAATCTTCTGTTAGAGACCTTGTAGTAAATTGACATCATATGCATTAAACTCCTGTTACTGGTTTACTGCCAGTTGAAAAGGATTCAAAACCTATTCAATTCTTGGTTACAATTGCACTGCAGTACCTATTGAAGAATTAAATAGAATTAAGCTGAAAATGCTAAGACCTGTGAATCTTTAATGAAGCACAAATTGTGCTTCTTTAAAAAACATAAACAGAAATCTATGGTCCCCAAGCAACCTGTTGAAGCCTGTGTCTATCTAATTGCAACCAGGACTCACGAAGCACCACACAATTGGCAGAGCATTGCCAGGATAAGGTGGACATTTGTCAGACAGGTTCCTCAGAACAACAGCAACTCCTGAGAACTGCTGGGCGCATGAAAGCTTAAAGTGACATCAGAGTGATGCAGTCAGCAGTGATTCTCTTTGCAGGGACAATGGAGTTAGCAGTGTGAAAAAGGTGAAATACTCTGACCGGAGGGTTTATCCAAATTCAAATCCTCACTAGACCTGTGTGAGTAGGGGAGCCGCTGCCAGAGACTTGAGCCTTCCAACAACAGACAATTACAGAGTGAGCAGCCGAAAGGCTCAGATCACTGACAAGCACAATGGATGGGTAAAACTGTATGTTCATTCCTGAATAGAGCGAAACACATACAGTATGTTGCCGCTGGCTAAGGGTTAGAATGTACTGGATGCGCATTCTCTCAGCATTGACCCTGGGCCTCTTTTAGAAAGAAAATTTACAGCATTTTCTGGACATACAGACAGGTTTACTGCTTTTAAAAAGGGGTTTCCATAGAAAATCTATAAAGCTCCTTTTATCACTTCATAATTTCATGCCTCATGAGATACTCAGTCACACTAAAGACACTTTTACTGTAGAAATGAGATTATTAATTTGCATTCTGCTGTTCATTGCAGGATTTTACAAGGAACTGTATTTTATTAGCTAGAAGGTAGTCTAAACTGGAGTTGCTCGATGGTATAAATCTTGCAACATTTTAAGTACATTCTTCACATTGGGTATAGAATTTAATGTCAAAACAAATCAACAATATCTAAGTTGGCCCCTAGATGAAAAGATTCCTAAAAGTACCATAACAGAGTTTATACAAATCTGGAAAACCAGGCTCAGATTTTTGAGTTGATGTGACCCAGTTTGACTTAAAGAACATTAATCTGCTTCCTTATGCAAGTTGTGTTTTCTTTTTAAGATACTTGGTATGGCTTTTTGCCATATTCTACCAAGGAAATTTCATTGCCCTGACTACATACTGTATTATCTACTACATTATGATGAGCCCTGAACAAGACATAGGTGTCCACTGGTAGAATTTTTTTAAGTTGTGTTTAACAGTCAATTGCAGTCTATTGAACCTACATCGTAGAGAGAAAACAATTATGATTTTCAGGCTATGCTTAATACTCCTAATCCAAACAATGCAGACTTTGTTATGACAGGCATTAATGAATTGTCATCTATAATTTCTTTACACATATTACCCCATTTACAAACAAGAAAGACAATTTTACAAAAACCACTGTTGCCATGCTCAATCCACATGGTTAAAACTAGAATTCTCTCATACAAGTGGTTTCCAAAAGAGTTTCCAAGCAACACAAGTCCAAAACCCAATAACATAGCTCATTTGTTCCAGTGTCATTGGTAGTAATGACCTTGTTTTTTTAGTTGTTTTGTTTTTTTCTCTTTTTTTCCCCAATACTGATGCATAATGAAAAAAAGTAGCTACCCCCACCCTTTTGATCAAAAGCATACAGCGGCATGCAGTAACTTAATCCCCCATATAATGAGGGGCTCTTGAGACCCTCCTCAAGGGCTGTACCTCCAGACCAGACAATACCTTTCAGAGAGCCTACATGATATGGATATAAATACCCAGACTCTTTGTGCTGTGGAATTTTCTTTGCGCTACAACAAGACTCTTGGTTAAATAAGGTGAGAGTCCTATAAAGGAACAAGCATATAAGGCACGTAGAGGTTAAAATACCACAGAGCAAGCACATCCCAAAGCACCCCAAAAAATAATAATGAACCAAATGATTCTGCAGTACAAAAACACTTAAAATGCTGCGTAGATAGTGTCACTGCATGTTTAAAGCTTTTATTTTATTTGCATATCAAGATATAAAATGGATTTATATAGCACACATTCATGTTGTGATCTAATTCAAAAGAAGAAGGGCTTTTATTTTTACCATCTTCATTGATATATCATAAATAATGCAAGAACAGTATGACTGTAGACTTCTGAATAGTATTTACGACAAACAAACAAATTAATAATTTATGTTTCAAATATGTTGTTGGAATATATTCCAATGACATCTACAGTATAAATGTCTTCAGACAGTTCTTAAAGTTTAAAATAGAAAGGAAATGTGTAATACTGTAGACATTGTGCAATACTGGATTTTTAAAGTTCTAAGTTCATTCTACAATTTAATTCAGTATTGTTCTACGTTTGGTCCTAGCATTGTGAAATAGTCAGGTCTATTAAATATTCACTATCCCATAATTTAGAGCTATTTCTCCTTTCTCCTCGAGAAATGAGCAACATACATATAAATGCATTTCATGAGCTGACTATGTAATATGTTCGCTTTTATAAGGTTAAAACAGCGATCTGTGGCTTCTTACTATGCTAATTTTACTGTATATGTGGAGGGGAATATAAACACAAATATTTATATACTTATAATATACAGTATGAGTTTATATGGTTTTGCTTTCTAACAGTTTTGTGAAACAATCAGAGCCAGTTGATAGTCACATTTTCAAAATATTTATACATCCATGTAAAAGAAAACTGAGTTGATATAAAAGAAGACCAATAACACATAAGATGATTCTCTTATACGTTTGTTATGTGATGACAGACAGAAAGAATAAGTTATTCTGTTATTTCAAGGTGAATTACATTGAAATGTGAAATCAGTTTTTGGTTTAACTAAATATTTTCTTAAAAAGTGCATGAGTTCATGTAGCACTCGCCTGAGGGACCACTATCAAGTTACCAAACTAAATTATCAATGCTCTATAACAAAAACCTTTTCATCAGGAATTTTTCATATCTAGTTTATCATTTATGATGATATCTGCGTCATTGACTAGGTCAGGTATCTGTCACCTTCGTGTTTTTTCTCCTTAAAAAGGACTTCTTAAGGAATACTAATATGTTTTCCTTTTAATATTATTTTCTTTTCAATGTACCTATGGCAAAAAACATAAATTCTTCAAAGACACACACATCCACGTGCAAATGCTAGGGGCCCAGCTAAGTCAACAAACGTTTCTGAGCATTTTCTTTTGTTAAAAAGAGCTGCAAGGCCAGTTTGATCTCACTGGGTTGTATTGTCACCCTGTTGCTTTTCAAGTTCAACATATTAAGCACACCTGCAGTGACCTCAGTTCCCACACATATTTCTCTCTCTTATGGAATCATTAACAGTGCATTTTTGTCTTTGTTTAAATATGTCTTGCTTTTTTGTTTTTATTCATCATACAAATCCCAAGTTTGCACATCTGTAGATTGATAATATCTTATAAAAGCAGCAGTTGCTTACCTTGGAATCTGAGGACTGGCCTTTATAGAGTGCAAAAAAAAAATGAAAATGAGAAACAATGAAAGCCTCCACTGACATTTAAAAAGCATATATTTATTTGAGGTACTGGAAGTTCACATTGTTGCTCTTAAAAAACAACAAAAACAGAGGCATAGCTTTGACACTTAATGTTGAAACTCTGACTGTAATAATAAAATACTTTCCTCAGTGATTCTTTTTAAAGACCAAAGCACAGATTTGTCATTCTTAATGTAATAAGGATCACAAAGAGCATTTTTTGACAGTAGAAATTTTCTCTGAATTAGTTACTTTATAAATTATATATTTGTATGGACATTTAGACTGCTACATTCTGGAAAGGCGACATAATTTGGCAAATATTCTATCAACAGTATAACTAGGTGTTTGTGACTTGTGAGTGTGTTTAAATGGAAACAAAAATGCAAGGCCTTGGAAAGCACATACTGTACTCCTACACCTAGGCCTAAACACATCCAGGGACTTCCTGTCGTTGAACATCGTGCAACTCGTATAAATAAAAAGTGATGTTCCCAAGATAAAAAAAACGAATTGCAGATATTTGGAATCTGAGAGCATTTGATTGTCTCCTAACAAACAAATGTCAGAAACCTTCTAAGTACTCATCGCTTTTAAGGTGAAAGGTTATAAAACACATACACAAGTATTATCTTTAATTTTATTTGTTTTTTCTTGGTCATTTTTTACTTACCACGCATTTCTGAGGTCTATTAATAAAATCTGTAGCCTGCTATCCTCTGTAAAAGCATATTCAATACTTACACATTCCCCATGATCGCAGTCTCACACAGGATTTTACAATTCACGTTACTGTACTTTCATCCCATCACATGCTAATATAAATGCCCTCCCCCCTCCCCTTCTTCTCCTAGTGTGGGCATTTCATTCATCTTAAGAACATAAGAACAAATCCACAGGTCTCATCCAGCTATTTCTTCAAAGAAGAAAGAGTATTCAGCAACAGGGCCAAGGTACTTACTCTCATAACCCTTGTAAATAAATCTTGTTAAATCATTTCTTCCCTCAAACTGGCAATGCCCATTGACATCTGCAGTTTTCTAGTTCTAACTAGATAGGTAAAACAGAATATTAGCCAAATAAACTTGAACTCTGGAGTTGACAACTGACTTCCATGAGAGTGGTATGAAAACTCCAGGACTTCACCTAGTCATCACTGCCTTGAACAATCCCCACCATAATTCATTCCTGCTCTTCCTTCCTCTATAGTATATACAGTAGGTCTATACCTTTCTTTTCCATTACTTCTTCCCTCCTGTTTCCCTCTGCTATTCTGCAGTGCCAGTTAGACTACCTCAGATCTACTTGCCCATCATTGTAGATCTTGCCCTTTCTTTTGCTATATATTGTTCTGATTAAAGAAAATCCCAAACTAAAAAAAAAGACCCTGAAATAAAAATTCTGGTACACGTGGGTTGTGAAACATAAGCTGCCCCAAACTCTTTCTGCTTTAAGAAATAAACCCACTTTTAAGAGAAGACTGAATGAGACTGATGGGCCGCAGCCAGAGCATTACTTTGAGATCTCAGCATGGTGGCTTATCATAATGTAACACAAAGCCTTTTACACACTGCATGTGCTCTACAAAGGATTCTGCCAAGGAAAATAAAATCCCTTCTCTAACCTCATCCAAAACAGAGGCATTAAAAACACAAAAGGGTGGTATTACAAATTCTAACCACCTGGCTGGTGGTTTTACTTTGGTACTAAATATTGCCAGAAAAAATGAAAAAAAAAAAACCCACTAGAAAATTACATGCTACTATATCCACCAACTTAAAATGTTATATGCAGCAGTGTGGAGTAGTGATTAGGGGCTATGAACTCAACAAAATAATTGTTGTTTCAAGTCCCAGATAGGACACTGTTCTTGCGCCCTTGAGCAACGTACATCTAACAAATGCCCTGTTGTATGAACGCATACTTTCAAGTTATCATTGAGAATAAGAATCTGTTCTCAGTTGACTTAGCCGATTAATAAGTGTATTAAGAAAAATGAATTGGATGCCTGTGCTGTGATGAAGAGTGAAATATAAACTAAAAAGAACAAAACTAATATTGTTGGAAATAACTGCATTCATCTTATTACTTTTGTGTCATATGTGCATGTATTTTATATTTGCTTTAAAGCATTGGTTAGACTGCTGGACATGGAGTGGCAACTACTGTCAAGTCTACCAATGATTTTCTTGATGGCACATTCATCCTTATATTATTTATATTATTATTATATTTTTATTATTGTTTTACACTATTCTGTTTTAGATTACGTGCATAGATCCACTGGTATACCATAAGTGACTAAGCTTTTGCAGTAGCCTATTACACTCATCTAAAAATAGACATTATAGAGGCTGACAACAAAATGGCATTGTGAGAAGTGAGCACACGGGGACATCATTTAAAATGACAATACCAGTGCCGGTCCTTTTATTTGTATGTCAAATGACTGACAGCTCCATCATTTAAATTAGGGTGAGGGTGAGAGATATACAGCTCAGATTCACCCTCTACAACAGCTCAAAACTAAATGCTAATCTTGACACAAACTGTTTCCCACCCTAAAATATGGATTTATTTTTTTGTGAATTCGAGACTTCTGAAATTGCATTATGCAATTTATAAAGAGACAGAATTCAGAAATATCAGTATAAAGGAAAGGTCACAAAGAGTGAAGGAATATCTCACTCATATAATCAAGAAATTTAATTTGGACTTCTTCTGTTACAGATAGAGGGGCTTACTACCGTGGTTGCTGGAGGTGTCTGTGGGCTGGGCAGAAACATATTTCCATCATCTGCATCGTATTTTTGAGCATTTAAAATAAACTTTTGGTGATAAATTAATTATTGTATCACAACTTGACTGCATTGTTTGTATGTCAAAGAATGCTGAAAACATTGTAATCTGAGGTTGATAATTCCGTGGGTCAGTTTTGTATAGGTACATGACCATACCACCAGGAAACAATCAAATTATTTCACTGCAGGCTTCTTCCCACAGCTCTCAAAACATATAACTACAGGACAATTTTAGTACTGTCAAACAATGTTATTATTAGGTGTTGCTGGAAATCTCAAAGGGAAAAAAAACAGGTAAAAAACAGGAGAGGGAAATAAAATGACAGACATTCCATCAACTCCACCTGTGCAACTATGCTTCTGGTCCTGAAAAAGGATGTAACTCTTATAAATGTGTCTATGCAGCATTAAACTATACACAGGAGAGGTAATTATATATTGTTCCAGAACTCTGTAGTTAGCATAATGGAAATTTCTAAAAGATATTTACATTATTTCAATCTCAGATTATTTAAAGGTAAGGGATCATGATTTTGATACCTATCCTGGATGAAACTCTGAAAAGTAGTAGACGTAGAAGACCTAACTGAACAGAATCCTATTCTTCTGGATAGAGGCTGCAAACACAATATTGACTTTGTTCAATCACATTCTTTTGTGTCAGTTAAGTGTACATCTGGAATTCTTGGAAGCCAATTAAATACTACATTGTGTGCTATCATTACAGAAGAAGTAGAACATTTCAGCTTTATAGTAAAGTTGCCACTTCTTATGAATTTGCTACCCTACTTTTAAACGTACAGTAGCAGAGCCTAGAATATTAGCTCTAAAAGAACAAGAATTAGGAACATACATATAGAAGTAAAGCTGTCTTAATAGAATAAATAACTATTAAATATATACAATAACTACTGAAATCATTTTCTGAACACCCCACTTAAAGCAGAGATAGTAGGGACTCCCCTCACCCACCACCAGCCAAACTGTGCCAATATGCTCACCACACATCAGCTATCAGTGGGGAAGAGAACAGAGTAATGAAGCCAATTCGTAGATGGGGATTGTTAGGAGGAAAGGGTAAAGGACAGGTAATTGGTGAGGGACAAGGGGAAATCTGGCCAGGATACTGGAATTAACACCCATATATGCATTATAAATCATTTAAAAGACTGCATATAAATGATAAAAATCATATAAAGTAACCATCACATTAATCTCAGATCACTATTTCTGTTTCATATCTATAAGGTGCTGTTTTTCATCACCTGAGATGGAATAGAAGGCTTTCAGTAGGTTCCTGCTTAAACTTTATATTATATTATTTATATTATTTTTTTATTAAACATATTTTGAGTAGTAAAAGACTTTAAGTAAAAAAGTATTTTCCATTTGACTAGTATTTCTTACTAAATCTGAAAAATAAGAAAAATAATATGACTAAGAATAACACGTCTCTGTGTTTCTTGAACATTTTAAATCTTAGATTAATTTTAAATGTAAACATAGGCTGGAGACTACAGGCAGGTTGTTTTGAAAAGCACTGTTCATTTTATTATCTCCTCCACAGACATAAACATTTTATGACCCACCAAATCCCATGTCCTTATGGTTTTACAGTTGACTGACCATAGAAACCCAAGGAGGCTGAAGCCACATCACATTCAAGGCAGCTCATTAATGAGCCTCTTTCATTTCCTTCCAGCAAGCTGATCTACCAAAAACTCTCTCCACTGAGAATATGAATAGTTTAATAACAGACAGACGGTTACACATTGCACATCTCACCACAATGCCTGTTTACCTGACTAGTGAAAACATGAACATCAATTTTCTAACACTTTCTATAGCCAGAAAACCGCAAACTGTTCAGCATGATTCTTGCTATATTATTTATCTTATTCTTTCATCATATTTATAGACTCCGTGGAGCCAAAAAGCTCTAATACTACAAAGTAAAACAATACTATTTAATTACTGTTTTGATTTGTGATTTTTTTCCATGTGATTTAATTCCAGGATAAGACAAAACATCTTAACCATTTTAATGAACACATTATCTTGTTAGAAAAGACAGAGTGATTCACTATAATAAATATACATGTTAATAAGCCACCTGGCCTAAAACATACTAAGCATGCTGTATACATTTATTTATACATCATCCTGTCTTTTGCAGAATCAGAAATAGATCTGAGGCAGTTTTCAAATTAATATGTTGAGATCCTATTCTCAAACACACAAGGGATGCATTCATTTCAAAGGGAACAAGCTTTGCACTTTCTTGAAATTCTACCATTTGACCCAATATAAAAAAGAAAGCTTCCAAACCGACTTAGCCCAAAGCACAAGAAACACTAAAGAAACTGCAGCAAATTTTAAAGGGACAGTAAGCACCATTTACTCAAGAGTCTACTAAATTTTATGTGAGTGGTCTTCATTCTTTTTCAGTCCCTTTGGTTTATTGTTTGTGCTCTTCAAGAAAGATCTATCTACCTTAATTACTTGTTGTTCTTTCCCACTTAATTACTCAATTGCTAACAGCACCTATTTAGAAAGATCAGCCCATTTCAAAATTCCCACCCTTTTACCTTTTTTTGGCATGACACTGAGAGCTAAAAACTAAGATAAGAACTTTTATAATTGGTTATTAACTTATTAACTCTTAATATCAGTCAAATATATGCAAAACAAGATGATGCCCTTCATGATCAGACTTACTACTCTGCAAAATATCTGACAATTCCAAATTGGATATACTCTTCTTTGTGCTCCAGCAGCTGGCTTGCAGAATCTTCAAGGTAAAAGAGAACATTCTTCTGAGCTGAAAGACACAAACACATTAGTGTTTTTGGTATCCTGCATGCAAAAAGAAAAGAACAAAAAACAGCAGCAACAAAGGAATCGCTATGGGTATTTAATTGCAAGCTCATTCTTCCAGGACAATATCTTTCATGAAACCCTCTTCATGGTTTGTAAATTCTGTGGTGAAATGAATAATTGAATAATTACCAGAAAGAAAAGAATTGAAAGTCTGTACTGTAAAATGCCAAATATCTTATTAATAAATGTAATGTAATCAATGAGGGTTCAGCAATAACTTGTACTGAACAACAATTCGCAGCTCTTTGAGTTCAACAAAGGAATATCCTGCCTTTCCAAATACATCACAGATAGTAATAGGTTTGATATGCTATTTTGATTTAGAGGCAATCTAGAACAAGGACACTTTAAATACAAGTTATGCCTATAAAATGTATGTTAGGTTGACGAAAATTGATTTAATGTTTACAACACTGAAACAATGTTGTCACAAGACTGAAAATCTAGAGTCAGTCATGGGTGAAAGCAAAATACACCTGCATCCCTGAGGGCATGGCTTAACAATGACAGTTTATACTTAAACAGGCTTTTACAGGTAATGCATAACACACAAAAATAATGTGTATAATTACATACAGCATCTATAGCGAGAGAGTTGTACTAAAACTGTGCACACATGCTGTTACCTTGCAGCTATGAAATGACCATATCATAGTAATACTACTTGTTTGGATTAATTGTCTGCAGAAACCTTTCTGTTCAACATAAAGGTAGTGAACAATATTACGCCAGGACTGCTAAAAATAGTGGAAGAACACAAACCTTCACATTGTCTTTTTTTTCAATAAACATGATGTGAATCATTTTTAACTGAAAAACGGTACCTAATCATAAGTAGTGCAAACAGATGGAACATGAAATACTATTAAACATGCCAGAGGTATGAAAATAAACAAAAATATTTACTGTTTTTTAAGTTTTTTTTCCAAGATCAACCAATTATGAAAACAATGTTACAGATTACCTTTGGATTCCAAGATAAAAAGATAAAAATTAATTAACCCTTTTCAGTCTAAAGACGTGGTTACTTCTCCTATTTTAAGCAAGACAATGTAGGTTTAAAGACCACACACAACCACGTATCACAAGCTCGTACCTCTAAATCAACATATAAAACTGTACAAATATTGGTGTCTCCAGGTTAAAAAGACCACATCTGGTCCTTTCTCCTTTCCCTTACAGTTTTGATATATTCTGCACAAAAGCCTCTCACATTACAAGCTTTAAGCTACAATAACAAAGGGTCCTAACATTCATAAATAATCCACAGTATAGTGTTGCTTCCTGTCCATTAACCCACTTTGCTGAAGCTGTATTGCGGGTTTGTTTGGTTAAGAACATGTAGTGGGAGTGAGGAAGATCCCGATGTTCTATTTTGTACGTTCCTTCAATGTTTCATTCTATTTTTTTAACATGAGTAAGCAAACATTATCTTGACCTGACCTGGTGTACGAAAGGGACACGGGCCCATTTGTCTTCACATTTTGCTCTGCCCCGCAGGCTGATAAACTTTAGCAATAATCATCCACGAGCTGAACTTTCACTGGAACTAGTAGTGCATTTAACTTGCAGTAATATGACCTCTTTTGATTTAACATGTGTGGAGAAGACGCTTTTAAGTTCTGTCACCAGAGAGGCAATGAACTACATAACTCCAGGGTGGAGACAAAGTAATTATGTTGGTAGGTATGATGCTTACAGTCCTGTATTTCCATGTGAAATGTTGTATCTAAACAATATAAGGAAAATGAAATTAAATTACAATACAATTTTAAAAGTATAAATAAAAGTTGGCTTCACATAACCAATGATAACAATGATACAGTCAGAATTCATATATTACTCCTCAAAATGTTATGATAATACTGACAATAAGCTGTACAACTCCCAGGTCTTCCTTGGGGCCAGACACAAATGTTAGCAATCCAGGAAGATAACTGCAAAAACACAGTGTTTCTTATTTCCCTGGTGGACAAACTGTGGGTATACTGCCTACTAAATGGCAAATATATTAAATGATAAATCAGTCTACTCTTTTAATAATTTTGTTCTATTAGACTGCTAAGTACACATAGAGGTTTTCACTTATTTTATATTTGTGTGTAAAAAATAAAAATAAGAAAAAAATAAGTGGGGGTGGTTCCTTCTCCAAGGGGCAAAGAGAAAAATCTCTGCTGTACTGCAAACCAGTCAATCTGAGAAGACAACTACAGTAAAAACAAATACAAAGTTTGTTCAATAACCATACACAGTAAAAGAAATAACTTCAGAAATCTTTTCAGAAGGGTCAAAACATTGTTGTATGAAAGATGCAAAACAGCACTTGATGCTACAGTAACAAGAGTTAAGGATCAGGTTAAAGCTGAGCTACTGATTCAATAAATCTTTCCACACTTAGCTTAGGGGTGAAATGTTTGATACTTTCCAATTGTGCTGTTGGCAGACAGTAGGAAAGTTGTCTGTCCATAAGTAGATGCAGAATACATTTACCATTCACAGAAATCATCCTTCAGTGCTACACAGAGAGCACACGTCTGTTGATTTTTGCCTAATATTTTAATTACTGTAATAACATCATATACAGTGCATCACATCATTCCTTAAAACATTAATAACCTATTGAAAAAATGGACTTGAAGTCAATGCAATTCATTTGATATCTTCACAGATTGTCCTTTCCATAGGTATTTACGTACCAGAGCACGAGTTTAAACAGATACTAAAAATACATTTTCAACTTTTTTCTCAGCTACCTTAAAAGGATTTGATTCTAAGTGTTTGGCAGCAGATGCTATAGCCTTAAGGGTTTTGTGTTTTATAAGCTTTTACCTTTTTATAAAACTGGCAAGAGAAAACTTAATCCCTTCCCTTGAGGGCGTAGTAAGGGCAAACAGTTGTTTGATAGTGAGAAAGCAATCAGTCACTTTGAAAGAGGTCAGGTCGAATAACTGGACAATACACTGACTCTCACCTACTGTACGTACAGATGTCACAAAACAAAACCTTACATAGCACATATATTGTAATGGATATATACATTTATATATAAATTGATAGACTCTTATAATACACTCGTAATAAGGCAAAGGAACAGGGTTTGATCCCTGTCTAGCCATCATGGTGAGTCACAGCACATAAGATCACTGAGGTAACCTTCAGGAATCCTCAAGTATGATCATGTTTAGTCATTTATTTATACACAAAGGTCACATTTAATTACAACTGCATAGTTAGTGTTTTGTACATCCTTCTCTGACTGGGAATACACTGACTGACTTCTGCGACATGACTTTTAGTCATACTGTACCTCCACAGGTTTCTGAATTATTTAAATTCTAACCAAAAATGTTTAATTATATTGAGGTGCGGACATATAGATGGTCAATTTGGATGTATGCTTTTGATCAATATCATGCTGGAAGGTCTATTTTCAGCCAAGGTTTATTTTGCAGAAAGAAACAGGAGTCTGACTATAATGTCCAGATAAATATTGGAGTTCATGATTTTACCTATCTTAACAGGGGCTCCAGGATCCAGAGATGCAAAAACAACCCCAAAATATAGTAAACCATCCACCATATTTCACAATGGGCATGCGTGTTTTCTCATTATGAAATTAACCTTTGTATGCTTTTATCTGACCATAATACTGGTTCCAGTTATCATTCAGATGTATTTTAGGAAATTCAACCTGCCTCTTTTTGTGGTTCCTGTCTGTAGTCTCCAGAATGCTCTCCGACTTTAACCATGAAGATGCATTCCTTAGTGAATATCTTCTCTGTGTTACCTCCTTTTATACCCCAAAAAAACAGCAACCCTTCAAAGGCCTCTCCTATATAGTTCTAGGGGGATCTGTTGCACTTCCAGAGAGCTGAATGTTATTGGAGATTTGTTTTTGTTGGCTTTTATTTAAAAAAACACTTAGAGGTGTGAATTAATGTAACCCTTGAGCTTTCTGGAATTCAGTTTTTTATGACATATATGCTATTATTACTACAGTAAAACATTTTTAGAACTTTTTTTAGGCGAGACACATTATCCAATCCGAAACACAATATGTTGTATGATATTTTTTGTTCCTATTTCATAAAGGGTATGAATAAATCACTGCACATGTGAAGTATGCTACCAATATCATTTGCTGATAATAGGATATATCTTATTGAATTTCGGTTTTTCAAGTTCTCCAGCCTAACTTGATAGACCCTAAGACCCAGTGACATTTTTTGCAATTTCAAGAGGATTTCAGTGTATTAATGTGCACTAGAAGCATTTCATTTATTTTGTGTTTAAAGTATCCTGGATTCAAAGTCAAATTACAAAACACTAAAATCTATATGTGAACTGAAATTAATATCAGCATTTCATTAATAAATGTAACTATTAACTTCCAAATTCTTTTTTTTTTACTTACAAGATATTTAGAGCTTCATAAACATGGTTTTACAAACATTCGTTTTAGTCAATTAAATGTAAAAATTGCTTATGATAAAATTATCCTTTATAAGAGGCACACCAAGTAGGAATTTAAATTTGGAAAGATGAGAAGTTCAAAAACTTTTTCTTTACTTCACCATCTTATTTTTTTATCTTATTTGAAAATTTGAAGGTATAGTATTGTGATTCCATCCATCCATTTTCTAACTTCTTCTTTTAATTCAGGTCATGGAGAAGCCGAAACCTATTCTGGCAAGCAACAGGCACAAGACAGGGTACAACTTGGACAGGACGCCAGTCCATCATAGGGCAAGTATTCTATTCCAAAAAAGCTAAACTAATCCATTATATTGTTTTATGATAACACAATTAAAATGTAAGTGAAACACCCTGTCTTGGAAGAGATGTGGTCCCAAGAGACTGAGAGACAGGTTAAGCCAGGACCCCGTAGTGTCTCTTGTGGAGGGTAATATTGGAGAAAGCCAATTCTAATAAAGATGATTCTCAACTGGGAAAAGAAAATAGGATTCCAATACCTGGCAGCGTTCTGGGGTTCTCTGGTTAGTCAAGATGCACGCCTCGTTTGTAAACATTTACAGTTACAGTTTGTAACTTGTATGTTGAATGTTTATGTTGTGTTGCTTACTGTGCATATTGCATTATTAATAAATGTTTGTTTTAAAAAGACTGAAACACAGTGCAAAAGAAATTAAGATTCAAACTCTAAAAATTCCAAACCATCGAAAACATGTAACTTTTATGAAGTTATTCTATTAATACTCATGCAAAACTACTGAACATTATATATCTTTTTGGCAGCTTGCATAAAGATTATAATTGCTTGAGGCATTTTATATTTTTTTAGCAAGCATTCAAATATGCAGCTTTCAGATGAACAATGAATCTAGTCTTTGGGACTGTGATGTAGCCAGATCATGAGATGCAAATAAAGCTGAAAATGCAGATCTTAAATTTTAATACAAAAGGTGCCTCTAAATGGCTTTCCATCTGTCAGTGAGAATGCGCGATGTTTTATTGAAACAGAATATTTCATAATATATCTGCATAGTTGTATGTTTGAATTCATTAATGACATGCTCTACGATTGAAAAGTGTGTGATATAGCAACCAGTACCATTACAGGAATTGTTAATTGCAAAACAATAAAAGGTAATTATTAATTTAGCTAGGTGTAGTGTTATCATTATAAAGGAACAAGTAATAGGTTTATTCCATGCTGAAAAAAAGAAGAAAGAGAACACAACGTTTCGGCCGTGGAGCCTTCTTCAGGTGTCAGAAGGCTGAAGAAGGCTCCACGGCCGAAACGTTGTGTTCTCTTTCTTCTTTTTTTCAGCATGGAATAAACCTATTACTTGTTCCTTTGCAGCCTACGCATGCTGATGCAGCTACCCACCTGAACTACGTGTTATCATTATTATCATCACTACTATACTGCTGTTGCTATTACTATTATGAATCCTTAGTGCTGTAATTATTATTGCTTAAATAGTAACAGAATCATTAATATAACCTGGTGTCCTGGATAATCTTTACTCTGATCTAATGTTCCCTCTTAATTCTTAATTCACTCTTGTTATGCAGTGGGGCAGAATGACTGCTGCATATCACTCAAGTGGGGCAAGTAGGGGAGTATGTGGGTTGCCTCCTATAGGTGAAGCACTTGGGGCTTCTTTAGGGATAAAATATGCTATATTAACGTAAGGAATTATAACTCATATTGGTATGATAATCTTTTTTATAGGATACCAGGATGGAAGTCTTTCCAGTCTTTGTCCTGTGGATAGTCCCAGTTCTGCAGGTTTTGTAGGCAACCATTACATTGTTATTTTCTAAAGACTAAAGACCTGCTTAATTGTGATCAAATGCACTGAGCAGGCAACTTTAGAGATCATCCGGAACTCAATTCTTCATACTCTTCTGCCCTCTAGGACCAGAGTAACAAAAAATGGAACAAGCTTCAAATACAAATTACACGACGTAGACAGATCTTAAAAATGACCTTAAGAACAAATTGCTGATTAAGGAAAAATGTATAGGCTAATGCAGAAAAAAGCCTGTTATTGTTGCAAAATTAACACATCTCTAATTATTACTACAATTCTACGTACAATTTAATATTATTAGACAAGACCAACAATGTAAGAAACAATTATTGCATACCCAAATATTCATCAACGGTAAGGCTGAAGCGGTCGGGATTCATTTTAATCTCTCATGCAGCAGACAATTATTGATGTATTTAATATTAATAAGGTCATCTATTCAGACCAGAAATGCATCAATCACATTCAGCTGTGACTCGTTCGTTTCCATAACACCAGCTTAAGCAGCACTTGGTGTTTCACATAAATGAACCCCCGGATAAACAACAGACTCTCAGAAAGGTTCCTGGATTCAGTAGTGTGCGATAAAACACTGTAAACTACAAAATCCCAGTTTCTATAGTTTAATAGAAAATCTTCATGGAAGCCCTGTTTTTCTGAAGCCATGTGCAACCAATCCTTTGCATTTTTTTAAATCTTTTTGATACATGAGTATTCTATTATTTGATACAAACGGTGTATTCATAATAAATATTTCAGAATGTTTTATTTCAGTAGTTCAAAGATTTCACGAAATTTGAGAAAAGTACCTTTCAAACGATAGTCTATAGCGTGTTACAATGGTTTTATTTCAAACTAAATGTACTCTGTTATAATTACTTCGTTGCTATAATTTTTAAAATTAATAGAAAAACGAATGTTGAGTAAACGGGTTCATTGTTTAGTGAAGGACAATTCTGAAATCTTGCGACTTTTAAAGAATAAATCTCTTTCAAATTAAGACAATGACATTATAATGTCTGATTAATACAGTACAGTACACAATATTTTTAAAAAACTTTAAAAATATGATGAATACAAAATCTCGCTGACCTAATTCAGATTTTTTTTTAAAAGATTACAAAAGTCATGGGACTCTCAACAGGAAAAAAACTGACAATTCAGTTGAAACTGAGTTGATGGGCTATTTCATTCTCTATAGAAAAATGAAGACCAAAAAATCTAGAAGTAGGCTTTTCTACCCCCAAAATAAGTGAAACGTTATGTGGTTATTAAAATAAAATTAGCAAGTCAATTTTCACAGTCAATTGTTCTGACTCTCAGTGGTTCTCCTCCTCTGGGATTTGTCAAATTGGATCTATAAAGTGAAGGTGCCTAATTAACAATGTGTCACATTTATTTATTTTCTCCATTTTCCTTTAAAGCTCCTAAGGTGGCATTTTTGAGCCCGCTATGCTCAAACACCTGTGACTTACATTATATTCTATGTTAGAGGCATTATTTAAACAGCAGCTATTGCAACAGAATAAGCACTGGATTATCAAGTGTAATATTTCTTTAACCATCAGGGAGACTAGACTTCACTCCTCCATTCCTTGGCGGAAGCAAGGCTAAATGAAAAGTAAACTTTGAGCAAATCTGAATATGCCTCAGACATGTTAAAGACATTAAGGGTAATGAAAGTATCATTATTTGAATGAAAACAATTATTTACCATCAGCAGCCTGCGAATTTGAAAGGAAATTGAATAAGAAGGCTAAAGTACTTCCAGATTCCCTTGGCCCTGCTCTAAATCATTTTGATTTGCATGACTGCCCAGGGATTCATTTGAGTGTTTTACATAGACAGGCTCTGTCTTTGACTGGAACTGGAAAGCAGAGCAGTTCAGTTTTTTTAAGAAAGAATTGCATGTGGACATGATATCACTGGCAATTTCAAAGGTCCAGCATCAGTACTCATGAAATGAGTATGACCGTCACTCTCTTATTCAAAGCAGAATATCACACATTTGGAGATTCATTTCTAGATTCAAATATGTGCCTCTTTTTTTTCCACCCCAGACTGTAGTAAACCAGGCAGCCATTGATAATCATATTACATAGTACTGTAATTACAGAATACTGTTGTCAAAAGATATTGTTTGTGTTACATGTTGGATACGGTACTGTACAAAAGTACGATGCAGGCCCAAAGGTTTATTGATCTACTTTGCCATGTTGACACCTAATTGGTATCCATTTAAACTGAATTAACGACATATGAACATAAATGACTGCAACAGTTATTAAATAAAACAGAGGGACAGAAGGACACCAATAGAGTGTCATAGTTTCACACCACCATTGTTCAAAGAAGCTTACAAATTCAAATTCAATTAGCTTTATTGTCATTATAGATTAATTACTGTGTTGCCAAAGCAATAACAATTCTGCCACTAATTGCCACTAGAGGCCATTAAAGGATTGAATTATTTGTAAATAGACACATTGGGTTAATTAGTAAATTCATTACATTATTGTCGTAGGGTTCAGAAGTCACATTCTCACTGTAATTAGGGGAATGTGTGTATATAAATGGCCTCATTGTGTTATTAAGTGTTTACTAGCACATTGAGGGGGATTGCGGTGTAGTTTTTTTGTTTGCAAATGTTAAAAAATTCTGTTATAAAACTCCATGTGTTGACCAATATTGTCGATTAGATCCCTTGTGCTGCCTATTTAGAGGTAGGGTCAGAATTTTAGCATTTAAGAGACACTCTCTGTTCCTCAGACTGTGATGGAAGATAGCATACTGCGCTCCCAACTCTGTTGAGTTTCCTGCCCCTCTTCCCCCACTAGGACTGGAAGCTGTTCTGATTCTGAAAGATGAGGGATTAAGGTCGTTATTTTAAGGAAGAATGTTTGTCTAATTTCTATTCTTGTAGTGCAGCAGAAAGTGTATCTCTGTGTCTGCTTCTCCCTGGTGCCAGTGAGAGCACAGATTGTCCTCTCTGGGTAGCCAGGACTACCCACTCACTGGCTGAAATAGTAGGAACCCCAGCTGAATAACATGTTGGCCTCAGCAAATAGCAAGAACAACATGAACAGGATGTGGCATGTATTCCTTAAAGTTTTGAAATATTTGCTGCCCATTCCCATCTTATTCTTCTAACCTTCTGACAATGTTTAGATAAGGGTGGTAGTGCGCCGGATTAAAATGTATGTTCCATTGCTTCCACCAGTTCTCAGTAGGATTAAGATCTGGGGATGCAGATCTAAGGATTTTGCTGGCTGGAGAAGGTGATGGGGTTTGTCTTATGCTCGTTAAACCAATGACAAGTGTCTGCCACTCAGAACGCCTAATAATTTCACTGGGGGTGCCTAATATAAACCCTTCTCTTTCAATTGTTCAGTTTTGTGTTCTGACAACAACAATAATTGTGAAAAATGCACTCCAGACACCAATCGTTTGCAAAGAAGGATTCCAAATACAAACTGCTGAATGCTTTCCACTGATTTATGAGCTTTTTGTTTCATTTAACCACAATGAACTGGATCCTCTACCCTGCAGCATGGTTTAAAAGGATCTTTAAAAACAATACAGCAGCATTAGAGGGGTATCTTGAATGCTTAATTCCCGTTACTAGTGTGAGTTTCACAGCAAGTTTTTATCTGAAATTTGGCACTTTAGAGTACTACCTTAAAATAGTGAAAAATTGGTCAGACATTTAATTGCAAGACGCAAAGCACAATCTCAGATCACCATAACTTTAGTCATTTGTAAGAATAGGACATTCACCCCAACATTTGTATGTTTTTAAAAGAGATATAGAGATATGGTTGACTATGATCAAATAAAGGGTTTTAATTTTATGCATAATACAAATGTTTTGGGTTCATAACTCTGCTCTTGTGGTTGCAATAATAACACGTTACTTCAAAGATGGCGCCAGACAGTTACCAAGTTCAAAACAGTCCTGCCTAGCTTATAATCACTAGACTGTACAACTCTGTACAACATTCAAAAATAATAATTCTGTGTGTGAAACTAGAATCAAACAAGTGGTTGTACACTAATTATACTTTCATTCTGGAAAACATGGGCACAATTTGCGAGTTTATTCCTCTGTCTGCTTATTGGTGTATTGTTGGAGACAACTCAACAACAGGGTGTCCCTGACAATAATTGCTCGGCATAACTCATGAATAGATCTCCAAGATTAAAAGATCAAAAGATTTTGGAAGCACTGAAAGAGAGATAGATTTAAACAAAAAAGCAGAGCTTACTCTTTCTGTTGTTTAACTGGAACATATTCTAAGTATTTATTTTGAAACCCAAGTGAGGAGGCAATTCACTTTCATAATTACTGTCACCTAAACAGTTTCAATTCCGGTTTCCCAGCCAAAGGAATGAAGCATGAAATGGAATTTCTTGACATCAGCTTAGACAGCTGTATATGTATCATTACCTCACAATAATAGGAATTAGGCCAAAGCACCTATTTGTTCTGGGAAGAAGTTATAAAATTGTTTTCCTAGTTTAAAATGAAAACCAAAGCAACTATTGGCAAAACAGAGGCTTACTTGAGCTAATGAAAAATATCTATAAATGTACCAAAGTGACAATGCAAACCCCTGATGTCTCCCCTGACCCCAGAGGAATAGATTCTCCTTAATTAATTACGCACAAAGAATTAAGTTTTTTGGGGGTAGTAATGGGCATATTTATGGATATATAAGGAAATGAATAAGGAAAAGACCTCAACACTAAACAGAATTTTGTGTGAATGATGAGCAGAATTTTTCAATTTAATTGTACTCCTTTCTGGGAACACAAATAGTAAATCGCAGACTTGCTTCGAAAGGACAGAAAATTCCCTTTTCTGTCCTGAAAGATAGAAAATGAAAAAAGACAATATCTTCATCTGTTTAACAGGTGTCAGAAATCACCTGATGACTTGGTTTTATTTCAAGAGTCTGATTAATCCATGTTTAAAAGAGATATAAAGCTGCTTTGGTTTTTGTATGTCTTTTTGAAGTTACCACATAAAGCAAAAGAGAAACTATTTTGTGTATTCACCAGAAATACAGTATACATACAAATATCTTCAAAGTGACTGAATTGCATTATGAATGTACAGTGCACATGTTGGTTTTATTTGTTTTGTTTTTTTGTCTCTTTTAGAATTACTCCATCAATCTCATCCTGACAAGACACGGGGTTGTTTGGATGGCACACAAGAAGTATAACCATTTTTAAAATGCGGTAAGAAAGGAAAACATAAAAAACAACACATTTATTGGACATAATTAACACCATTTCTCCAGGAAAAAAAATGCTGTAATTGTTCATTACTCCTGTGATTTATGCAAGTATTATTTTACTACTGTGCATCTTTGTATTAGTCTGTAGCAAAACACAGAGTAATGGAATAGAAATGAAAAACAAGAAGGATCCAGTATCATCAGCTGTGTTTGGATTTACTATGAAGCCTTCTGGGAAACTTTGTGATTGTGATATATTCTGTAAACAAGAAAAGGTAAATTGTGGTTAGAAGAAAAAAAACAACAGCCATTTTTCTTTGTATAGGTTTCCTCAGAAAATTGAAATACAGTATATTATAAGGACGCCATTCAGTCACTCATAGTTCAATTGAAGAGTACTGATTTTAAAATTAAGGTGTGTGCTCCATCTGGTATCCATGATACTTTTATTTGGCCTTGTTTGACTGCACAAACCAGATAAGTAGGTGGTGATCTTTTTTTTTTTTGTTCTAGGCTTTTTGGAGCCTAGGTCTCCTACGTTCAGAGCGTCTCCTTGCGTGCCTAGAGTTTGTATTGTAAATCATGTGGGCTGATGCAGTTAAGTATCTTCAAAACACTGTGTATCAGGAAATAACAAATGGTGAGACATCCTGCTGCCTTAACAGGAGAAAAAAAATCCAATACAAAGAAACAAGTGGGAACTGTTAAAAGGACATTCCCAGCAAATTTAATGGAAGAACACAGAAAAACACAGAAAATGTTCTGTGGCGTGAAAGAGCTAACTCACTATGGGCTATGCATGTGTATTTTCTTTGGGTATTGCAACCTCTGTGTTTGATAGACATTGAACTGAACGCTCCAGTATATTCAAGTAAAAGAAAAATCCCATTTATGTAATTAAAAAAAGTATTTCAATCCATTACTTTTTTCGACTGATTTTTACCACCTGTATAGAGATACAACAGGGTACACTTTCAGTGAGGTGTTTGTGGTACGGATGGATTGAGACTGAGGTTTGCTAAAATCCGTAGACATCTGCCTTTGCCTGTTTCAGATAAATTAGTTATGTACAGTGGATTTATGTTACTCCAACATGTTTTTTTTAAGAAAAAATACTCACTAGTTCTCTTGTCTGTAATTATGACATAAAACTGTGGGTTTTTTTTTTCAACATTGTCGTGCTCTTGGCTTCTGGAATTCCGGACAAAATTTAATATATACATATTTCATAGATACTGTACATATTACAATGGTATTTTAATAAAAAAACGTAACAATACCTCTCAAAAAGGGATTTTCTTAGCAAGTGCTATAACACCATCATCTGCTTCATTGTACAACCAGGTGAGCATGCAACCTGCCCCTGCTAATCAGTTTAAAATGGCTGTCGTTGTGCAAATCCCATCAATCACTGGGCTATACTGTTTGCAGAAGGCCAGGAGTAGTCGGTTTATACCAAAGATCAAAAAGTTGACCAATCACGTCGCAGCCTTTTAAAATTGACCATTACTCTGCCCAGCATTATGAAGCAGTTGTCTGTCCTTCCCATCCCTGAAGACCTTGTTTGAAGTCATCTTGGGTTCCTCCATTTTTGCCACTCAGCAACACTAATAAACCAACATCAAGTTTCCATACGCTTTTTGACAGTGAACTGGACAACTGTTGATAGCCGAAACAAAATAACAAAATATGTTTACTAATATAAAACTGAAATTTAAGTTGTTTGCTCCCAAAAAGGCACCATAGATGTATGAATATGCCAAAATAGAACTTCTTCTGACGTGCTTTAAACACAATCTGTTGTATTGCTATGTCAGGAGTGTATTTTAAGATGTGCAGGAATATACAAATATGTGTCATTTTAACACTTTCCTCTTTGAGCAGATGGCATGAACCTTAAAGTGAGGCTAATTTGAGTCATGGAGTTTCATGTGATTTTTTTTCATCAAGAATGTTTTATGCTGTCAGGTTCAAAGTAAGCAACAGCCAGGTGCTCCTTTATTTTATTGTTTTGGAAATTAAGAGACATGTACTGTAGCTTGTGTACATTGTTAAACATGTCCCAATTCAAGTTTTGCTCATTCTAAACTTATTTTTCTTTCAATGTGTGATCAGAAAGGTTATGCATCTAATATTTATGTTTTGTGATGAATTTAGGAAATTAAACAGTACAATGTGCTTTGTGAATCAAAATTAAAAAATGACCTCTAAATTTAAAATAGCTTTTCTAGAATTTTATTCGTAGCCTGTGTTAATTGTTTTTAACTGCTGAGGAAAGCACCAGTTGTTGCAAAACACATCAAAGTACATTGTGAACCCCAAAACATAATTAAACACATAAGCCAATTACAAGGGAAAAAATAACAAAAATGACAATGAAGGAAGTAGCAGCTTCCCTCCTTGGCAATGTGTGGAAAAGAAAAGGCATCATTACCTGACAAGTGTAAAGGTGTCATGAGAATGTGAATGTGTTGTTCTATGTCAAGCCGTTCGCTTGACAACCAGAATACAGAGTATGAGAGCAGTGTTTATTCTTGGAGAATTCTATGAATGTCTTCTTGACCAACACTTCTTGACTTCTTTGTCAAACAATCAGAGATTGTTTAGATTAGCTTGTTACAAAGGGCTGTTTCAAAGCCCTTTATATAGTGTATTAAAAATTAAATAGAAAGTAAATAAGCATTGATGGGTATTATTTACGCAAACTGCTTTACAGCTAATACTATAAATCTAGTGGCTTTCAAAATTGACATTCTTGTAAAAACATTTAATACTGCTTAGCCTAAATGCTGATTATACAGCAATAGGCTTGCACCTTCCCAAATGAAATGCACGTTCTGGATAACCACAGAGTTCTGACCTTATGTCTGATGATCCTGCTAGTCTGTAGTAGTCAGATTGTTATGCATCCCATTAAAATCTGTATGAAATGAGATAATTGCATGGTCTGAAATAATATATATTGAGTTTGTTCAAGGTTTCTGAAATATGTACCCTAATGGGTTGAATTACTACTTTTGTTCAATCTGTTTAGTAATAATAACTGTCCTGGAATCATTGTTTTCAAGAGTGAAATATAATAACACAGCCTAAATGATTCAAACCTCTTGATTAAAAAGCCACTTCTAAATTATAAATTGAACTCTTATGATTTCCAGCAAAATGTGGTATTTATTGAAGTCTCTCTCAGTTACCCTAGGGGAGTATTGGCTCAACCTTTTTTTGTTCATAGCAAAACTAATCTTTTCACTGCGAAGACAATAATTGCCATTTTAATTTATGATCAACTTTTAATTTCAACCATCTAAAAGCACTTTAGGGCAAATAAATTTTAAATGTTATAAAGAAAAAACAGCTTTTATATTTAAGTAATCTTTTTGGTTATATACATTATAATGAGATTATGTGGTTGCACTGTATCAGAAAGCAATAAATTAAAAGTTAGGTCCTAGGTGTTTTCTGAAAAATTGAGGAAAGGTATATTAGTTTGATACATTTCCATGATCAGAAAGTGTAAAAGCTTTCCAAATGATTTGAAAGCTGGTGGATAAAAATAGATTAATATGATTTAGAAACTGCCCAATGATTAAAATATTTTCTCTAACTGTTAGGTGGGTGGAAGAGATTGAATTTCCACAAGGGTTTTTGCACCAATATTCACCTATCAAGGTGTCAATGTGGGATGAAATATTTAAATAATTACAAAAATGACAGATGTTCAGTACAAATGATTTGCTATGATTTCTTTAGTATGAATTAACTTTAGATAATACCCCGCCTTTGAAAAAACACTTTTTTGAATTAAACAATATGGTTTCAAATCCTGTGCATTTTCACAACAAAATAAATATTTCAGAAATTGACCATGTCCTGTGTACTAGGGACGTGTGACATTGTTTACTTCAAAATCTGTCATCACCTTTCCAACCAAAAAACTATCCACCAGCATGTCTTACTTCTGTGCTTTGTTGAAACTTAGGCTGCTATGTTTTCATTTTCTTACCACCATGATGAACACCATGAACAAAAAGGTTGTGTTGTAGCATCACGTGTCGAGCAAGAAGGCAGGATCAATATGTCTTTGTGTGGCATGCTTACAAAGTATTATGCAACTAATAATCCATTTTAATCACAGTAACCTGTCATGTCAGACAAAAACCACAGTCTAACCTGAAAAATCAGCCTTTGAAATCTTGTGAATCTTAAAGACGGTAAAAAGGAATTTCAAAGATCTGAAATTTACATCAATCTTTCCATAGGAAAAGTTGTATTGTCCCTGTTGTATTGTGGCTGACATAAAGTACATGCTACAGTTTTAGTCTGAAGCTTAAAAAGAACAAAAGTACTAGGTCATTGGAATAATCATTTAAAGTAATATATGAAAAGTTGTGGCGAGACTTTGGTTGTTAGCACTGTTGACCAACAGCTCTTGAGTCTTTGTTTCAGGTCTGAACTGGGGTACCTGAGTTTACATATTACCCCCATATTCACACAGGTTTACGCTGGTTTACTCCCCCCTCCTGAAGACATTCAGGCCTGGTTAATTGGTGTCTGTAAATCGTTTGTTTGTGTGCCTTGTATTTGCCAGGTATAGCGTACATGATACATGCTGTTAACAAAAGGTTTGTGAATCCCATAGTTTGGTCTCAAATATATACATTTACATATAGTTTAGACACCAAATATAATTAGATCTTAATTACAAGTTGTATACTGTATAAGAAATTTATTTATAAGGAAGGTTTCATAAAAGATTAAGATAACCTGAGTGAACATATAACATAAAGACATACTGTAAGACCTATTTGGATTATTTAATGAATAAAATGATCCAACACCTAATATTCTTGTGTGAATAAGCCTACAAATGCTTAGATTCAGTAACTGGCAGCACCACTGGAAGCACCATTGACTTCAACTAGACTTTTTCCATTCTTACGGCACTGTTCCAAGCCGCTGACATTTGAGGGGTTCAGCTGACATTTTCCTCCAGAATTTGCTGATACAATGCTGAATTCATTGTTCTGTCAATGAACGCAAGCCGTCCAGCTCTGAGGAAGTAAATGCAGCCCAACCACCATGCTTGATGGTCTGATTGAAGTTCTTCTCTGAGGACAGCATTGTTCGGCAGGGTCACCATAATCGGGAATATTTTATTTTTTATTTTCCATCAGTCTGATGGAGGATGGGTGGAGCCCCAGATGTTTTTTTAAATGCTTTTACAACCACCTTCACACTGATGATCATTAAATTTTATTTGAGGCATAATACATTTCTGCTGAACTTTGTGGTAAATACAATGTTTTCTGATCATTATATACAGTAGGACAGAGCCAATGAAAATCAGTCCTTGTTACGTGTCACCCGGTTATTTAATCTATTGTTCTTAAGCAAGAATCAAATAACCAGGATATGTTATTTGTGACCTTTTTAAAAAACCCTTTTCAAATGAGTATGTTCACACTTCCAAAGACACTACTATGGAATGCATAGAAACAGATTGTCATTTTTAGCCATCATCAGCTAAAAATGGCAGCCAGGCTGTAACTGTATGCATACAGAAGCCCAGAGTTAGCAATAAGAGCAGCAGCAACAGAAACCCTCAAGATGATGGAAGTAACAGTTTCATAAGTTCTGGACTGGGATTTCCTTTCATTTAGCCAGACTTTGGTGATGTTTCATAAGATGGAGTTGGGCGCCCAATCTGTCATGATATACACATATATATGATCTTATCTGAATATGCGTTAGTAAAAACGGATTGTATTTCGTACCATTACGGACTATTTTTATAACAGATTTCATGCTGTGCTCTCAACATGTTAGAGGTAATAAGAAAAGGTTGAATGGGATTTCTAAACATGAAATTGTATTAAAATATTCCTGACAGATTTTAAGAGATATTTCCAAACTCTTTAATGAACTAAGGAGGGAAAATATTCTTGTTGCTTTGTGAAATGCCACCAACCCCATCAGAATGTGTTCTATTCTCCCTCAGTTCTGTTTGGCCTTAGTAAAAGTCTGCAAGGGTGTGATAATGCACTGCTTGTCTTCTCACTCTTGAGAAGTGGTCTCAGATAAGCATCAAGCTCTGTAGGGTATGTGTTGTTTCAGCCTTTTGACATACTCTTAATGGATACCAATAGATTATACTGACACTTTAGCAGAACTGTGATGCTCCCTGCTAATCAGTGTCTGATTAAATGCAGTCTCATAGCATTTTAGAAAAAGAATGCTCTTCCTTACCAAGCATTTCTTTCTATAGGCCTGGTGAGTGCCACATGCTCCACCAAACCAAAATGCTCCCAGTGAATGTAATTAATATTTTCTTATCACTATGGTGTTATGGATTCGGTCAGTCTTCAGACCCCCTAAATCTTTATTTAATTTTATATCTTCTGTGGTGCTCATAGAGAGTCCTAACTTTATTTCATAACACACAGGCAGAGTGAGAGTTTTAGAAAGGTAAGTAAAGTATTTTGCAAATGGTAGAGAAATTGGTGAATTTGTTTCAAATCTTGTACAAAGAGTTCAAAGCAAACTTTGAAAAGCAATCTTGTAATGATCTAATCCACAGAAGGGCACTAATTCTTTTGGGCTTACATCAGTATTAAACATTGAATTCTTGTAATGAAGACAAAAAACATTGATGTGTATATCTATCACTCCAGATCCAGAGGATATTGTTTTTGCATATCATTCTTTTTTAAACCAAGATTTAAAAAAAAATATTTTAGGAAGCATTTCTTTACCATCAGGAATTGTAAAAAAACAGACTAGTTGATCTCACAAGCTATGTAGTTAAATCACGGTCAGCCAGTAAAGATTGCAGTTGTATCTCATATTATTCAGACTGTAAGTCTTCAAGATACTTGTTTTCATCCACAGTTCCTTAAAAGCAGTGTGAAACCATTAGGCCTCAAAATATAACGGCCAGCTGTGTGTAATGGGACTGGGGGCATTCTTGAAAAAGCAGATTTGTAAGTGATTGAAGAGAATAGTAGCAGATAAAGTAAATTACAGTGGTGCTTCATATGTGAAATCTCCATTATTGTGAATTGCAAGTTTAAAAAGGATACTGTCCAAATACATTTTCATATGTCATAACTGGAATTTTGGTACCTAAACTGCAAAATAAATTTTAAGTATTACAGGGTGTCATTTATGGGATTTCTATCTTCTCATATCATTCACAGACCATTGATTTACAATTTCATTTTTCTTCTGTAATTTTTTATTTTATTTTTTCTTTCCGTTTTTCCAATTTTACCTATTTACGTGGACCTTTCCAGTTTTTGAGTGGTTGTCAGCTTTTCAAAGCCTAAACTGTATGTGATTTCAATGTTTTTGTAAGGAAATGAAAAGAAGCTGTGTGAGTTTGGTGGGTGACAATTCAAAGCAATTACTCACATAACATATTTTACAAACTAGAGATAGTACTTTACTTTTTAGAATGACTGACCTCAAAATAGTTCAGTCTCATAAAATGAACTCCAGTCATAACCCTATTTAAGACTATTTTTTGCTTTCAGCATAAACTGTTATAATAGATGCTGTTCTTTTAATAAATGAACACTGCCTTGTAAGAACTGGAGAAGAAGATGGACACATTCTGCCACACATTATATAGAAGTGCAGCTGAATCACAAATAAGTTAAAGTTGCTTTAAAAGCCCTGGAGTGCAAAATAAATATTCAGTTTTAATTGAGAAGATAATGGCCTGAAAGAAATCATTGCATGAGAGAAGGTGGTCTTATTATCAGCTTTAAATGAAACACCACAGGGTGAAATAGCTCCAGGTAATGGGCCCAGCCTCTCAGTGTGCCAGTACTACACTTTGCTGTTTTAATGAGGTAGGGTAGGCAACAGACAAAAGAAAGGTTTTTTCAGTATAAAGGGCATATGGAGAAGAGGCAAAGGAGATGATTGTAGACCAACCAGGGCCTAGGATTTGTTGAAGCTTGAACACTTGCAAGGAATGTAAGACCATGTAGCTCTTACGCAATTATTCCATTTCAATAATCATTAATCATACATTTAATTAAGGTTTTCAGTGAACTGCACAATGGCATGACCATGGGAACAGTTTGAGAGAGTAAAAGGCAGGCAGCAGTCTTCATTAGGTTTGCGGAAATTTACAGTAGTAAGTCTAGATTTCAAAAACCTATGTTGCAATCCACTATGTCACCAGGTTTTTAAACACCAGTCCTCTTTGGTCTGTTGCCATGGTGAGGCTATTGTATGGTGTTTGCTGGCACAGAATGTCTGCTGCTTCAGGGCCTTTATCTTTGATCAGACAATTGATCACAAATTGACTTCATCATGTTTTTATACTTAGCTGTTCCACAAAAACATACAACTAAGATTAAACCAACATAATCCATTCAATTAGTAGATTAAGCCCCTAAAATAATTATTAAAAACAATGAACATAAAACAGTATAATACTTAAGAAACTGCATTACTAGGATTATGTTGGATACCACCGAAATTACTTTTTACAGCACAAATTGATATTGATGGAGGTATCAGTTATTTAAACAACTTTTAACAAAACAGTAGCTTGATGCATCCACTCTATAAGGCTTCTAAATATGTAAGAGTCAATGCCTGTTTTTTGTAAAAGAGATCCTGTAACTAACCTGACCACAATATTGTGCACAGATATTAAAAGAATTAAGATTTATTTCGGCATTCTTCTCTATCATAGACAGAAAACGAATCTCTCCATTCTAGAAGTAAATCGATCTCATTATCTAAATAAATTACGTTTTCAATCAATAGCCATGATAGCACATGAAAGATAGCAGCTACCATTTGTTATCAATCATCCCTGACAGGTCAGGTTTAATAACATGAGGATGTCCTTTTCCCTTAATCATTTAAGGTCCATTATGAGACCCTGCACAAACGTTTTCCAAATGTTTCTATAACAAATACATTAAGTTAAGCATATTTCAACATAAGATGCTTTAAGTATGTAAAGGTTAATTTCCATGTACAGATGTTTCCTATGTAAAATTTGTGCTCCATTTGCAGAATGCGACAGAAACTTTGTTACTAGCAAATACACAAAGAAAGTACTTCGCTTCAGCGAAGATGGGTTTTGTGATCTCGAAAATACTGAGCCACAAATGTCAACCGAAATATATATAAAAATGTGTTCACAATGACACATATATTCAACATTCTCAATAAAGTCTGTTTTAGTAAGCCAGCAAATTTAGTAATGTCTGTTTTAGTAAGCCAGCCTTTAAAACATCAAATTGTATAGTTGTGTTAAAGGTTTTCTTTCCATTTTTGATGAGAAAAAGATGCTGAATTAAAATGCTTAATTGTGCATTACCGAGAGAAAATGCAACGAAAACAACATCATGGCATTAAGCAATCGCATTGTCATTACATTTTATACACGTGGGTGTAAAACACCAGATGTGAAAGGTTGCCCTTCTCATTATTATAAAACTTCCATAATTAAAAAAAAAAACCTTGTGACTACTGTTCTTGTAAATAGACACCGTAACTTTGGATGTGACACGGGGAACAGTCCAATACAAGACCACTGCAGACACACCCCCGGAGGGACTTAAATCTGCCTGTAATAATGGATTGCTGAAATCGATTACTTTGGAGGATTGTATCATAACAAGATATTTTCTTTACGGGTGCATAACAGAAAAAGCTCTTCCGCTGAGAACGAACATGCCTCTGAATTCGTCCCGTCTATTGAGAATTGATTTATTTAATCATAGATTACCCCCTTTGTAATATTTGGTTCAGCCCAATGAGTCTTTTGATCTCTCCAGCTTGGAAAGAATAGCACAACATGTTAGGAGCAACCCTAGCGGCTGCAGTATTCACAGCGGCGGCAGAGCAGCAAAACTTCTCAAACTTGAGACAGGACGTAACTGGAGGAACTAAAGGAGTCCGAAGAACCCATGCAGTCATGATCTGAGACCGGCTACGGTCCCCATTCATGAGCGTTAAAAAGACTGGGTTAGGGAAAAAGAGAGAAAGCTGAGCAAATTATTTTGCGAAAGCAGAACTTGGGGAGGCACGTTCACAAAATGCAAGTTGATGTAGCGCTTTGTATCACTCTCCTAGCTTTGGTGCTTTGGAATAAAGGTAGGTGCAACTTCTTTTTAGAGGGGGGAATTCATTGTGAGTGTGTCCTGTTGTTTGGTCTGAAGCGTGTGCGACACAATATTATGTAGGAATGTGTGTAACTGCGCGATATCCCCCAGCCCGTTTAGTTTAATGGTGGAGTACAATGATTTTCCATTCAGTGTTTTAAGACTGTAGTTTGCAAAAAAAAAAAGACCCCAGTTTACCCTCATGGAAACATATCGATTCTGGTAGTCAAACGAGCTTAAGTGTACTTTTTAAATTGTTTAATAATTGTATTACTAAAGATCATTGTGCATTGTGATTTATCGTCATTAGCAAAACCTACTGATGTGAGACGGCGAAAAGACATTGTTCTAAATACAGTAGTTCTATTTTCGGGATCATTTATAGTTCAGTGATGTTTGCGAGTGGCGAATCGTTTATTGTACCACTGTGAACCACAGCAGTTACAAGAAATGTGCAAATTACCCAGTCAATCACACAACTGAGAGATGAAGGGCTAAATAACCATGTTTGAGAGACAGACTTGAGCCCCAACGTTTTAGTGAATAACATCACTGCAGTTGAGCAGTAACTGAAAGTTAAAAAAACGTGCGCTTTGATTTCAATACAGACAGGATAAACGCTATATCGTGGTGCCTGTGACTTTTATGTGTGCTTCTTGTACAGCCCGCAATGCCTGGATTCATGCGAGCATATTGGTTATTGTCACTCATCTAGATAATAATGTGTGATCTTCAACTGAAGTCCGCCGATTTGCGGCTTAATCTTGCAAATCATATGCATAATGAGAATTTCCCCGATTGCCAGCGGTCTCTTTCGTCCTGCTTCTCCACAGGTCCCAATGCATTTTATAGAGGTCTTTAATAGGTCCCAGCAGATAGGTTTTAAGTCTCGGGTTTTTTTTTCCTATCACCTTGTATTTACAACATGTTGGGACAGCAGCTTGGAAAGAGGCTGGAATGCAGGAACTTCTGCGAACATCCACGGACAGCCTTTTAAAGAGGCAGGCCGTTCCGACTTCTCGCCTCTCCGGAGCGGTGCGGGGTGTTAAAACGCAGACTTGTCTTGTACGAGACAATAAATCGCCCTGCCGGGAATCGCTCTGTTCTCTTTAGAGTCGTTTTACAATTCACGGCGATCAGTTTTACAACCACTCTTGCATCATCAGCTTTTAAAATCCGAAGTACTTTAAAGTTTTTCAATGCTGATCAGCAATATTAGTAGTATCCAAGTGTCAAGGAGAATAAAAACCCGATGATCGATACAGTATGTCGTATATAGTACAAGATGCGTTTTGATATCGCAAAGGGAGAAAATATGGTTAACAATGAGTGCTAATATAATTATTGTGAAATGCGTCTTAAATTCGTACACAACACTATCTGTTGTTTATATGAACGTCCAAAGTGCATTGCTATAACTAATCCGCAACCTGATTTCAACTCTATGCAAAAATATTGCATTTTTAATTGCCTTCATATTAACTTTAAAAAGAACTAAAAATGAGTATTAATTTATGGTAGATATGTATCCCTCCCGTGACAGTGATGTATAATAAAGTCCGTGCTAGCCCAGCTGGACAAGACGTGTGTGTTGGCTCTTTTCATTATCAATACAACTAACGCATTAATTTAACTGAATTGTTTTTGGTGTAGTGCAGACATCACTCATGGTGTTGTTGAATACATTTTTAAATTATAAACGATTACTTATTTTACATCCATTTTGCAGGGCACTCTCACTAGACCGAATGGGAACGAGCCACGCTATTATGGGTTGATCACAAAGCTTAATATTCTCTTTATTTAAACGTAATTGTTTTTATAGCGCGGAATAAAAGTACATTTCCTCTTAGTGGCACACATGATATATACATCTGTCGTGTCAGGGAGTCTAAATAATATACAGTAGGCAGTTTTGTAAGTTCAGTAGTTACTATCAAGTTGAAATCATGGGTTACACAGCTGTGGTATTCATATGTAGAAAATGTTCAACAGCTGAGAACAAGACTGTTTATAAATCGCCCCAATGGGAGTCGCGTTTAATTGTGTCAGATATCTATTTAAGTAGTTTTTTATTTTAACTCTTTGGCTGTTGGCGCACAGTTTGAAAATGATAATGGAGAAATATTTTTAAACAACTTAGCTTTATTATTAAAGTAATAAACAGCTTAATCAATGCAATAGTTAAATTGTTCTATATGTGCGTCTTGGCAAATAATGTACTAAGCTGAGCGTTTTCCCTAAAGATGTTTGGCCACCTGCGTTTTCAGGACAAGTTAGGTTTTCATCATTCAATCAGTGCTGGACACCTGCTAATAACCGTGAAAGATAATTGATTTCCTGGCCATTATTGTCAAATTAGTGGTGTGTTTTTATAACATTATTGTGCTGTAATTATCTAATGCTACAGATTTGTTTAGTTAAACGTGTTAAGTTGTAAAAAAGCATCTGGTTTCATAAGAAAAAAAATAACTTCAATCAGCTTTTCTTTAATCTGCAGAAATCAGTTTATATGCCATTATTCTGCAGAATGCCTTTTAAATCTTGCCCTAATAGACAGTTATTTTAATATGGGATTTATTAGAGGGTTTTGGTAGAAAGAGCCTATACACACTCTATAAACAATGTTTGAATTGGATGTCAGAATCATGTCTTTCGTCAGAGAAGCTGTATCCAAATGCCTTTAAGAGCTCAGGGATTACACAACAACCTTAGAAGGTTCTTCAGTTGTCCATTACATCTGATGTTTAAAATACAGCTAAAAAGATATGAAGAATGTTACTTAAGACATTTCCTTTTAGTCCCAAAGCCCAGTTGCAACTGTTTTAACATGTTTTACTTCTGAAGCTGTTGATTTCTTGCCTCATTGTGTTTAGAAAACCATTAACACTCGCCCTGCTTTTGGTGTAGTCTCTTCTTTGCTATCATTTGTTAATACAGTCTAAAATACTGCTGAAGGAAATGGTCTACTACATAATAGACGTTCATGAAGGTTTTCATTTACTGAAGACGTACAGTATATGAAAGTTTTCCTCCATCTGGTTATGGTGCAGTGACATGCAATTTGATTTTGGTTGCACTGATATGCTTTTCAATTGTGTGCCTTTTTCAAAATCAGCTGGGGAGAGACCAGAGCAAACCTTTTTAAAATGGCGACAAGGGATTTGGGGTATTCAATTTAATGTTGTCGATACAAAAAGTGTAATCTCATTGTTTTGCATTTTACTTGCCTGTGCAAAAAAAAATGTTTAGTTCTGTTAAATTTAAATTTTGTTTTGTGAATATAATTTTCAGGAAATTAGAAGCAGAATAAGGTATTATGTCGAGACATGAAAAGTCTACATGGACCACTTATTGCATTATTTGGGTTGTTTTTCTAGCTTAACTGGCAAAAAAGTGACTCCAAAATGCAAGTGGTACATCTTACTCTTGTACATTCACAAATGCCTTGAGGCCACACTGAAATTAATTTCTAAGTAGCAAACATTAAAACCAGATTCCTGTCATTTCTGCTCAAGAACATAAGTTTGCGAGATGTAATGCATGCTTCAGGCTGCTGATTTAGGGGATTAAGATCTATGAATGAAGATCCGCTTTTACCTTTCCTTCTGTGCCCCTTCTGTTCTCCATTCTCTCTAATCCACTTTAAACTAGTAATTACCCTGATCTTTCCATGCTTGTAGTATTGGTTTATTCCTAATCATTTCAGAGCATAAATTCATTTTTTTTATGATTCTTTACTACCTTTTGTTGGTTTTAAGATCAACAGCTCATCGATTTATCAGTTAAATGCCTCCATGCACAGCAGACTTGAGTTATAAATCTTGAGCTTTTATGTCTAGTTTCTTAGACCCATTTATTAAAGCTAAAGATTGAAAAGCTTACCTGTATTAAATTTGAAAAGGCAATACCTGCAGTTTCAAACAAGCCTGGTGACTCTTATCTCTATAACTGATGGTGATGCCAACCCCACCAAATACAAACACTTTTAAGTTATCTGGTTTTATTTGCTGCTGGAGCGGAAACTGTCTTTAGAAGATACATTTAATCACAGTTGAAACATACATTGACTTGTCTACTTTCAGTTGGTTACTGTATCTTAACTGTCTGGGGAACAAATAACTTGGGCCTGTCTTTTAGTCTTATTGCAGTTGCCCACTATGTAACAAGTAAAGGTTACAATGTGGATTTGATGCAGTTGTTGTTTGTTTTTGTTGGGTGGTCCACAGAAATAATATTTTGTCATTTGTGAGTTTGGAGTCTGGTGTGCTGGATCTCGATGATGTGGGAGGTTACAGTAGTGAGGATAGGAACAGCTGAGTAAGTGTTGGGGTGTAATGAATGTATTTTACATTTGTTGTACTCAGACAATGGCTGTAACTACTGCTCCTTGTTGAGACAGTTATTGATGTGGCTTGTTGTTTTCTAACCACAAGTGTAATAAACATTGAATGAGACATGCATAGGAGCAGAATATATACTAAATCTCATAGGTGAGACTTAAGACCTGGAAGATGGCTGTTGTAGATAGTGAGGTTTTTGGGAGTAACTTGAGCTATTCTCTTCACCCTTATCTGAAGGCTGTGTTCATGGTAAGGAATGTGGCAACCCTGTAGCCTATGTTGGAAGAGCTCCAAGCAGGGCTACGTCCTGGACAGGACAGCTGTTCATCTAATAATGTAATGTAATAATAATAATAATGTTTCTTTATTAGCCCTATACAATTTCTTGCATTAGGAATGCGTCTTTTCGCATACCCCGGCTTTTCTCCAGGGAGACACAGACACAGAGAAAGGGAGAGAAGCTTGGGGTCAGAGCGCAGGGTCTGCCATTGTACGGCGCCCCTGGAGCAGTTGGGGTTAAGGGCCTTGCTCAGGGGCCCAACGGAGTAGGATTCCTCTGCCGGCCGCGGGATTTGAACCGGCAACCTTCCGGCCACAGAGCCACCGCTCCGCCCGTGTGCCCATCTCCGTGGGCACACGAGAGCAGGGCACATGGGAAGTGTGGGGTTGTGGGGTTGTAGAGCTACCTGCCACACCACCATCCCACCCTGCCATACTTTCCTTTGTTTTCAATTCACATGCTTGCACTATTGATTTTGAGTCTGCAGGAATATCGCTGGAACTGCATGCCTCTTGGATTTGCAAATAATTTTCTATTTGCAGCTTCAGACCACCTTCCTGAAAAATGGGAGTGGGTTCCTAAGGTTCCTTTATTAGAATCAAATTGTTGCTATGCACTTATGTCTTGCAAAGACTGAAAACAGTGTGGTATTAATTGCATTTTACTTCTTGTATGTTTTTTTATCCCCATAAAAGCAATGCTGAATTCCAGAAGGTGGATAGTTTAATTTTTGTGCTGTCTGTTTTGAACTACGGAGGGAGCTCAGTCGAGCCAAACTTTGCTTTATTGTGAGACTGGGGGCAACTAAGCACCCAGAATAAAAAAGGCACTTGGGTATTAACACCCAGCAGGCAGGGTATAAGGACAGCTGAACAGGGTGAGGGTTGTAGTAACCGTTAATGCTTTTTCCCTAAGACTGTTATACTTTGGCAACTGACCATGTAAAAATAATCTGTGAGTGACTGGGAATCCAGTTTCCTGATAGTCAGAAACTTCAATGTTTAATCCTAACAAGACAAGCATAGCGTACAAACTGGAATCATTAAAAAGAGTATGCTAAAAGTGGTGGTCATGTCTGGATGCCCCATTGCTGAACGTCCTTTACGACCAGAGGTTCCGAGGCTGAAAACGTCTTTGCAGCCTGTACTGTGCGCGTTAGAGTTCCGATTAGCTAAAAAAAGGCACACACAAAAATAACTTGGGGTGGTCCTTGCTATAAGCAGCTCTGGAGGAGAGCTTTATTGCGTGACTGGCTAAAAACATTTATTCCTTTATGGAGACAGACAAGATTTTTTTTCTATGTGGTGTTTGAAGCAAGGCTTTGCACAGAAGTCCTTTTGTTCCCTTGCACCTTTCAGAAGGAATGTGTTGCCTTCTCTCATAGTGTTTGTACAGTGAACCCCCGGTTCGTTTTTTTTATTTAGACCAGTTGGTCCCCTGTCCCCCTGACGTGCGCTGCAGCTGTTGGGCCACACTGTTTTTCTTCGAAGTCCCCTTTAATCGACTGTTTGACATTTCATGGCTTGCCAACCTGACACCCTCGAGACGGAGATTAATAATTCCAGCAGGTCCGCAATGTCAACGCCTGTGGTTCGATTTTTTTTTTGAATGCACGTAAATGTAGTTCTTGCAGCCAGGTTGACAGTACTGTTGTGTGGATGAATTATGAGTGATCTTAGTTTATCAAATCAAAATACATGATCATTGTTTTGAAAATAATGATGTGATTGGAACCACAATATGTTCTATTTTAGATTCCTTGTTAGATATTTATAATTTATTACAGGAGCAGGAGCTGTTGAACATACTTTTTTTTCATGAATGCATTTTGTTAGTAAATTATTAATGTTCTAATGCATAAGATCTTCTCTTATGCATTAGGACATAAAAAGAACTGTGTTGCAAGTGTTTAAGATATTGTAGGCAAAGTCTTCTTGAGGGTTAGTTCTAAACTGGTATCCTTTTTTGGTCGGATTACCTTTAATTTTGGATTAGATGTAAATATCCTGGAGGAGCACATTTGTGTTAGTGACAATGGCCTTTTTTTGTACCAGCAAATCCCTCTGGTACAGCAATGTCACGTTTTCCAGCCACCTTCATCCACATTCATGGGCCTGTCTCTCTCAGTGCTAATCAATGAAGGGGCCTAAGCAACAAGCTCTATTAAACAAACAATATCAGCTCCCAAATAGGCTTTTCAAACATAGGGCTGGAGTGGCAAACACACTGAAAGAACTGCTTCCTAATGAAGTCAGTTAACTCAAGTACTTCATTGGAACTCAGCCTTTCAGCAGGGTTTCTGTGGACAGTGTCAAAACAACTCAACCTCTGACTGTTTTAAGTATATAAATGGTGGCTTTTGACTTTTGGTATAGTGGGCTGGAAGGGTGAGAAAGGGGAGGAATAAGCTGGGTGAAACAATGGCTCTCAAATGAACCTCTTTTTTTTTCTCTCCCTAGCGCAGCACAATAAATGCAGCAGCCCAATAAAAGCATGGCCTGTACATGATGAACCTGTACCTTACTTAACTGTCATTGTAATAAATATTTATTATTTGCTGAGGTGGCGACTCAGTTCAGAGCTGTAGGAAGATGTCAGTCAAAAATTGAATCGGGACGATTTTGGTTGATTTCGAAATTTCCTTCTCATGTTTTTTTAGACCCAGTAGCTAAAAGCTGCTATTCTTTCACTCCCCCTTCCTCCCTCCCTCTGTGCGCTTTTCTTCTTCTCCAGAAATCTTTTTTTTCCTCAGTCACCCCAGTGTCTCATCTCTGCTTCAGTATCCACCCATTGTGAAATGGAATGCTGTCCCCTTTCTCCTAGTTATTTGTATAACATTGAATCCGCCAAAGATAGTTTTCATGTGTTATAAGTGAAACCCTACATTCTTCATGAGCAAACTTAAATTGTAACTTCATATTTTAGAGCTTAAAAGATGTTTCAATAAAGTTATACTCCTCTGTCAAGAGCTAAAGGATGTATGGTATATGTGAGTATTGTAGATGAAGCTTGTTAAGTAATAAAAAAGTCTTTAAACTTCATGAGTGATGTATTTTCAGGTGACAACTATTGAAATAAAAGATGAAGCCTACAATTTTTTATATAAATAATTAATTGCTTTTGTTGGTTTATCTATTGTAAAATGACTTGCCAGTTACTTACAGTTACATAAGGAGTTTGCACAGAAAAACAAGAGTTTGTTTTGTCCTTTTAGTTATTACTTTGCTTCTTTATTCCACTTGTAGACACTGCAAGAAATGTCAAATGTTTCCTCTTGTCTGCAACTCCAGAGCACTTCACATCCTTGACAAATGGCACCAATTCAAAATGAGGCCTGTTTCATTTTTTTTTTTTATCGGAATGGGCCCAAATTATGCATTCCTGACCTACATCCTTAAATGGTAGCTGAATTGGCAAATACGTTTCTTGATGTTTTGTTGAAAAAAACACAGGGCTCTCCAAAACAGAAGCAAGCAAAGCCTTATTTTCCTCTGATTACTCTTTAGGAGTGAAAACTGAACAAAGATTGTTGTCAAATCTGTCTCTTGACTTGCATATCATTAAACAGTTGCAGAATTTATCATTTGTTGGTAAGAGAGTTACGAGATGCAGTGATGGAATTTCATAGCCTGTTTATAATCAGTGTATATTTATATAATTCAGTTTTTACACCATATTTTCAGTTCACAAGAGTTATTTGAAGTAATGGAAAGATGATGTTTCTTTACCTGAATCACAGATGACCATTTAAAATATACTGTACCCTAGTGTTGGGACTTTTTTGGTAATCTTAAAAAATCGTCAGGTTCATCAGGGGACTAATGTGTTTGAATTGAAAGGATTAACAATGATTTGCTGAAGGTTTTAATGCTGAGTAGGAAAACAGTAGGTAAAAATGTCTTGTGGTTCTCGCAATATCAAAGATTTCCCATATAAAAACTGAATACGATGAATAACTCCAACAGCAGCATTGCTGCAGGCACCATGTAATGGCCTCTCCCCTGGGTGAAAAGAGTGACATGTAATTGATTTTGCCTGGGGTGAAACGATGGTGAGCAATCGGTCTGCTTTCTCGGTAATGGTTGAAAACACAACCTGCATATTCAGTAAGAAGGGTGGGGGTAGCCACTGCCGTCGAGATGAATTGGTGAATTTCAACTTTGCTACGCATACTGCAAAGAAATGTTGAAACCTGGTGTTTTTAAACTTCTTTGCTTATCCTGTCGCTGGGAGCTTGTTTCTTTAGTCTCCCCGAATTCTCACTCTCGGCCTGCAGCTGAGGATTCTCCGTTGTCCTCCGCTGACCAGCAGCTTGAGATGGATGTTTGTGAGATTACGCACAGGTGTGTGGCTCCTGTGGGGGGCAAAACTCCCTGAAAAATGGATGTGTGCACATTGTGAAAGACATGGAAACATGTAGGCTTCCCTCTCACCCTTATGGTAGGCTTTGTTAACAGAACCATATTTTCGGAAATAAAAGCTGGGTTCAAAGGTCTTCACACCTGTGCCTTTTGTCCCTGGGGCTTCCCTGTGCACTCTTATTTAACATTGTTTCATTTTGTAATATCTCAAAAGGTTTTTTTTTCCATGGGAGATTTCACACTCTTCATACAATTAGTTCTTTTAAGTATGTTAGTGGAATGTTCTTATTATTTTAAAGACAAGGTCAACAACAGCATTTTTAGTGCAGTAGTTTATTAAACGGAGTGTTTTCAGAAACCACTTTGGGTCTGTTTTCATGTTTTGTAGCAGGCACCATTTGAATTTGTTCAGTTTACATCTTACGTGAGCTAGGCATTGAATCCTGCCTCTTTTAAAAAACAAACTCAAAACCTTTTGAACATCAGTGGTAGTCATTTAAAAAAAAGTGTACATCTTCAAAGGTGTGGTAAAATAAAGGCTGAACATAATGTACTCTCCATTAAGCTTAATGTGTACTGTGCTTTACACCTTAATGTCATAAATGTAATATTGCCTTTTAGACAGTTAGACAGTTGAAACAGGTGTTCAAGCACATTTGATAACTCTGGTCTGAAAGACTTAAACGTTGACTTTCTAACAGTAAATTAAAGTGGTCACTTCACTTGTGATTGAGCAAAGCAGATGAAGTAACGTTACATGCAAATTTTAATTGTGATGGTCAAGTGGAAACTGTTTGTAAAGGTTTATTTTTGTATTTAGGTAGCTCCTTAAACAAGCTGGATTTTATTTAAAACCTTAAATGGTTCTAAATTTAAGGTCTTAAGTTTTTTTATGTTTATCTGCGTCAGTGAAGCATACTGATTAATGAATATACTGTATAATTCTACCTCTGAATGTGTAGTAATGAGAACCCTACAGCTTGTTTTCAGATTTGCATTTTGCTGAATGATAATGTAAAAATATCTACTTAGGAAAAAGGTTTATATCTTGGTCATGCATGTCAAATTTGTTTTGCACACAGTGGGGGACTATGAAAGTTTGAAAAAGGCTATTTTTCTGATCTCTGTGCTCTTGTAGATGAAGTAATAGTAAATGAGTATGGTGGTACTACTTAGACGTGCTTGTTAAAAACCAGTTCCTCAATGTCTGGAGGATGGTAGCCCTCTCAAGAGGCTAGGGTTTTTAGTTCTGTATAGAGTTTCCTGATTCTCTGCTGGTTTCAGCTGTAGACCTTGGAGCCACAAAAAATGATTAAATCAGTCCCAGCTCTTTGCAAAGCAGGAAATGGTCCAATTAAATCATCCCAGGGTACAACTAAGGTCCATGCTAGTAGTAGTAATAAGATAACCTGTACTCACATGGCCTATGGAATTTACATTTATTTGGTATGGTGAAATTGTTTGTGACAAATTGCTGGCTTTTTTAAATTTATAGTTAAGCATATGACTATGATGATCAGTAAAAAATAGATTGTTTTATTGTATTGCTGTATCTTAATAAATGTTTCGGCCTGTTGGTTAACTTTCTTGATATAATTGATTCTTCAAGCTGTATTGTTATGTTTGACTACTTAACCAAAATCTCCAATTATGTCTTTTATTTGCATATTAAATATACAAAATTCTACCTTTTGGTAAAAAAAATAATTTGACCCAAAAGGCTGGTTTTAAAGATGTGCAGCATAGGAGGCTTGTTAGGTTAACAAGGTTATAGAGAACAGATCTCCTGAAATCTTCATGTCTCACTTATCATGGATAAATAAAAAAAGATAAAATTCTTTAATACTGTGAAACTTTTAGCGATTACATAATTAAACATGTCCTTTTCAGTTGTGTCTGGCTCCATTTTCCCGACAGATGACTCTCATTCACTGCACTTAGCAGGACGTAAAGAGGAAAAAATAGACACCTGGCATCAAATCACTCCTGTGCTGGGAAAGATTTGGTTGTAAAACTCGGTTCTCTGAACACTGTGCTCGGAAGCCCGTTAGTAGTATATTTTAGTTAAATTTGTTCAAATGAAACCTGAGTTTTTAGTAAAGAGAGATAGGTTTATATTATTTAACATGTAGCCTTGTCATTTTTATTAAACAAATTGAACAGGCAATCTTGTCTCTTGCCTAGGCCACCTGTTTGTGAGTTGAAGGATTCTTCTGTTTCTGATTATTGTAATGACTTAATTAGCCTTGAACCTTTTACCATGTCCTGAAAAAATGTACTTTGCTCATCGATCTACAAATAGGCATGATTGAAGTGAACAAGGCTCCCTGCGTGAAAACAGCAGCAAGCAGCAGGGAAATCTCTCGTTACCAATGCCGTTTGCTAATCAAATTTCCTCAGTCATACCAGTTTTTTGTTGGGGGAAAAACAAAGTATCTTTTATAATTGCAGAACAAAATACTAGGAACCGGTGAAAACGCCAAACAGTTTGCACCTCAGGCTCTTGTGACTCTTTTTGTGAGCCTGCCAGTGTATGAGTTATTCCATGATTTCCTCCATTCTGCGGTGTTGAGTTTTAGTTTTAATGAGGATTGTTTTAGCCAGGTAATGGAAGACTGTCTCGTTCTCTTCACATCACCTGCACACTGACTGCCTGTAAGTGTCATTGGACAGGATTTCCTAATATTTTAGTCCGGCAGGTCATTATGAATATTTTTTCATTGTTTTCCAAGCCAATCTTTAAGAAACTGAAGTAGACTATACAGTGATCCAAACTATTCCTCTAAGTATATTCTATTCTGAATTTGTTAAATCCATTGTGAGCCATCTGGACTTAACACTGATTTATCTTATGTTTGTATGTAAATAAAGTTTAGAAAACCATGATGGGTTGGTACTTGCCAATTCATTTTTAAGCAGAAGCCCCATTTGTGTTCTCAGAAAATTTTGCTAAGATTTGCTTTCCCCATCTTATCTTAGAATTGGATAAGCCATTTCTTTTTTTCTAACCAGAAAGAAGCAGGTCTTGCATTCTCGTCGTAGTGTTTCCTAAATGAGGAAGGGTGTAATGTGGGCGTGGTGTGGAAAGCTATGATTAAGTTGCCTGTACCATACGTCCACCATATATTGCCCTAGTTTAACTGGAGGCTGACAGGTGCTGTGGTGCCATTTGCCGATTGAAGAGGAGAAAAAAAAAAACTGGTGCCTGCTGTTACACAGTTATATCTTTGACTGGCACTGCATTTTAAATTGGAACTGGCATCGCGTCCAGTGCTATTTGCCTCTCGAATTGCTCTGCTGTATTGAAAGCCCGTCTGTGCTCTGGGTACTCTTGCCAGAACTTGTTAAAGATTGATTCCTTGCCAGCTTGAAGACCTGTTCTGTGTTATTGATTCATGAGGTTTAACTGCAGTGATTTATGGTGACGTAAAATTGTAATTTGCACACGCGTAGTGCTTTTCATCATGCCTGGGCATTTTGATGTGCCTCAAAGCAGAATTCAGAGTGAATCAACTGGGGATTACAGCTGTGACAATAACACCCCACACAAACATTTTATGTTTCTTTAAATAACCATGGAAAATTTAACTAGATACAAGAATCATCAACTAAGTTTCCACTTGTGGTTGCTACATCTGAATTTTTTAACCTGTCTGTGTTTCAAATGAAATTCAGTTATGTCCGCCAACTCTCACTTTGCCTTGGAGAAACAGATTGAAGCTTTTTTTCCCCCAAGATTTAAACCAACTGAGTAAAATCGTTTCTTTTTGACCCTTTAATGGAAAAGGTGTCCGTTAATGGGAAGATGCACCACCATTTACTTTGTGCACTATGAAAATATCAAAGATCACTTCGGTGCGGCTGAAAGCTTCCTCTGTGTCGTCGTATTGTAATGGGAAAGTGAGACCTCTTGAGTCCCATTCGAAAGGTTGATGTCACTCTTTCTTCCTGTGGTGTCGGTAACAGCTATTCTTGGCATACTGTCCCAAACATTCAGTGTGGCCTACACTGCTGCCAGGATGATGACCTTTCATCTCCTAAGCTCATGGCAAAACAGTGATTGAAAGTTCAGTTGAAAAGAACTCAGACGATGTTTGCGGGAACTTACCATAGACTCTTTTTGTTCACCTTTCTTTCCTCCTCTGAAATTTAAGCTCTACAGAGAGTGGAAGGAGACCCAGAACAATCTAGTTTTGGCACTTTTAAAATCATGGAGAGAGATCTTTTGGTTCCGGAAGGTGACTAATCCTGTTCACAAACTGGACGCTCCTCGGCCTCAATCTGGTGCTGTGGTGTACGAGTGGGAAAAAATGTTAGCAGGAAAGTCATTAGTATTCTTGCTCCCCATGTTTGTATTGCTCAGTGAATCAAATTGATTTATGCGTTTTATTTGTGGTAGTAAAAAATGTTCCCTTAATTCATCCCCTGCACATACTGCATATGGTGAGAAACATGTACCTGCATATATATATGTGATTTAGAAGCCTCTACATCTACAATAATTCCCCTGTAAGATTAAAATATCAGGTTTCTATTATGCATACAGTACAAAAAGTATTTTAACGCATCTACATTGAAATTATCGGGGGGAATTTGTGCCTGTGCTAGAAAAATTACATTTTTGTATTCAGGTGACTAGTTTGGCAGAGCAGTCTTGAGGTGTGGCCAGTTCGCCCAGCCCCACTTTCGATAACTGCGGCAGCATGTCATCACGCTGCCTACAGGAAAAACAGGAGAGTGCAAGGACAGGTTTTTGTTTCTGAAAGCAAAATGAAGGGGGAGGCAGCTCTGCTTTAAGATCAGAGAGAGATTCCACTTGTATTCAATCTGCTTTGAAAGTTATTAAAAATATATATTTTATTTTTTACACTGAACAACCTTATGTAAACCTTCAACTCAAAACTTTGCAAACTGCAGTGGGAGATAAAGATATTCGAATTTGTCTGAAAACCTTTTTTAAGAAAAAAAGCAGGGTTTAAATTTAGAGCAGTAACCAGCTACAGTATATCTGTTTGATTTCAAGACAGCCTTACAAGTATGCTTTATGGGCTTTGTAATTGGATTTTTGTGTTCTGACACAGTAAAGCACCTCTAAATGAAAGATCCGAACAAAACTTGTTCTCATGGCTGATGGCCCTGTGATTAAAAACAGTTTGTGGAGTGAACGATTCAGAGGCTAGGGTTTGATATGTTCTGCCTTACTGGCAACCTATAACCTTAAAGTAAAGTTTAATACTCTCTCAATTTGGAAAGAACATTTTTAAATTTCTTACTGCCCTCCTGAGGGCTTCTGATCATACTTGGTTGACATTATTTTAATTTTGTCAAATAAAAATGGATTAAAAACCTTTTGATCAATTTCAAGGATTACTCTTCCAAACTAGTTTAGTTCAAAGAGAAGTTTGACATTTCAGTCATTACCGTAGAGAGATGTAGACACAGAAGTCACGCAGGTTAAACAATGAAATCATCTCCCTATTCTTTAATAATTATAGCTTCACTGTGCCCTCTTAAATGGAAACCTGTGTAAGAATCAAATGTTTTGGAATGGTTTTGCAGGTAATTTCACTTGTTCATTCAGGTATTGCTTTCTGTATTTCTGTTCACAATTTACATGCAGTGTTCCTTAATTAAGCAGTCAGGTGTGAAAAAAGGAAAGCATTACAAAGTTTGTTTTGATCAGATTTACCATACAAATGTGTTTCACAAGATGAAGCTGTAAGAAACCACAGTCAATATTTTTTCTAATTAGAATTCTGCTCTTACATCATAAGTGAGACAGGACCAAGTAAACTTATTACAATTACAATTACAATTACAAACTTGTTTTAAGTATCTGTAAAATGCCAGATTCTGCAAGGAATTCCATTTCTTTACAATTTGGGACATTATGACGAGGGAACTAGTGGGTTAAATTTTAGGTGAAACCAAATTCCATTAGCTTGTAGGTGCTTTTGATATTCTGCCTGCTTAAACATCATAGCTGGAATAATTTTGTAAAGTGATTGATACAGTAACATGTTACTGAAAGATTTATAGTTTTATTTTTCTAAATCACTTGTACAGTATAAACTCATTTTCAAGTCATCATCACTACTATTTCTATAATAACAAAACTGAGTAACTAGTAAAAAGGCTCTTCAAAAGAGTCCTTTAGATGTATTCTAAAATTCAGTCTGTGCCGCTCATATGGCAATGTAGTTGCTATGGCTTCTGTCAACCTTAAATCCTTGCTAATGAAGGTGGCTGAATCCTCTTGTTGTTTTTGAGGCCGAGTCCTCTTGTTGTTTTTGAGGCTTTGTAACATGGTGTGAAGTGAACTGTAATGGCTGTTAAGCCCATCATTTTGCTCTGTGTGCGTTCAGTTTTTCTGTCTGCTTTCTCTCATTGAATGCTGTGTGCATCTCAGTGCATGTTTTACACTCCTGCCATTTTCACAGACTCTGAATGTGAATAAACAAGGAAAGGGTGATCAGATAAAGAGTTGTCTTGTGAATTGTTTTTCATCGCCGAGCTTCAAGTTCAGCCTTCTTTTCTAAAAAGGAAAGGTTACTCCAAGGAATACTGTTGAAGCGATGACGTTCTAGATACCTGCTGGTTGTCCTCAGCAAAAGACTAACTTTGAAATTGACTGCTTATATAATAGTCTTTTATCTGTGCAATTTGTAGGAGACTGCAGAAACAGGAGATGACTGTTTTTAAACTCAAGAATATTATCTGCATCTTGGACTTTCAGTGCCCCCGTGCTGTTTGTGTGATATACTGCGAAGTACTGACTTTGGAGTGCGATTTAAACAATCATGATTGCATTCAGTGCAGAGTTGTGATCTTGATTTTGTTTGGATGTGGAATAGATGCACACATCAATACTTATTTCACAATAAAATCAATGGCAAACTAGCAGGATTGCACCAGTTTTACAGAGGAAGAAATGTAATGCTAATAATACTGTAATGGAAGAAAGATTGAGAGATTCTTTGGGGGGGGGAGGGGAGTCAAGAACTGTGCAAATGAATGTTTCAGGAAAATATTACATTATGATAAAGTATAGTGTATATAGAGGCCTACTGTACTATAAGCCTTCGGCTCCACAGAGTGCTTAATGCAATAAACTATCTGATCACTTCACTAAATTCCTAGCAGCACTGGGTCTGCTGAAAATTAACTTGTTACAGCTAAAGATAAGGTTGCAAAAGGTCCCTGTAGATGTAACCGAGAGAGCCTCATGACAAACAAGTCCAACCAAGACAATGCAGCGGAACTACTGATCTACCCTTTGTCTTTCACTCTTTGCTTTTCAGACGGTGAGAAAAGTGAACAGTGGACTTTGTGACAATTACTTCCAGGTCAACTGGAAATAAGGTGAAAGGTCACTTAGCCATCCTGTGTAATTTTGTGCTGATAAATCACTATTCGACATCTTCTAAGACATTGCATTTTAAATGTGAAATGAGTTTAGCTGCTGCCTCTTTATGTTAGTCTTTATTTTTATCAGTTTAACATGATTGCCAGGATTGGCTGTCAGGCATATTTAGTAAGTACATGTTTGGACTTCCTTGGTCATTCATTGCAAATGATCTTTTTTTGTCAATGTCTGTAACAGCCGAGCAGCAGTTTATTGATCTGTGAGCATCTTGAGGGGTATGGCCTTCACGCCCCACTATTAAGGTTCTGAATAATTTCCTGATTAAGCTCCTTTTCTTTTAGTAAGGCCTGAAAGAGGGCTTACAGGGCTGCACACTTCCATGGCTTGTGGTGACAGCTGTGAGGAGCCCATCCGTGGAAAGCCCTTTGAATTTCACATTGTCTGTGGCTTAAAAGCGAAATTCTCTAGAGGGCTGAGGAAGTGTCCCAATTTTTAGTGACCCGTTAGCCGTACCAGGTCCACTGAAGCAGGTCCTTACAAAAACTTAGACTTCCCTTCTGTGAATACTGACCCCCCCCCCCCCCCCCCTACACACACACACACACTCTCTCTTCTTTTCTTCTTTGTTAGACTGTAAATACGAACACAGTTTTATTCCCTTTTTTCTTCCATGGAAAGACAAGCCACTGCTGTCAATTTGGAATTAATGGTGTTGGCAGGACAATCAATCATTGCTGCTTTAAGCCCTGTCACCAGCAATTGGTTGCTCTCCAGCAGTGACCTCTCTTCACTGGACCCTGGGCCTTATGCAACACCTTAGACCACAACAGGAAACGTAGGCCTCTGTTGTTTTATGGCCTATTACACACAGCGGATTCCTACTGTGATTAAAAACGACAAAACACTGCAGCATCATCAAAGAGTGGAGGTTTTCCTTTTTTTTTAAGTTCTTCTGTATGTTGTGTGGTGCCCTTTCTATACCAGCATTTTTGTATAGATGGGCACAGTATGCATGCTAACTAGGTCAGCATGACTTATTCAAGGGAAATGGTTACGGGGAAAAACAGCTTGCTTTGGCAAATCAAAAAATAAAGGTTTCGAGCCAGGTATTTAAAGAAACTGAAGTTTTATTGCTGCTATTCTTTGAAAATGTGGTACATTTTGTAATTCTTCTTTTATGAAGGATTCAAATTTTAATAAGAAATAGCCCTACTCATTATATGAACAGCATTGCAGATGTTCAGATACATGTTGGGTTTGTGCTGTCCATTTTCATCAATGGCACTCATTGCAGTGTTCCTTTGGTATTACAGACTGGAGAATACTGTTTAGTTTCTGTGGGTTTTTTTCCACTTTTGCAAATAGCATTGTGGCCTTTTGTTTTCTTTAAGTGCTTGCAAGTTTAAGCACTTGGGAGTGAAGTGTGGTTTTGGAGAAGTACAAGGTGGAAAGAGCACATGTATATACCTTGTCCTTACAAGGCTGCTAATGTCACGTCTTCACCATTGCTTATTTCACACTGGTATACTGTGTAATGAAGCATTTGAGAAATGGCACACTACCTTGCTACTTCATCTCAAAATGAAATAACCTTAAGGGAGAATTTTTCTTTTGAAGATTTGACCTGCTTCCAACAAGTATCAGGAAGCTGCAGTGTAGAGTGGAGTGTTATTTCAGAAAAATAATTGTTGCTAATTTCAGATCCAATAAAAAATTAATATTCCTTTTAAATTCCCCCCCCCCCCCCATATTTTGATATGCATGGTTCAACCCATTGGTAGTCACATCCATATCACCTAAACATATTTTGTCAAGTGATCAGTGATTCTGCCTTAAACAGTCAAAGTGTTTACAGTACATCTTGCCGTTAGCCGGAAAAAACGATTTTTGTGAAAGTCCTCATTCTCTTGAATGTTCCTAAAGGTAAATGAAGCAAATTTGTCTCAAATTTGTTTTTTGAGGCAGAGAGACTGTTTTCCATGATGCCATATTGCTCAAGGTTACTCAAAGTTCATACTTTAGCTCATTCTAATTCATTCATTCCCTGCCTCGTAAAGATTGGTAAAAAAAAAAAGTAAAGCCATTTTTGTTTGAATGCATTTGTTCCCCAGCCATTTCATTTGGCTTACTGTCACTACAAATAATCGTTCCTTTGTATCTGAGAGAGTCTCATGCTCCCAAATGTTCTGCTGTCTTTTAATTAAAGATCTACCATTTTAAACCCTTGTAATCTACCACACAAACAAGACTATTTATGGAGACTAGAAGCTAGTTCTCTGAAATGTCAGTTTTAAGCTACGGGAAATCACAGTTATATTGATGGTGGCGTCTTATTAAATAAGCTTTTAATTTGAATGACTGTAAAGTTATTGGTTTATTGTTGGCCTTTTGTTTCGTTGTTGTAATATTTAGAATACAATCCAATAATTGTATAACCCCAATTGAAGATGACTGTTGTTTTTTTAGGTCTCGGCTTACAGAGATGACCTCTGAACTCGCACAGAGCGAGTATTGAAGTACAAACAGGCTCCTCTGACCCGCCTGTCCATTGAGCCTTTCATCTTTTGGCATACTACAAGCTGAAGTTCTCACTGATTGGAGGAGAAGCACGTCCTTTTGCAGCATCAGCCATTCTCAAACCATGAGTTCTGGGCTGTTGCTCTGTGACAGTCTCGGCTGCCTTATTGGTTCAGCCTGCCTATGAATAAGTGAATGTTGGATACTCCCCTGTTGACAGTAGGTTAGGGACATTGTGATTTAATAAATTTATATCACGCACATCTCTGAATTTTCTTTAATTTTCTAATACCCAGTGTAGTGGTAGTGAACTGTATTTTCAAAACGTCCAGGGCTTGGATACCTGCCGCCTATACTTTTGAAAGAATGTGTTGTAAAGCACCAAACAAAATGGTTGCCAGAAATGCCACTCTGTAAGATAACTTTAATCAGTGAATTGTAGTGGGAATTCTATATAAATATATTGTTACATCCCATATAAATGGCCATTAGACTGATGCTTAGCAGTGTACTTAAATCAGGGTCCTGTTACTTAAGAGCTAAACCTAGTAATAGAAAGTTATATAATTTAAGACCTCAGTTCAGACTGCAAAGACTCACACCAGATCTAGACCAGTAAAATAGCATCTGTGAAGTATGTTGTAAAGCTGAAGGCTTTTGCACCAGTCTGGGAGAGAGCAGTCTCTCTAGGTTGTTTGACATATTTATCATTTACAGCTCCTTGAAATGAAGGAAATCGGTGCTAATCTGACCTGATTGGAATTTCAATTTAGAAAATAGCATTGGGTTAACATTGTGCATCATTGTAAGATCTATGGATTAATTTAAAAATAGCGATCCCGCGAAACCCACAGAAAATGTGAACAAAATTATATCTGTCAAAGAACTGTGATGTTTTTAGTAGGAATTGTGACACATGTCAAAATGAAAAGTAGGAGCTCAAACTCTAAAATGATACTGGCAGCGATGGCGCATAGATCTCATCAGCTTCTGGATAGACTGCTGATGTTCTGCCCCACTTCCCGAGCAACTGCAACCAGCCAGCAGAGGTTGGCTGATCACAGTTTTGTCTGGTTGATGGCATTGACACGTTACTCCAATACATTTGTTTTGGCCTGGGGTCATGAGAAAAAAGCTGGCCGCGGTGGGATCTTGTTATTTTGTCTTGAAGTTGTGCCATAGGAATCCTGTGTCATGTTGCATTGTCCCGCTGGAAAATGGACACTTTGGGATTGGCTTACAGTAATGGAAAAATTGCTGGCTCAGGGACTGGCTTGCCTCCATGTGTTGCTGAGCAGTGATGTTTCCTTCTTTTTCTTGCACAAAAGCAGATTTCTGCCTCATACCACCTACCTTCCAATGTTCCATCAGCACAACGCAGGTTATCGTCTGCGAGGCAAAATTCTTTGGTGAATTGAGTGCTTCAACTCTCTGTCTGCACCTCTGGTGTTTTCAGGCCTGCAGAAGATGGTGGTTTTGTCAATCACCTGTCAACATATTGCAGACGTTACCCTGAGAAACCTCTAAACTTGCAGATGGAGAGCCAGAGCCAGTCTTCCGATGCTCAAGTCGTTTCTTTCTAGAACTTCCTGTGTCGTTTCCACTGCAGTCTGAAAGTGATGATGCATATGGATGTGGTGACCTTCAGCCTTGTCGGACATGGCCTGTCCCTCACAGAGCTGGTTTCCATTTCTCTGGACTAGTCTGCCGACTGAAGCAGAACGTCTCATTGGTCAGGCAACGTCTGTCACTGACAGGCTGCCTTCAGTCATGCTAATAGCAACCAGATTATCTTCACTACTCAAGTGGTACATCTTTGGTTGCTGTTACCTTAATGGAAACCAGGTCTTTCTGTGTATTTAAGCAGATTCTTTGCAGTTTTACAGTTACAACTTTAATGTGTTTTTTCCTGCAATTGCATGACATGACCTGTATTTTGTTGCTAAGGAACAATATTTACTAAATCAACAAAAATATCTGATCATTATTTAAAATTGAATAATTTTCCAATGAGTTATTGACGTAAAACCTAGACTGGCTGCGTTTTATGTTGTGGATCTGTATGCGTTAGCTCCATAACGTAATATTAAAATGACAGACGGCTGACTTTTTAGGATTATTTTAGGTTTATCGTTATAATGATTTATTCTATCCAAAATGTACCTTTCATTTTTTATAATGTCTTAAATAACACACAAGTATATAAGGTGTTGTAACTTGGATTATATGTCTTATGAATGTGTAATGATTTAAATTGCTTGACTTAAACTTTTGAAAAAGATTTTTTCTTTTAAAAGTAAGGAGTCAGCTATCTAAGCAGAACTAGGCTTTCTTCAGTTTAGAAGTGCCATCCATTTTGGAGCACTCAATATAACCCCTACTAAACGTTCAACCTTGTGAACTATTTTCTTTTTATCACAAGGCCATTCTAACAGCCAAAACCATTTTTCAGTCTTATCTTTCAGGTGTTTAATCAAACAGTATAGTTGCTTCTGTCTTCCTTACCTTGCATTTGAAATGGGGGATGCAGGCGAGTATGAATTTAACACAATTTAACACAAGCATCTCAAGAAAAGACTGACAAGGTCCTTCAACACTTTTTTTTTTTCGTGTGGAATTCTTACTTCTCACTTAAGTTCCATTTACCTCAGCTGAGGAAATTCACAGAACATGGTCTCTACACTTCTTTTCCTCTGTTTTTTCCTCCAAGGTCACATATAGGCTTTTTCAATATTTATAGTGTTACATCATTATAAAATGAAGTCATGCACATAAGTATAAAATAGTAGTGAAGACGTATTAAAGGAGATTGTGAATGTCATTGATAAAGATTTAACAGAAGAGTTCACCTGCAAAGTTACAAAGTAAAGCATTTATTAAGGAAACCTCTAGTTAAGTTGAATTATTTCTTTTCGGCTATCACCTTAATTCCACAATCCTGACAGATCTTGTAGCTCAGGCTTTTATCTTTTCATGAAAAGATGTTCATGAAGACAGTTTTATCTCCTTAAGGGGTTGTTTCCAGGCTGTTTTAATAAGACTACAATTTACACAGCCTGTGCCCTCTCCCCATCCAAGAATGTAGCTTGTTACATGTGCTACAATTTGAAACATTAATTTATTATCACAAATCTAGGAACAGAGTTAAGATATTTCCAATACAACTCTGTGTCCTGTAAAAGAATAAAATTGTACATTTCCAAAAAGGAAAGACGTTTCCCCACTGCTGTCATGTTCTAGTTCTTAAATAATTCCATCCTTATTCTACACGGATGACATTTTGTGGTTTATAGCATATCAATTCTTCAGTCTGGTAACAAAAACAAGTGAATTAAAAAAGCTTCTAGACTTTGTTTTAAATAGCATTATTATTATCATCTGACATCCATTAATGTAGTTTTGAGCAGTAACATATCTCCACCAAGCTGATGCAATTAGATAGCATACCTTTAATAACAATGCTTGCCAAGAACAGAAGTATATTATTGATTCATACATTGGTGATTGTATGGTGGCTGTAGACACTTGATTAATTTGAATGATTTTCCTAAATGTTTTTTTTTAGGTGGTTGGTATGTAACAGGTCATTCAACTTGAATCCACCATCTATTTTCCTTTCTCATACTCAGAATTTTGACCTGTAATATGGTACATGAGGTATTAGCATTCATTACAATCATGAGGTATAAATGTTTCAAAGTAATGACTCATGAAACTTATGCCTAAAATAAAGCACTGTATTTTTATGCGGTCCATATTACGCTTTTGATTTAAAACAGAAAGTTATACCATGTGCTTAGATTTCTTTTGCTATGCAACCTGTAACAAGCTTTAAGAAATGTTTGAAAAATTCTCTATTTTGGCTTCAAAACTTTCGTAAATGGAGACTCTTAATTTCTCCTCTGAGACCTTCTTCGGCTCAGGTTGTCTGTCCAGTCAGGAATCCCTAATCCATTTTTCCATGGAAGGGCTCCTGTGTGAGTCATTGCCTATTGTATGTCTAAGAGTAGGGTGGAGATATGTCAGAGCAATAAATAATTGACCCATCAGGACAATTGCTTGCAGACCTTTTAGTTACAGTACATTAGGAGCTTTTGTTCACCTGTTGAGCTTTTCTTTGTTATTGGAATGGTTTTGAATGTTTTTAGTGGTACGTAAAATCAGGAATGACGTCAGCCGAAAGGCTGTGGTTCAGTGCTTCTGCATTTTAGTCTACAGACTTTATTTATTAATACTGTATATAATACAGTTAATGGATTTTTATCTCATTAATCTAGGTTCAGAAAATTGTCCATTTTTAAGATGCGCAACCATGACGAAACATTCTGTATGAAGTTGCTTAATGAGTACAGTTACAGTTTAAGGACAAAGATACAATGTGAATGCCCAAAGCAATGTATAAAGATGTTTCTTGAAAGATAGATATAAAAGATTTTTCTTCTGTTCACTAGTAATAGCTCTCTCATAATATTGTTCTTACAATAAGAGAAATATGGATATTAGATTGTAAAATGCAGAAAGGGCCTTAACTTCAAATACTATGGCATTATTTTGTTGTATAAAAAAAGACCATCTTTGTGTGCTTCCATGTCTTGCTGAGAAGGTAGAAGCATCTGAAAACAGCATTGTTCCGCTTGCTGCGATTTAATCAAGTTGTTTCTGTTTCCTGGCTTCCAGTTTTTTCTTTTGTGCTAGATGGCTCTTTTTTGAGTAAAAGCAGAAAGAAAAGAGAACCTCAATTTTACACATTTAACTGCGGTTCAGTATGGTGAATATCTTTTGTTTGGTTGGCACCCCTGCCGGGCATTGTGGGGGAATCTTTCCTCTACAGGGGATTGTGGGAAAGACTCTGTCCCACTCATCACTGCTGACAAATCAGTGGGGGCCTTCAGAAACTTAGACCCCAGGAATCTGCTTGGACAACACATACTACCAGTGGGAACTGCCTCTGCCTCTTGGATATAACAGATTTTGTGGCTGTGGCATGCTTCCCTAGACTCACTAATTTGATTTCACTGAATCATTTTTTCAATTACCTTTTTTGTGCATTGCATATTTTACTTTTACTTTTCTTCACATTCTTCTTTCAGAGTTTAGTGAAAACAACTTCCAAGCCACAGCAAACTTTCAAAAGGCTGTTTTTATTGTCTAAAAGTGGCTGCTGGGCCTTCTTTGTTCAGTAAAATCTATAAAAAGGTGCTGGTTTACGACACCTACCAAGCTCAACCTGTACTGACTAGTTAGATATATTTTTCATGATCTGTCTAAATACTTCATGTAGTAGTTCTCAGTTTATGTAGTCTATGCTATTCCATTTACTTTGTCACTCAAATGAAGTCCCCTGCTCCTTTTTAATAGAATATAATCCACCACATGTACTCTATGCTCTGTTTTGCAGTGGACAATATATTTTCATTTTAAATCTTAAAACCTGCTTAAGGAGTCTATTTAAGCAAGGCAGTTCCTTTTTAAAAGGACAGTTTCCCTCAATTCCTTGATCCTTTTAGATTTCTGTGAATTGTAAACTTTTATAGTCATCTGTGTGCTCGTATATATTTAAATAGGTTTGAAAAAAAGGTTTTGTGTTTAACACTCAGTATCTTTTAACTAAAAATGTTTGTAGTTTACATTGTGTATTGACACACTGTAAGGCCTGGAAATTTGCAGTTGAATCCTCCTCACACTCCGTCTTGGAGAATAAGTTCCTGATGTCTGAGTTACCCCCCCACCACTCACATGGACTTGGGGGTCTTCTCAGTGTATTGATCTGGCTCTGACCTGTAATAAGCATGAGCAGAACTATATTGTCTCTGGGCTAAGATGTGCTTCTTCAGTTCAGGTCTTCTGCCCTTAGTGGCACATTGACCAGCAGCCAAAGGGAAATCATTACGACTGTTGTAGAAATAGATTTATAAGGAGCGAGTCACTGTTGCCCAGGGAAGAATGTCATGAGGTGGTGGTGGGGAGCTCTGGAAAGAGGTCTGCCACATTAGGTACTAAGCAGTGTTTTCAAAACTGTCAGGACCCCTGAAAAATTATCTTCCCTTTCAGAAAGGGAGGGGTTCCATCCATTCTTGAAATTGTGCTTTTCCTTTCACTTGACACTGGATAAATTGCCAAGGTCAAAAATTTCCTGCAATGTATACCTACCCCTAAACTGTCAGTTCTGCTTTTCATAGCATTCCTAATTGAACGGCTAGGTGTCATCACTGATTCACTGGAAGCGCCTTATTTATTTTTAAAAAAGGGCGGGGGTGGGGGGGTATCATTCCATATAGGCCAAACTGACGGCAGTGGGATAATGAGGGGCTTTTTGTAATTCGAGTTCATTGTCAAGTTTATTGTATTGGAGGAGGGGCAGCAATTAAACTGGTTGATGCAGCAGTGCCGTGTCAGACCATGTGCACTGTTAGATGCATTTCATAGCTCACGCTGACTTAATCGGGGAAGGATAAACAGATTGAAGCTTTCAGGCTTCAAGCTGAGAGGGGCTAACAGCACCGTGAAGCAAGTACTGTTTATACCTCCTTAGGGTAATGGCTACTTAATAAATGGAATGGGAACCATGCATAGGACGTGACAAGGACTCTTTAGACAAAGGCTTTCTTTAATTTAAAATAAAAAAATATTCTTAGTAATGAGTGTGAGGTTTTTCTAACTGGAAATGCATGGAAATGAGATTTATGCATATCCGGAAACAAGAATACAATTTAATAAGCAAATGGTGGAATTTTATTATTTTCCTGAAAATAATAGGGAATTGGATCAAGTAGTAATTTCAACTTACTGTTTTGCTTTTGTTTGTGTTATGCAATTGAACTGTAGCAAGAATGAAAGAATCCAATTAAATTGACCCATTATTAATTTCTGAAGTTCTTTTTCTTATTGGACTACATATGTCACTCCTCTGAGATGGTAAAGTCTCATTTCATTTAGCAACACAACAAAACGAACCATATCATGCATTTTATTTCAGCTTCATCTGCTCTTTGTAGTCTGAACTTCAAACAGGCTGGAGCTGATTAAGAATGATAAATTAAGCTTGAGATGACAAATATTTGTCTCGGTCTCTTTTTTTAGTTCGTTAAGTGGGAGATGTGAAAGCTCCCGCTGAGTTGCAATTAGAGACTTAAAGATTTAACCCAACTGAACAATTTTAGTATGATAATGTGTGGAAGTGAATATAATGATGGGATGGAGGGGAGGCTGTTAGCACAGATGACAATAATACAGTTTCCTGCAGCACGCAGCCTGTAACTTCTAGTGACTGCAACTAGCTTGTGAACAAAACCTGTATATTTTGGGACAGATAACATTTCAACTCTTTAGAACAAAGCTCCTGTCTGGCACAGTCCCATGTCTGAGGGACCACCCTAATGAACAGTGAGGAGCAAAATCCTGTAAATAGCACCAGGGGAGTAGGATTTATTCTTTTTTTACAGGGCTTTGTAGTTTTATAGAAGAGAACAGCTCACTGGTCACACAGCTGCAGACTGTCTTCTTGAAACCTGCACTAAGAAAAACAAGAGCTAATACTACATATATTCGATCAATGTATTAATTCTAACACGTGGACCAAATATTTTGGGAAAGTCCATTAAAGTGAATGTATGGTGCTATGCCTTAGATACATACATTTCATATCAAACGCATCAAAGTTTGATATGATTAAAAACTGGAATCTTTTTTTCTCCCCTTTGGGAAATGTTTGGCAACTTTGTAACCAAAGCAGGAGTTTTTTCAGGAGCCTAATTAGTAATTCTTTTCATAATCATGCTTTGCAGCTAGCCAAGATTCCCCGTGTGGCTTGGGAAAGCTCTTCCTGCAGAGTCCTATAAATAACCTGGGAAAGCTGTGGCAGAGGATGAGTCAGTCTTTGGTTATGCCACACATGAGGTTTCAGTTGATGCTTCTTGAAAGTAAAATTTTATCAGCTGCCATTTATAATGCCGAGGTCAGTCTGGCTTTCAAGGAGTGGCTTTTCTAAAAATAGTAGCTTGCAAAAACAGATTAATAGATAATATCTTAGGCAGTACAAATAAATTGAATTTCTGCTAATTTTGCATCACTTCCCATCATTTATATGCTTTCTATCAAACCATTTTTGTGTTCTCTTGACTCGCCTCGACCAATTAAATTAGCAACAGTGTTTTTGGTTGCTGAGAACACGGTATTGCTTAACATTTGTGGTCATGTGCTATTCATTTATACCCTTTTAAAGATTAAATAAAATGTGACGTGCACTCCCAAAAGAGAGAGATTGTCATGTTAATTTTCAATAATATGACTCAAGTGCTGGGGATTCTGTAGTTTTTCGAATGGCATTTAAATTATACAATTTCAAGAGCACCTTTACTTCATCCAAGACTAAAGGTAATGAAAGTCTGAATCCTCCTTTCACACAACAAGCTAACTCCAAACACACAGGTCAGTTTATTTCATTGTCAGCAGAGATGCCTTCTTTTAATGCCGCATGCCTTGCGTGTTTGGCACTGGCTGTATAGGAGCGCTTGAAGCTCCCGAAGCAGCTGGGCAGCCCCAGGAAAAGCTGAACCCTGGTGAGCGTGGTTCTCACCCAGCAAAAAGAAATAAGCCAGCCTTCTGCTAAATTAGCTAGTAATCATCTAATTTTATTGGCTTGTGCTTTTAACTTTACAAGCCAAACTTGTTAATTTCCTAAGCTTAGGGTAAGAAAATGTGGTGAACTGTAAAACCAGCTGACTGATTTAAGTATTTTGCTTGAAGGTTTAGTAATTAACTGTGAGTTTAATTTTTCTGGAGGTACTGTATACAGCCTATGGAATTTCTACGTATTTTATCTTTGTATTTATTATATTCAGTATTCATTTTCAAAGTTTAATGTACCATCATTTAAGTTTCTCTGTAAAACTGTAGCAACATAGTTGGATGTGTGTATACTTGGCAAAGTCTTTGCCAACATCTTGTTGACACTTAAATTACTTATATTCTATTCTAATTAGATTAATTGACCATTTTATGGAAGCATTGTCTTGGCCTGTATTGTTACTCTTGGTTTCAAAGTGTTTGTGAGGGGGCATTAATCACTTCAGAACTGCATGCTAATTGACAAATGTTCAGTTAAAATAGCTCCCCACCACACAGACACACCACACCACATTGCCCCCAGAAATGAAGCCAAAATACTTGCTGCGGGGGTCGAAGAAATCAAAGGCATATTAAAAGGAGGAACTGCGGCAAAGAAATAGAAATTTGAGCACACTGCATGTTCTGGATTCCTAACTCTTCAGTCAGCTTTGTTTTACAAGCGTGTTGCTGAACCACATCAGTCTCCTGTTACAGATTTTAAACGCACTGTCATAAAAGCCGATTGCTTTCATCTCTAAAGGTTTTATATTTTCTTTTATTGGAAATGTCCCTCTCCCAGTAGAGTAGTTACTTTCTGATTCCGCTTTAATCAAAGTACAAAATATTCTGATAGCTGCAAACAGTTGTGAAGTTCTAAAGCCTGGGAGAGTAGACATTGACAGCTGTGGGTCCCCCAAGTCTCTGCAGCCTTGTTCTTTGATTTTATGGAAAATGGATTTAGACTTTCTCAAAATCTGTTTTTCTTTGAAAGCTGTTCCTAAGATTGTGTTGAACAGAGCTTGGTGGGTCATGATGTATCAGTCGATAGAAGTGCAGAGTGAAAAGAAGTGTAAGGGAATTGTCAGCCTACAAAATTAAACACTAAATTGCTAAGGAGCAGGAGAAAAAATATTCTGAGCTCGTTTGATATTTTCTTTTTTATGTTAAAAGTGTACAGATCCTGCATTTTTAATATAGGGTTCATTACCACGCTTTTTGCATACACAAAAAAAGTCTTTGATACACTAAACGTCACAGATTTATCAAAAGACATTTTCTGATTGAATGGTCATCTGATTTCTGTAAAGCATTGTTAGGCTGAGTGTTGCTATGTTTTTATATTAATCTTTTAAAGTTAAAAGTGTTCCTAAAATGTAATTTGAACTTTGACATCCCCTGTTCCATTTTGCTTTCTGTAATACAAGAACTTTTCAATGCATGAACCATTTGGGCTTTTGGTCTGTTTTTTCTGTGAGAAAAAATGTTGCATCTGCTTGCCTATTCCAGGACACTCTCAAATGAGCTTGTGACTGGTGGCTGAGCCAGGTGTTGCAATGGTTGAATCAGGTTTAACCTGCATCTGCAGCTGAGCCCTTATTGTTATTTTAACACTCCAGGTAAGGGCTCCAGAAGTACAAAAACAAAGCACCCTTTTAATCAGTGCAGCTTTAGAACTCTGACAATGCCTGGCCGACAAGGAATCTGTAAACAATGACTTTGTTGCTTGTTGGAAATCTCGCCCATGAGGTTGCAGACGTTTTGTCAAAGTTTTGGATCTTGCTGGAAGCATAAGTGCCACCACAGTGTGCATGATCTCATGGCAGGTGAATGCCAGTCATACCAAGGCTAACCTCCGACACGGAACAGTGCTCTCTGAAATCTTCAGAGCAGAATCGTCAAGATAGGAGCCTGACACTGAGAAAATGCTACATTATTGGTTAATGCTGTGGTCTCCATTTTCTACTTTTGTTGAGGAAAAGGAAATTTGGTCTCAACATAAGCAATTTGAGAGCGTGAAAAACATGAATTTGACATGGAGAAAATGTGGAATTGTATATTCAGTGGACAATCAAATGAAGTATGAAAAGGGACTTAAAATGTGACAAAAATGTATTATTCACGCAGAGAAATGTTTCTGTTTGCACTGATGCATGCTGGCGTTTGTGCTTTTATGTAATATTTTTGGATTATGTCCTTAGTGCATTGACCTCATGTCCACAATGATTAGACTGTAAAACAGATGGGAACATAGTTTTTGCACACTCATAGTTAAATCTCTAGGAACGGTTTGTGATTATTGGGTTGTAGTTGTAAAACAGATATTTTCCTTGGTGCTTTTATTACCTTTGGTGGAGGCTGAAAACAGCTAAAATATAAATAGCTACATTAACATCCTAAAACCCAGTATTGTGGGACTTTCATAATGCAGAAAAAATCTTTAAAAATCAACTCTAGTTGTCCTTGACAGTCTCCAGCATTTCTTATACATTTAATTAATGGAGACTGAGTATATTCTCTAATATACCTCAACTGACATGAGGAAAATTTGATGGGTGATTTAATTTCAAAACTTGCCTCTAGTTGAATTAACTTTGAGTTCCATTTTTTTCCCTTAATGTAAATCAGAGAGGGTCTCCATTACTGACTGCCCAATACTTAATTGTGCTGTTATGGAAATTCAGTTACCAAAAATGTATGAAGTATTTTCTTTCTCAACTAGAAAATAGTTGAAACTAAAATGTCCTAGAAACTAAAAGTAGTTGTAATCTAGTTTTGATTCAGCGAATCAGTTGTTGGATGTTCATGCACTTTTCTTTTCCTTGTTCCTTGTTTAAAAAATTGTACCTCGATCTAAAGAAACTAGATCTCACTTGATGTAAAGATGGTTATATGTACTGTACATGTAAAGGACGGTAAAAGAAGATGAATCTTTTAGCCTTTCATTGAAAGTTACTGTTATACTAAGTTTGGATCAGATAGGATCATTTAAGAAAGCTGTCATTAAATCTACATGTCTGAACATTTTATTTTTAAATAATTAGCAAAATCATTTTGAAGTTTGCTGGATTAGCAGATAATTGTTGTTGTCAGCCTTTTATTTTTTTAAAGAAATGTCACAAGAGTTTGAAGTCTGGCATGTTAGCTTGCTAGTACAGGCCTGGAAAGAGGCTAATAGTATTTAGAAACTAGAGAATACAGTTTTATGGTTGTTAGAATTATTAATTTAATTAAAGTCAGATCTACATGGTTTACAGCCAAAGTTAAAAGGAGCTGAAGCGCTGCAATTCTTTTAACGCTACAGTGAAATGATGGTCTGAAGGTAGGGGTTAGTTGAAGTCTGAGATAATAGATTGTAGTCAAGAGAGAGCATATACAGATAGGGTCATAAGTGCTGTTTTGTAGTAAAATTAGTTTCCTAAACATTTTAAAGTGAACTTAGTTGTATATTATAAAGTGTTCATAGCCCAAAATCGGTAAATTCGATTCTCCTAGTGTTCATGAGAAGTGCATTTCAAAATGCAGATTGTATAGTGTATTTATTCGTAGTTGGAACTGCAACCTGCTACTTCAGCAGTAGTCCAACATGAAGGATACCATTTGAAATGTGATCATTGCTACACTGTTGCATGCTTGCCTGAACCGCTTAGTCTTGATGACAGATAATTGGCATTCCTTTTTTCTGCTGGCAAACCAGCACATTTCCACAACATTTCAAATATAATGTAGAGTGTCTGGTAGGATCTTGTTTAGGTCCACCGTCCGCTGATTCATTATTGGAAACCTACTTATTCCTGCTAATAGAGGCAGCAAACCAGAGTCTATTGTAGAAGCACAGGGCTCAGGGAGAGACCACACATTGCAGAACACAAAACCGAAATACACTCAGGTGAGAGGAAGCCAGTGAAATCCCATGTGAACAGACAGAACATGGAAACTCTAAACAGAAGATGCCCCAGTTCAGAACCAAAGCTAGGAACCACAAGCTGTGAGACGTGTAGAACAGCACTGTGCCATCTTGCATAGGGACTCATTAATTGTATATCTACTACCTGAACAGGTAATAAAAGATAAGTGATGCAAGATATTACTAAGGGGCTTGTATTTCAAAGGGAACAGATGGTCAGCTTGAATATTGTTGATATACTTAATATTTGCCTGGATTGTGTGGTTTGTTTTACTGCTACGTTTTGTACTATGCTTCAGATTTATACAAATTTTAATCATGATGCATTAATATAGGTTCAAATGGTGATCTGTCCTCTTGCATATAAAGCTTCATTTTAAATCTGAAATTTCTGTACTGGGAGAAAGTGTAAGTAATCAGCTGACTTTTTTCCACTGTAAACTTTAAGGTTAAGACCATAAATGAGGGTTCATGTACCACATTTGATTGGATTGAGACTCACTTTTGGGGAAAAATGCCTGGGACCTAAAAAATTAGAACATATTTAGCACAGGAGGCAGTTGATTACAACGGCTGGTCTGATCCTCTCCTAATGCTGCTTCTTCATGGGATATTTAAGAACATTTACTTGCTCAATACACACTGTGTGTACTGAGAGGGAAAAAAGATATACTGTGTCTTTATAAAACGCTGTAACAATGTCTCTATTGGTCCTGGCCTAGCAGGAGGTAAACCTTGGTTCTGCTGCTGAAGTTAGAGATTTTTTCTAACTGTTTGACAGGTGAAATACTGTGGGAACTGCAGGGAAGGTTTTTTTTAATGCTTTTTGTCGCATTTGTTTCAATCGTAGGGTAAGGTTTTGAATGCTCAATGTCCCTGTAGGAAGCAGCTGTCAAATGAACCACAGTTCCGTTGTGATGCCTGCATTAGCAGGGAATAAAATTGGACAGATTGGAAGCGGTTTTGTGTTATTTCATTTTGTAGGCTCCCTAAAAATGGCACATAATGTAGGGGGGGGGGGGGGGCGCAAATAATCAAAAGTAAGGGATTTGTTAATGGAAAGTTTATTTTTCAAGTCAGTTTCATGATGTGGTTTTTGACAATTCTCCTTTAGTTGACATGGACAATTCCTTGTTCATACAATCTAATCAACCAGACATACAAGATGTCCTCTGAGTGGTTTGGAACATTAGTAATTGGTGTGAGAAAAGGAATAGAAAAGAGTCTTACAGCAACACGTACTCATGTCTTTCAACTTGTTGTTAATCTTATTGTCATTGATCTTTTCCTTAATATTTAATCAGATGGGCTGTGATAGTATTTATAATTACATAAAAGATCTGAAAATCAGTCATTCAGAGGTTTAAAAATTGTACTGATCAGCAGGGAGGGCTCGAGAGGCACAGTGAGAGTGGGAAAAGAAATTTGGGCAATTCAATCACCTTTTGATTTATTTCTGAAATAGGCAGGTCAGACAGGTCCTGAGAACCCTAAGAAAAGAGTGGTATTTTTCTTTCTTTATTTTATTTTGTTTGTTGTGTTGCTTTGCCAAAGTAAAATAAAAAAGTGGGGGGTTGGGGGGGCTGAGGAAGAAGTAGGCGCAGGGAGAGATGAATTGTTCGGGGTACCCAGTTGGCAGGAACCATTGTTCATCTTTTCCATTGAGCTGGAGGAGACAGAAATGTTCACACGCCATTTTCAGGCATCCTGCTGGGCAGACTAGGAAAGGGGCCTAGCAGCTGGTCAATAAGATTTGGCCATACAGATAATTTAGAATGAATAGACAATACTGTCTTAATTTAACACTAACCAGCTGGTTAACCATTTCATTTCTTAAATCTATATACAGTATACGGTGAGCATTTTTTCTTGTTTCTCTGAATATTGCCCTTTATGCTGCACATTCTTCTCTATATTGAACTTTGTTGAATAAAAGAACCTTTATTATGTGTTGAGCAGTGTTGTAATTGAAGTATTCAGTTCATTCTGAGGCTATTATCTGTCATTTACATTTTTAGTGTTTGAATTCATACAAAAGGTTTCTTGATGCTGTTGTTGTTGGTAAACTGTTTGTTATTCCTGAATCAAATCCGTTAAGGCACTAACTCGTTTGCCTTACCTCGTCACCACCCCCAGCTCATTAAGTGCATTCAAGAGGGGCTGAGCACAAAAAGACTTGTTGAGGCAGACCAGGATTCCTCAGTGCTCCAACCTGCTGGCTTTCACTCCTATGTCTCAGGCATTCACTGATGGTGGGGGGGAAGTTTCTGTTTCGTCTCTAGGAATATAAAAGGGACACAAATTCAGTAATAACAAATGTGTTCTTTGTAAGGGCTTGCCTTCTGGAAATGCACAGTTGTAACTTTCGTCTTTTGCCGAATGGGCCCTTCAGATGGGGAGTGAAGATGTGGTTGGTGATGGTGATGGGAGGTTCTGATTTTAGACAAAACCTTATGAGCATGTTACTGATTAATTGAAAAGGTGTTTATAATTGTGGAGGGGAGGGGAGCGTCTGTGGGTTGTTGTCTGCTTGATGAGGCAGCGTGAAAAGTATTTGGAGAAGAACAACGTCTTGATATGGGGGAACATTTAGGAAAAGGGTATCATACACCCATTGAGTTGATAGCTGCAAAGAATTTGGCAGACGGGCATTAAGGTATAGGTATTTAAAGTGTAAAGACAGTGTCTACTAGTTCATGTTTTACGAAGATTACTTGCAAGCTTTGCAGCTGACTTTGTACTTTTAGCTTTGGAAAACTGGTATGTCATTTGCTTGATCTATTGCTGCCCCCAGCATTGTACACATAGGACGGTTATATTTAGACACAGCAAGGTTCTCTCTGGTTTTGCTGTTTCTTTTGGCTGCTGATCAGTATACAAGCTCCCTCCATTCGGAAGTAACTCGGCACAGAGAGTGACAGCAGACGTTCTGGAGCCGTGCCTAAAGTTTTCTGAAAGCTCGTAAAAGTTGGAATCAATAAATGATATTGCAGATTACTAGGATTGTGTAATCCTCTCTTAGATCCATTTTGTCTTAGGTTACCGGTCACCAGTGTCTTTCCAAGTGATTTGGTTTAAACCTAATAAGAAGTTGGCTACATTGTCAGCTTAGTAACTAATACAGTAGAGGTTTCTTAAGCATCATTCTTGTGCTGTGAAATTGATATGCTTATTAGACTTGGCAAGGCTGCATAGCCAAAGGTGCCAGGGGACTAACTACCTTCTAATATAACAGTTAAAGAATTTAGGGGAATAATTATCCATTCTCACAGTGGCTATAGTCTACAGTTATCTGGGCAAGACTCCGAGTTACCTCTTTAGCATGTGAGGATTGTAGTTCATCTAATTTATTAATTTATGATGATTTATGTCTGATTTATGTTTAGCAATATTTTTGGGATAGTAATTATTTAATTCAGTGCAAGAAAAAATAGTTAAAATGCTGTGTGTTTTTCTGTTCTGGGACATATGTTGCACTGATGTGGCATACTTGGACTGCACTAAAATGAAGTTGTGGAGATACTGGTCTGTTTCCATATATCTGGAAAAAAGTCAATCAATAAGTTTTTCCTGTGAGGTTTTCCAAAGATTCTGTGACACTGAAGGTTTACAATTGCTGCAAAACATGGCACTGCAGTCTAGATCTGTGGCCCAAATAGCAATTTAAATGTTGTCTCCACCAGGCAGTACTTGTGGATTGGTTAGCTGCCAGAGAACAGGCAGTGCTGAATTTCACTGGCATTCTTTACATGCATGTGATTTAGAAAAAAATAAATATTCAGTTCTATGTCACCTCCAAACTGTTGATTAATGCCATTCTTTCCTTTTTCTAAAATTTAGCCAATTTGTTTTATAAACTGGAGCATGTTTTATGTACGTTTAGAAACATTTGAGCTACACAGTAGTATAAATATCTTCTCAGTTGAACTCACTACTTCTGCACTTTGGTAGAATCAATTTGCATTTGCTGTTGTGATCATCTTATTTTTTTAATCTTGGTTCCTTACTGAAAATGTAAGATATGTAAATCTTGATACATACCCCATAATATGATTGCTATAATTGTGTAGGCATTGTTAACATAGAATTCATACACATTACAGTGATAGATGTAGCTGTCAGACATGGATATAGCATACATTAGGGCTAACACCATTGTTGTTAATTGACCGGACTCAGTTCAATTCTCATTCTTTTACAGTTTTGATTTCTTCCTGTCTCTCAGCCAGAAAACGGCAGTGGATCCTAGTAGATAAAGGAAAATAAAGTTTTCCTTCTGTTTGCCAAAGCATTTGTATTTATTTTTTGAGCGTGGCAAGGGAATACGAGAGGTTTTTAGTCCTAAAAAAACCCCAACTATGCAGAAAATATAGGCTAGTCATTGAGCTGTTACAAAGAAAATTTAAAATAGGAGGGCATAATCTCTTCTATCTTGCTTTGAAAATATGATACATTTGCATAGAACTTTAAAGAGAAATCTGCAATTTTATATATCCGCCTCATTTTGCAGTCGCTTTAACAAAGAACAAAGACCTCTGAAGAATTAGGAAACACAACTGAGCAAGTCATTCTGTAGACGCATGCCAAGCAGGAATGTTATGGCAGATTAATGGATGTTACAGAAGGAATAGTGCTACTTTGTCAGCCTGTTGGCTGTAATTGTTTGCCTACTGTGTAGTTCATTTTTTTTTTTATCGGTCGCGCTAAAGGCTGGGGTCTGTATGTGGTTTTCTAGCGGGGCGCCCTACCCTGTAAGGATGGGATGGAGTGTCATGTAGGGCAGACTTTGATGTGTCTAACATATGACGTCCTGGCTCTCTTGCCACTTACCACAGAGTGAGTATCCTGTTGCTCGCCAGGTCTTCCTCGCTTTCTGTGTAATTATGGCCTTGTGGTTTCTGTGAAATCAGAACCTGATGTGGGAGGTTGTTCTAGTCTGGTGTTCTATTGAGGGGAGTGGTTGGAGCTGGGGTGGGGGCTTCTGAGATAATGGATAAGATGTTCCAAAAATATCATCCTAATGACAAGTCTTCAGTGCTCAAATTCAGTGAAACTTCCCTTTTTATTAGTAATTTGTTCTCTGTTGTGGGCTACAGCATTGAATTTGGACATTTATCCAAATACTGTATTCTCCTCTTCTGGGTTTTGAGTTTTCTGATACATTTTTAGATGTTACATAAATTTAATGCTGTTGAAATTGACATGCAAAGCATTAAAAATATTATCCTGCAATACAGTATATTTTTAATATAAGATTCTGAAACGCGGGTCAAAAAAATGGTCAACGTATAAATAAAAAATATGCAAAGGGGGATGAAGTGAGCTCCATGATCATAGCAGGGTCCTATGTAGAAACCAATTAGCTGAAAACAATTTCAGCGTTACATAAGGCCAGAGGGGACACTGCGTGGTCAGCAAGTTACACATGGTTACAATTTTTACAAGAAGAGCTCGGTTTCTCCCAGCAGGATGTTCTGTACAGACACAACTGAGTTGCTCTTTTCGTTGTTACTGAAAGGGATATCCTTTCAGTGTCTCAGAATGAGGAAAACACTGTACATGTACCTGTATTGTTACAGAATCCTGAAAAAACTGGAGTGGAGGTGCTCTGGTTTGAACATTGTGCCCACTTGCATGATATGGGTTATACCCCCTTTCCACCCCTCAGGGGGTCACAAGACTTTTAATGTATGTTTGTTCAAAGGGCTCTGGAGCGCACAATGGGAATTTCCCCATCGGGGAGATGAAAAGCCTTTGCTATGCAGGCCAAGTTTCAATTTAAGCGTGAGATTGGGTGTTTTCATGTTTAGGGATAAGTCGCACACTCCCTGATAGAACTATAGGTCAGAAGTTCATCGGTCATTTGGCTGAGTGATGGCCCCTCCACATTAAATTGCACAAATAAAAGGACACTCCTGTTCACTCTGACACTTTCATTCACTTTGAGGTGACAACAAAAAAGCAGCAGAGTGCCACCCCTGTACAAATAAAGACATTTCTATCATCTCTGGTAAAATAAATTTAAGGCCTCTGTTGCCAAAGCTCTTTTTTTTTAAATCCTGGCAGATACCTTGAAAGGTTCAGCTCCAATCTGGCTTTAAAACTGAAGTGAAATGTGTCAAAATTAAATGCAGCATAGTGTAGGAATGAAGAGAGGAGTGGGTGTCAGTGTAGGGTAGAACTTAGGGCTCCGGATTGCTGCCTGGAAATTTCTGGATGCAAATCCCAGGTGGAGACCCTGCTTCCAGGTCTTGGACCAAGATATCCAGTTTTCTCCAGAAAACCCAGGTGTGTAAATAACACCAACATGATAAAATTCTAGAACCCCTGTAAGCTGCTCTAGAAAAATTCATCAGACTTGAATATTATTTTTTTATCATCGTAGAAACCACTTTATTCTGTACCTGCGCATGACTTTGTTGTTAGGGCTCTCAAATCCTGACCAGAGACTTGTAGATTCAAGTCTTAAGCAGGGCCACACTGTTGTTAAACCCCCAAAACCAAGACCTCTGAATATATTTTTATAACGGTGACCAAAATTGTACACAGTGTTCTAACGGCCTTACTAGTGCATTGTGCAATTTTAACATAACATCCTTTGATTTGAGTTCTGTGCTTTAACTGTCTTTTTTTAAAAGATTTTTTTTATTGCTTTGTTGGCAAATATTGTATTCAGAGGCGGAATGGTCTCTTTACATGTGTAACCATTGTTTTTATCTCCAAATGGTTTCCGCATTGAATATTTCCATGTGATGAAGTATATAGCCACAGGGTTTTTTGGACTGGGGTGTAGTGTCTTTCTTTGGCTTTTGACCCTGCTTGAGGAAGGCTTCCTGATCTCTCCCATGTTTTTTTTAATTGCTTTATTAACACTGCCTGAGTTCTTCTCCCTGACTCCTCCTTCCTCTTCTTTCTATACACAAGAACTTGGCAACTTGGCTTCCAAAGAAAATTAATGAGCAATGCCCCCCACCCCTGAGCTCTTGCTTGACAATGTAAGCTTTGATATTAATGTCAAAACCAGCCTGCTGCTTTTGGATCGCAAGGGGTGCAGAAGATTTCGGCGCAGAGCCCTTCTTTTAACAGGGTTCAAATTCAGTCCAATGCCATGTTAACAAAGGGTCCAGTACAGTTTCAGACTGTTAGAGGTCACAGCTCCATTTATTCCTTTCCTCCTGACCGTGGTTCAGTTCCCTGCAAAATTGCTCTTAACCACAAAGTACAGAATGTAAGGCCAGTGTCCTTTTAAAAGGGCTGACAATCATGGAAAATAAATTGGGAATGACAAATGCACTCCCCTTCCCTGGCCCCCATGCATTGGCAGTTATGCTGAACTGCACGTCTCGCATTTTATTGCTGTCATTCCACTTTGCTGCTGGATGGCCTACTGTGCTAGACTTGCCTCCATAATTTGTGTTCAAGTACAGAGCTGCGAGAGTGTCAAATGTGTCCAAATGTAGTGACTGTCAGATAGGCCTGTGCGGTTTGTGGACAGTGTCACATGTGGTGGCATGTTTCGAGGACACAGATCTTTAATGAGGTTTTTAAATCCTGCCCATCAGTGTTGAACCCGAAACATTAATTATGTTTGTTTTCTGTACACTTCATACTGTGAAAATGAACATCCTTTATATTCAAATGTCTGTTTTTCTGTGTGCAGATTTTAAAAGTGAAAGCTAGCAATTTGTAAATTATTTTCTTGGTTGAAACAAATGGTCAATTCTAGTCTCTTTGAACAGAGGGGGTTTCACAAATGCAGCCCTCTGAAGTTTATAGGTATGACACCTCAGAATTACCAAGGTGAAAGCCTTGAAATCTTTAAACCTTTTTTAAAAACAAGTCACAGTAGACATGTTTCTGATACTTATTATCCATACAACATTTTTTTTAGCTCATGAAGTTGCATTTCCATGCCTGATCTCTATACATGCACCTCCTTGCCATCCTATGAAGCATATTGTTTAATGTGCTGACGGGATTTCTGTTCAGTGGTTTTTAGTGCACACAGTGAATTGCACTATCAGCGCGTGCAAAATGACCATGTTTGATGGATAGTTCAGTAACACACGCTGATGCTGTCATTCTAAATATTTCATACGTCATGACAGGGTGCACAATATCCTACTGTACACCTGTCACCCCTGCTACTTAAGAAAACAGTTGACTGTAGTCCATAATCAGATTCCCTGGTTTAATAAAGTCTGCAGATGAGGAGGTGAGAACAGTACTCTTGTCAGAAGTGTCATCCTGTGTACTAGTAGTCCAGAGGTAGTAAGGGAGGCCCAAGTTCAAGTGGCAGAAGATTTACAGTAAGAATTTCAAGACAACCTGTTTTTATTAAAGTCTTGCTAAACAGGCTATTTAAACTGCTAATCATGCCAGGAATGCTGGTATACTTAATGTAATCAAATCAGTGTCTTTGGCATAATATGTCAGGAATGTTTTGAAGTCTCCCGCATGCATGCAAGCCAAATTTTGTGGATAAACCTCTGTATCATGTAGTTTGAAAATACCTTTCCTCCTTGACCAATTGAAGGATAAATAAGAATTCTCTAATTTTATGCTTGTTTATCAGCTGGATTTTTGAACAGAGAGATTCTCAAAATAATGTGAAGGAGAGAAACCACACTGACCACAAAAAGGATCTTCTGCTGCAAGTCTGCACAGTGTGAGAAATGATGAATGAATGCCCATGCTTGCATTTTTCTCATTTGTCCTCACTTTTTATGCTCTTTACACTGGCTAGCAGACAGCTGGAAACAATGCAGTTCTTATTGCACTTTGGTTTACTATCCATTCAAAAAAATGAGCTAAAAAAAGACCTTTCCAGTTTTCCTTCAGCTGTGTGCAACGTGTGCTTTGGGTCATAAGTGCTCCAGTCAGATCTTGGAATAGCATGAGATGAAAATGTGAATATGTAATTAATAGGGGAAATGGGAAAACTAAGACTGAAATGATGAATTATTGGCATTTTAATCAGAAACCACACTTAACCAGTCCTGTAAAGACGAAGCTGAAAACCACAGTAACCAAGCCTGTGAAAGAGGCTCAGCTGACTGATTCCATATGGCACTGGTGGCTACAGAGAAGAGAACAGGAGTGGAAAATGTAGCCATGGTTTGCAGTTGCAGTTGTCTCCCTGTGCTCTTACCAGTGATAATGACATTTGTTACGTAGAAGAATGTTAGAAAAAGTACTGAAAAAATGTTTTACGATTTCATAACCGTATTCCTCTCCAACTTGTATACGTTGTATAACTTGTATATAAAAAAAAACTCGTAGAACTTAAAGATGTGAAATGTGCTCTGTGACTTGGCCCTCAGTATCTTGAGTGGCATAAAAATGCAACGTGCCTTAGCTGAGCTCTTTCTTCATGTTGGCATCTGGCCTGATTATGAATTGGAAATGTTGCTAATACTGTTCCATTTCTGGAATGTTGTCATTGCTGTAATTATTGCCTTATTAGCATATTTAGGATTTAGAATGATTTTCTTCTGGGGTACCTTATATACTGTATATTCCAGAAAAGTTTCATTCTTTGTTTTAAAGCTGTCAGTAGAATTCTAAGTGTCCATGTAGAAAATGTTTTTATATGGGTATAAAGTGGGGGGGGAGTTCAGATTTCTCAGAGATTCAAAAAGCTTTGAGCTACACAAGAGCCCTAGGCCTATTTAATCAAACCATTAACAGTCTGTGAATTGCCTTAGCTAACATTTATAGTACTTTTTGGGGATTGAAGCCATTTAAATAGAAACCATTGGAGATATAAACACTACAGCACTTTGATGACATCATTTGTGCTGACACTGGAAAGCCTTAAAATGAAGCCTTGTGTTTAAGATCCAGACTGGAAAATCGATAAATATAACCTTAGAAAGATGTTTCTTAAAGTGATCATTTTTTTTAATTCTGAGCACTACATCCATAAGGAGGAGTCTGTGTCAAAGAAATGCAGATGTAGGCTCCTAAATAAAGTTAATTACCTCCTGTAAAACAATTGCTTACGTTCTCTTTTGGAACAGACCAACTTGAAACGTCTGTGGGTCATGTTTAGAAACATCTGCTGTGCTGTCATTATTTTTACAGAGGGGTTTGGCGGCTTCTTTCTTAGTGTTTTTAAGGATGCTTACCAAGTGTGAAGTGTGTTGCTCATGTGAAATGCACAGGGACCTGCGTGGATGTGCATTGTGATTTTTAGTAAAAAGCCATGTCTGTTAAGTCACACACAGACACATTCAGCTTTCTGAAAAAAGAAAAACATCCTCATTGTCACTTGGGAGGTCTCCCTCAATTAATGGTTAGGTTTTTATATCTACAGATGTAACTCCTAGTGTTTGATAACTGAGAAAAGAAACTCCACTTCACAGTTGGAAATCCTATTTATAAGTCACATTTGTATGTCTAACTGTGGTGGCTTTTTGTTTCTGATACTTGACTAACACCCTATCATTGGCTTACATTTTTTTCACAGTGATTTTTGTGAATATGAAAAACTTAGTGGAAAGGCCTCCCATATAGATAGACCCACAAGACGTTTGGCACAGGTGCATCCATTTTCTTTGTTTTGACTTTGAGGTCCATATTTTTTTTTAGCTTGATGTTACTTTTTAAGCTCTTGAGTTGTAGGAAATGTGAACCAAGCGTTTTTTAAATACTGCAATTATGTACAGATGCACAAAAGTTCTGCAATTTGAGGTTCATTGAAGGTTTTCCCTTTTTGAGACCACCTGTGTTCTGCTTTTGTAACTCTTTATTTCCACCCATTTCACAGACTTGATCAAGACACCTATGCTTGTGGTGTTCATGACTTGACAAATCTGCAGGTTGCTATGTTTGAGATCTTTTCAGATGAGCTGTCATCTGACTGACTTTTGAATTCTTTCGTATGGGAATTATTCAAGTGTCTTCATGGCAATAGATTTCAATTTTAGCTGAAGAAAATGAACAAAGCCTGTAGATCTTTTAAAAATGACAAGGGGAATGGTTATTTCAAATTGTCATCGTAATTCACAGTTTGGATTTATAGTGCTTGATTGTTGTTCAAATGCCTGCTAAGCACTATTGTAAATTAGATCATATTTATAGTATCTTCTTTGATCATATGACGATACTTGCCAACACCTAGACTTCGGATGGCACGTTGTAATGCATGGCACCAAGTGTGAGATAATTTAGTGTGTTTAGTTTTGAGGATGCCGATTTGTATTTCTTATGTGCAGCCAGAGTGGAGGATCAAAAAATGATCTTATTTCAAGATTACTCAGTTTGGGCTCTAGGAAGTCCACAAATAAGAAAAATTAGTTTGGGCACAGAAAACAAATAGTGAATAACAAGGTTTCTGTCAGCACTTTTATCCCTTAATGCTTTCAGGAACTATTTCTGTCAATTCTGTTACAAATTAATCCAAAACTTGGACTAATCCCTCGGAAAACTCTTCTTTCTCCATCACAGTGATTGTTTTTGAAACCAATCACCTTTTGCCTTGTCTTAACTAATCTCCTTTGATGTGATTTTTGCCTTCTGCCTCTTCTGACAAGGGCTGAGTAGAAACCTATTAGCTTCGTCCCATACGCTAGCAGCTACCCCCAGCACGCTGGGAATGATATCAGTTACTAAGGCTTGTCATTTCTGTTGCAAAGCTTATTATCTCAAGGATCTTCTGGCTATTGCTCTGCTTGTCGGTAAGGAGATAAGAGTGACCGGAAATCCACCTGCAGTCCTGCCTTTTGTTTACAGTGTAGTTCTGAATATCACAACCCCCCTCCCCCAACAGATCTTTATTTTCAAAATGTATACGTTTGCTGATGTGGAAAATAAGCGATGACATAAACATTGAAGAAGTTAGTTTGGTGGCAGAACTAAATGAAGCTCTAGGAAATGCGGAGGGAGAGCCTGTAAGCGGTTCAGTGAGGGGTAAGTAGAGTATTACAGTGCTGTGCACTGAAGGCATTCTTCAATCTTCTGACCAGCAGCTGATTAGTCACCCTGTCATTGTTTAAAGAAAGCCTTTCGTGCAATATTGGTTCCACCTGATAGTTTAGCAACACTTTATTACCAGTCTCTATCACTATGTTATGATAGTTTTGTCATGTAACAAATCTGTTGAAGTGAAAGGCTTTCTTTTCAAAGTATCCTGTTTCTGTAGCTGCACAAGCGAAAAGTAATTTCATGTGATTCATGCTAGTCATTTTTTTGCTATTGATTTTTTTTTTTACTGAGACTGTGGTTTAAAACTGTATTGATAGAATAGTGCCACTGATACCCAGTTTATATGGATTTTGGGGAACATCCTGCTGGGATCTGAAACTTGGAAACATTTCAGACAAGCAGGAGTCTTGGACTTGTTTACCCCAAATAACATCAGGGACTTTATGATTGGGGACTGTGATCTTGTTGGTAAATGTTCAAATTCAAATACTTATAAGATGAGGTGGGATCTCTTTTGACCCTTTGGAACCTTGTTAAAATGCTAAAATGGCGGCAAAAAGCTGGATCTTGTGATACAATTAAAAAGATACTGAAAAAGCACGAAAGGGATGGGCAGTAGGCTCAGCTTACTCAAAAGGATACACAGTGAAATGTAGCCCTGGGTCAAATACACTACATATCACAGGATTATTGCAACTGATGCTTTAGGGGTTTTTTTTCTTGAAAAATGGCAGCCATTTACAGTACAACTGATGACCTCATGCTATAATTTATTAATTTTAATTACTGAGATTGAAAGCGGTGTTTCACTGGCATGCATTTATGTTAATGTGTTAAAAGGCAGTGTTTCCTGCCAAGGGATTTCACTAGTATATATATATTTTTTAGTCCAGGTTTATTGTATTCCATTGACATTCACTGGTACTATCAATCACCATGCTTCGTGATCAGGATCTGTGACTTGGATTAGAAACCTAACACCTGCCCTTCTGAAAGTACATTTGATGATACTAAAGGGCAAATGCCTTCTAAATAGCAGTGTTTTGGTATTGGTTAGTCCTTGCACTGTAGAAGAACATTTCTCTTACAAGGCTCAAATAATTGTTTGCTTTGATTTTGCAAAGCACATGACCTCTTCATATCTTCTAAAAATACAGTAAAGAATTATATCTGTACTTTATGGACTTTGATCTAGATATGAATTTGCTCTCAACTTTCCACCCTGATTGTAAACTTTTTTATATAAAGTTTTTATGTGTGTATGACAAATGCTGTTCTGTTTAATGTGGCATGGCATGACATAACCATGCAATAATCTAAAAAAAATGGGCTTTAATGTCGTGTTGTGAAAACCCACACATGCCCCAGTTGTCTCGGCCAAGCCTCTATGACTTTTAAAAAATGGCTGGCCTGCTGCAGGATTAAGCACTGTTGGCAGCTGTTTTTAAATCCGCCCATCGTTTCAAAGGAAAGCTCGGCATGGTAAGGTTTCCCAGTCAGTACGACAACAAACTCAGAAATGTTGCTAATAGAATCTTGCCCTCCCAATTAGTTTTTTCCCTTAAACTTTTTTTTATATTCCCCTTTCCTTCGTTCTCCTGGAGTGCAGCTTGGTAGGACTATGAAGGGTGTAAAATTGCCAAGAACACTCCCCCCAGGGTTAGGCTAGCAGTGTGAAAGAAACTGGCCTTGTTTCGAAGGAAAAGCAAGACATTTTTGGGGCTACTTGTAATGAAGACCCCAGCAGGGAAAATGAAGAGAATTCTTTAGAGTATAACATTTCCTTTGTCATGTGTGATGCAATTCATAAGAGGAGGGGGGAAAAATGAAGAAAAGTGAGAATGGGTGAAAAAGGGCCATTAATTTTGTGAAGCTAGAGTGTTTTGAAGGGTTTTTTGCCAGACCTCCTGTGATGACTAATTCCTTTGTGCAGAGTCCAGCAATAAAGACCTTTTCAAAACAAGCAGCTTCCAGCTTCCATGGATTCTCTTTAACAAGTCTTTGAAACAACGCTGATGATTAATTGGCAGATATTGGTCATTTTTCACTTTTAAGTGAATGATACTATTTTAGTCCTTTTCCTCCCCGAATATCAAGACACATGGGTGTCTTATCCCTTTCTGCATATCAAGGCCTATGGGCGTATTGTGTGTAAGCTACATTTTCTCCTCTGAAGCAACACACACACTTGCATTGTTTTTTTAAAGAGAAAAAAGGCCTGTAATTTGTCTTTTCATAGCAAGGTTGCCTGTAAGTTTCTACCACATTAAATTGAATTCAGAAACGCTTTCTCTTCACTGTCACTGGGGAAATTGCAAGGCAAAAGAATGCATCTTGAAGAGATACTTTAATATTTTTCATTGGTTTAGTTGGAATCTCCTGATTCTTGACTATAATATGAAGAACTCTTGTTCTCTTGGGAGATTTAAGGTATTTTCTTTATTATTATTATTAAGACTAGTAAAATAGCTGCAGTCTTTTATGAAAACCATTTCTTTTTTGGCTTTCATTTAAAACTAATATTTTTAGTTTGACATTATGCTTTGAAATGAGCTTTTCTGCAGGACGTGCTGAGTTCTTTCAGTGGTGCTGGTGATATTGGCGTTTCTCTCATCATCATTTCCCATTTGAGCTTCATGTTAGAAATATTACCAGGGTGTCCTTCTTTTTACCAGTTCTCTGAAATGGGTAGACGCCATGACTTTTCTAGATTGGGCTACTGCAATGCATTGCTTGCTCTTGCTGTGAAGCACACAGGAATCGCCCTTAACATGTTTAAAATTTAGCTGCAAAAACCTGGAAGCCATGTATGAAACTTCACTTCCGTTCTAGTCTAGCTGCATTGGCCCCCAGCGTTGAATAGATTTGATATCAAAACCTTTCTCCTGTCCTGCAGAGTACTCTTTCCTGCATTAAAATCTTGCTATGCTATAATACTCCATCTCTACAGCTCTGCTCATTATATTCTACCATGCTGTCCACATGCCACTGTGCAGAAATATCTGTCTACAGAAATGTGCAAAACTTAGGCATCCCCTGTTCTTTTTTAAAAGCAGTTTTAAAGTACATTTCTTAAATTTTTCTTAGAGCAAAATTATTTGAGCCTAAGTACTATTGACTTATCCCATTTATTGTAAAACACATTGAATGTCTTGACATGAAAGCTATAACGTTATGCTGCTGACACTGGTATAAGACAGGATTTATTTTTTTCCGTGATGGTTTATGACAATTAATCATCTTGCAGCGAGGTCCATATTTTGTTCAAGAAGGATGGAAAGTGTTTATTTTAAGCATCCTGTATCCTGTTCAATTTATGTTCATCCAATTAATATGATTTCCAAAATTGTGTTTTATTCTGCACACATACAAAAAAGGAAATTAACACTGTATTTGTAATCTACTTGCATTTATATTCCATTTCACACCAATCCGAATGGTATCAACTTAAAAAGTAAGGGAAGGTTAATTTTTGTAAAATGTGAATGCACCATCATAATACAGCAATAAAAGAAAGCTTAAAATAAAATTAAGGGTATAAAGTAAAATTAAGAGTAAAGTAGTCTGGATATTTCTGTTAAGATCCTTTGGATTAATGAACGTGCGGTCGTAATGATTTTACGCTGAGTTTTGAAACTGTTCAGAAGGATTTGATGCCTGTTTGGGGACCAGACTCTTTACTTAATGCAGTAATTTGTTCATTTGTTTTCCAAGGCAGCTTCTAAGCCAAATACAAAATTTAACTGCTGCAGTTGGCTCTCTCATCCTGTGAGTTATCCCCAGTAGGGGATTGGATCTAAATGCTGTCTGTCAGGATACACTCCTTAATTTGTAGCATAGGAGCTTCAAAAGGGGATTTTCAAGTGTGGCATTTTTAAATACTGTCTAAAACATAAGGAGCCAATGCTTCCATAATGTCCTAGGGGTTTGCTGAAATGCAGAAGTTACTTTCAAATGTATCCTAACTCACTGGTACTGGAACACTTGCTTTTTTCCCTGTAATTGTGAAATCTACATGTCCTATTCAAGATGTACCAGGAAATCAACCCTGTTCTCTTTTCTCCCAAGCTGCTAACTAGTTAAATGCTTATGACAGGCAGGCACTGACCTTTACAGTGAGCACAAGTGGTGACTCAGTAAAAAAAAAAAAGAAATTCACCCTTCAAGAAGACTGTTGCTATAGGACATTGTTTGTGATGTTTACCTATTCCCCACACAGAAAAGACCACATGTGCCTAGCTGCGAAATAAAAACAGGTGTTTGCTCTCCAGGTGCTCCATCAGCCTGGGATCTGCAAGGCTCAACTTGTGTTTCTCTTCAGCAGGTGCAGCAGGAAGTACGCAGTGCTCATGTGGGCGGAATCACTTCACCTGTGCTGTGAGTGCTTTCGGGGAGTGCACATGCATCCCAGCGCAGTGGCAGTGTGATGGAGACAATGACTGTGGGGACCACAGTGACGAAGATGGCTGCAGTGAGTACAATACCACGATGCTTGTGTGCTCAGGCTTTTGGTTTGTTTTAGTGATGCAATGGTGGCGCAGTGGCTAGCATTACTGCCTCAGCACTGAAGCCCTGGGTTTAGTTTCGGACCAGGGGTGCTATCTGCATGGAATTTACCCCCCTTGTCTCCTCCGAATATTCAATTTTCCTCCCACAGTCCATGGGCATATTGGTAGGTTAATTGGCTCTGTGTGCATGTTTGTGTCTGTGTGTGCCCTGCAGTGGACTGGTGTTCCTTCCAGAGTGTACCCTGCCTTGTGCCCTTTGCTTGCTGGGATATAGGCTCTGGCTGTCCTGAATTGGAAGGAGTTAGAAAATGGCTGCATAGATGAATGATTGGTTTTAGTGCTACTGTCTCACAAGTCCAGGGTTCTGGGTTTGATTACAGCCTTAGGAATCTGTGTGGTGTTCACGTGGGCTTTTGCCAAGCACTCAGCTTTCTTTCTGCTTCTCAACGACCTGCTGCTTGGCTATCTGGCTATTCTGAATGAGTTTCCCCTGTGACAGACTGGTCTGCTGTCCATTGGAGAACAGTTGTGTAGGACACACCCGACTTTCCTTGACCCTCATCAGGATAAGTGACTAACTGATCATGGATATATGGTTTGTTTCACTTATCATGAAAGCATAGGAAGGACAATTGGAGGGCATTTTGCACAAAATTACAAAATGATTCTTGCTAATTCTCTTCTCTAATGTGTTTATTTTTTCTAACTAATGTGCTTTTAAATGTAATTGAATCCTATATGTCTGTGCATTGTATGCAAGACTAAAATGACAATAAAACGGGCACCTGGCAAGAATGGATCATTCGATTGCTCTAGGGAATTATTGAACTGAATTCCAAGAGATGAGAAGTAACCCAGAGGAAGACTTGTAAGATGGCAAGATAAAGTAATTAATTTGCAGTAGTGTGTTAGACAGAAGGTCAAGGAAGTGTCTCTGGAAGCTGTTATCCAGTAGTTGGTTGAAAAAGCTTGTGGGGTGGAGCGGTGGCTCTGTGGCTTAGGATCTGCGCCTGTGGCTGGAAGGTTGCTGGTTTGTATCCCGAGGCCGGCAGAGGAATCCAACTCTTGTGGGCCCCTGAGCAAGGCCCTTAACCCCAACTGCTCCAGGGGCACCATATAAATGGCTGACCCTGCGCTCTGACCCCAAGCTTCTCTCACTGTGCTTCTCTCACTTATGGAGAGCAAGCTGGGGTATTCAAAAAGACAGATTCCTAATACAAGAGATTGTATATGGCCAATCAAGTGATCTTATCTTATTATGATAATGGCATGCATGCTTCTGCATGTGAATAAATCGTATTCATTGATACCTTTCAGTGGAGCATGATGCATATATGAAAATACAAGGCCGAAAAACTGTAATTACATTATAACAAACATTTAAAATACCTCTGGCTTGTTTAACACAAAATACTGAAACTCCACACTATGCGACCCGTTCAAGGGCATATCTCTTAAACGTATACACTTAAGGAATAACATTCCAAACAATATCACATTTGTTTTTATTTTAAAAAAATATAATTTTGGAATTTTGGGGGTAATTTTAAAGTTCTAAAAACGTAAGTCATCGCTGCTTTCCTGGAAAACAGTATTGAGAAATGTTTCGTAGTGTTAGGCTCAAATTTGTGGCAGTTCCTGTGAGTCTCCGGGTGTCCAGCAGGTTTGTGTGCTGTCTGTGTTTTTCCCATAGATTTGCTGTGAGGTCTGTTACAAGTGTATCAGGTTACACCTGATCCCAGAGAAACTGCCCTCTTGTCAAAGGTATTTGTACGTGTCGGTTAGACATTGATACCATCTGCTTAAGTAGAGTGTTGTGGTATGATTAACAAAATACACATGGGAAAATACAGTTAAAGGGTACTAAGAAGCTCACCACTGTATTGGTACTTTAAAAAACCCAAAACAATTTCCCTAAACTTAAGAATTCAGACAAAAGTTAAAATATATGCCTTTCAAGGGAGTTGCTCTAACCTGGACAGCTAAAACATAAGAGCACACCTAGCAACTGAAGTCAAGGAGACATTTTGTCCTGTTATAAAACAGTGAAAGATTTATAGGAAAGATACTGTAGATCTGGCACTGTCAATATTGAACTTGCTACAAAATATTCTAATGAGTTCATCTAGTTTGTAACTGTTACACTGGAGCTTTTTGTATTTAACGTGCTGAGAGCCACATTAAAACCATTGTTATCACAGCAAAAGTAAATTTCATTTATAAATACTAATTAGTTGTAATTGTCACTGTTGTCTAATATTGTTTTCTGTAAGCAGTGATTCCTTTTGGTGTTTTTCTTTAATTTTAATCAGGTTTGATATTCAGACAGTTAAATCATCACATCACTCGTGACCAATTAACTCTCTTACTAATAAGGTGATGTAGTGATTTAGTAACAAAGCTGAGCTTAGTGCATCATCGTCAGTTATGAATGACCAATTAATCAAAGTGATGCCAGAAGCATTTAATATATACGCCTGTATAAGTGGAATTATAAATTTCTTTTGATGCCAGTGTATAAACAAAGTACAAATGTCTTGGGAAGCTGTTGCATTAAAAGAGACTAAATTAGAAATTTCAAAACAGCCTTAAATATTGTTTTTAATGTATCCTCAAGACAAGTCTGAATTATTTATAGATTGCTTTTCTGGGTTAGGTGAAGGACAGGCATGCTTTCTGTGATTAAATGCACCCACATTTGTTGCATCATGGCTTCAGTCCAAGAACTATGCAATTCAAGGGCTGCAGTACTGTTATTAGGAACACAGCTGAATAATACATAGAAAATAATACATGTCATTCTTATGTGCTCAGATTTCATTTAATTCTGAGCACAAGAATTTGCTCTGTTTTGACTTTAAAAATATCAGACTGAAATCATGATGTTTTCTTAAAGGATTCGTAATAGGTTACAATAACATTCACTGCTGCCCCCTTTTAAATACCTGTTTAGCGATGCAGACTTTATGCTTTTCTGATAATAGATGCTTTAGTCCTCATTTGTATTTACCAAAAGACTAAAAAAATGCCTTTCTTGACAGATTGACCTCCCTGTTAAAAATGTTCAACCTCTTTACTTTAAGTACCTAAACAGATAAAAGTTAAACACTTTTGTCTCTAAAGCCAACATGGTTCTACTTAAGCTTAATGTGGTCAAAGAATGTTAAAATACCCAAATGCAGGTTTGATTGTAGCTGTTTATTTTTCTGAGTAAATTTGATAAGAAGTGAAAGTGAAATTCTGATTTTCTTTTTCAAGCAGATTTTGACAGGGACAGCATCTTATTTCAATGAAGAATAATACTTCATAAATTTATTCTGACTGTCTCTGAAGTATGTAGTATATTCATATCCTATCCTCAGAAAATGATTTATTTCACAGCAATTTCAAGTAATGTGCCATTTATAAAGTGTAGTATGCAATTTCTAAAGTGGAGATGATTACAGCCAGCAGAACAAGAGATTTTGTATACCACAATTATGAAAATATTTTGTGTCTTTTCATAAAACTAACGTTTTATAACAATAGATAGAATTCCCCCAACCAAACTACAGTATGGAAAAGATGAGAGATAACTACTTTCTTCTCTTTGTTTAGAATGTCACATGTAGTTTTATTTTCTCATTCATATATTTTGTAACTTCAAGCTTGTACAGTATAATCTTGTAGCATTTAAACTTTTATGTGAAAGCAGAGGAGATAAAATTTCTGAGCAAATTGCTTTTCTTAAGTTTATCTTAAGTGAACCATCTATCTTAAACCAGTAAAAAAATATTCATCTTTAACTGGGCTAATATTAGTGATATATACAGTTAATCTGTATTTAAGAAGGGCAAGTTCAGATTTTCAGGGCCAGCCTCTTAATTAGTGTAGGTAACATTAAATTAATGTATAAATCAATGTAATCAACTTTACAATTGCCATTTTCAGAGACAGGCTTCTTCAGTGTTACATTTCATTTTGTAACAGCAATTTCCCTGTGTTATAAAATTCAATTAAAACCCGTGTGCATTTAGATCGGTTTCATCACTACATTCCACTAAGGCTTCTCATGTGGTGATTGATTTCAGACTTAATTAGCTTCAAAGATTGGCTTCAGGATTTATGGTATAAGATTGTAACACATGCAGAAATATACTGATCCTAGATAAAGTGCATTTGGCACTGCAGTGCTTTATGAAAAGATCGAGTTTAATTGATGGTGGATACCATGGATACATGTTCTTCTGGAGTTGAAACAAATTCTTTCTGGTGCAGTGACTTTTTTAAAAAGAAGCGCTACTGCTGTTTTCTACTGTGGTCTTTTGCATGGAAGCCCAGCATTTTCGGAAGGGTTAAAAGGAGCTAGTTCCGGCATTGACAGAGCACTTGTCCACAGGATGACAAATGGTACTGTACGTGTGGCAGGAAAAATACTGAAACAATAGTGATAGTGTTTAAAAAGAAATTAGCAGCACTGCCCTAACCACGGGAGGGTGGAACAAAAGCTGCAAATGTGATATAAAAATCCTAGTGCGTTCTGTGGGGGTTTCAAGTTAAGTCCTATCCATTTGCTCTACTTTCTGCTTTCTTCACTTCATCCTCGTGCTAAGATTCTTTGCCTTCAGAACATAAATTGAGGCCAGCACTGTGGCTGTCTCATTCACCATGCAGTTCCCCTGCTGAGTTGAAAGGCTTCAGCACTGAGACTGCTAAGGGGGCAAGTTGAGGGGGGGTGAAAAGGAGATGAAATAGATTTTTTTTAACTTGAAAGCTCTCTCCCCACCCCTCCCACCCCCCAACAAAAATGGAAGAAAGTCAGTATAATACTCAGATAAAGCAGGGAAGTGCAAGACTGATGAACATATAGCATTGCCAGCCTGATTTTAGCGACTGGGGCGCTAGGGCCCTGCTGGTTTTGGCTGGTCCAAACTAGATTGCTGTTCTCAGTAATCCCTCTTCTTATAGAACTTGGCCAATCAGAATGATACTCTTCCTGTGGGTATGCTTGAAACCAGCATGAGCTAAGAACATCTCTTAAAAGAAGATTATGAACAATATTTATCAGTTTCACCTCAGGGGAGCTGTTTTCTGTTAATGCTGTTATCTTCATTGGTGGAGAAAGCCAACAGCGAAGGAATTCTACAATTGTTTTGTCCTAGGGTTTAATTCTTATTTGCATTGTAAATTTGCATAATCCCTCCATCGCAGAAAACTTTCTGGCAGCTGACCACAGTAAACTTGTGTAGTTCTAAAGTAAAGGCAGCCACCTTCTCTCTAAATATTTACTCCTACTGTATATAGGCATGAGTGAGTGGAGGACATGTGATGGATAAAACCTAATTGCAAAGTAAAAGGAATAAAGAAAAATGCACTTTAAACAAATCTGTCTCCAAGTTGCCAGCCATATTCAGGTAATCTATTGTAAATCATGTCAGGTTGCAGTCTTTTAAAAAAAATATTTACAAAATATTTACAATTTTCTTCTGCCCAAGTTGGGAGTACGTCAGAGCTTTAATCTTTTGTAAGCATTTGAATACATTCCTTCACTTCTGATTTTAATTGGTGCTGTTTTTCCTTACTGTTATTGAAATTTTATTTAAAATTGTGTATTTCTCAAACATTTTTACAAACACACCATGCAAGTCATACTGTTCTTTGTAATATGTTATAAATAATTGGAAATGTCAAACATGACAGGATTATTCTGTTTGACAGTAACCTTTTAGGATTTTTAAAATAAACACCATGGGGTTCTCAGCCTTGTGATCCATTAGTTGGACTGGTGTTTTGGTAATTTAATCATGTCAAAGCAGTGCTATGTCTAATCAACAGAATAACTATGAGAATTACTTGTGAAGAGTCACGATGAGCTACTGGACATAAAGAATCTTTTACAGAAGCTTTATGTCAGTTTTATCAGCTGTTGTTGATAACTTTATCCTTAATTCCAAGTTGAATCCACCTGGATAATGTTTTTCCTTATTTCCTACACAAAAAATGTGTAATGGCTATATAACTCACTGTGACATCCCGGGCTTTGATGGTTGCAGAAGTCCTAAATTGCCACATTAATGAGATAGTTGTTTGGAAACGGGTAAACAGGTGATCACACCTGATGAAAATAAAAGACAAGCATCATTATGCCCTACTTATCAAGAGAACACTACCTTTGTCCAATTTATGTTATAGCAGCATCTCAGCCAATGTCTTCTTTAGCGACAAATCAGGTTTTTGTGTAGACCACCCTGATGGACAGGGCAAGTGTGGTGCAGATGTGCAGAATAATATGCTGATTGTTGCGTACAACAGATTGATTGATGGGGATATCCAGCTTTGATGGTCTGGGCAGGAGTGTCTAGTCGACTTGTGATTATTGACAGTCTGACTGCACAGCGCTGCATTGATCAAGTTCTGAGACCTCACGTGCTCACTTCCTGCGGGCTTATGCTGATATGGTAACGTTCCAGCTGGACAACACTCGTCTTCCTGTAGCTTCTGTAGCAAAGGCTTTCATGCGAGAGGAGACTGGGACAGCTGTGCAAGCAGTACCTTACTCCCCAGGCTTGAGGTTCATTGAACATTTGTGGGATGAGCTTGGACAATGTGTGGCAACTGATATGGCCCAAAACCAGTGAACAGGGGTCTGCTTGTCTAGCACTAAAAGAGAAATGAAAAACCATAAGCTTATAATAGGGTCTAGCAGTGGCCACACACTATTAACCTGTGATTTTCAGTGTGAATTTTCACCCTTGACACCCTGTTGATGAGGAATGTTCAATACAATTGTCAGCCCTCTGCTACAAGTAGATCGTCATTTTCAGTAAAATAATTTGCATGTTAAAATTATTGGTCTATAGAAGACAGATTCTTCAAGTGTTATTTTAAGCAATTTTAAACCACAAATAAGAGAAATATGCTTTCTTTATACAAACTAATGTGAGTTAGGGAGTTCTGACAGTAATTTTTTCACCAGAATGAGGATCATGGGTTTGTCATTAAGACTTTCCTCTGAGCGCCACTATATGCATGATGCATCTTCACAAAAGAGGGCTTTGTAGAGTAGGTGACTTCAAAGAGAATGCTTAGTCTTGCAATCCAGCCAATTTAAGGAAGCTAAGATCTGGTGAGACAGCAGTTTAAACGACAAGTTCAGTGATCTGAGGTCTCTCACACCTACCATTGTTGTGTCTAGAGGGTGCCAAACATAACAGGAAAAAGCCCAAGTACACTATAAAAGTACATTAAGTACATGATTAACAATTCTGTCAGGAGGGAAATTCCATTTTTGTAATCTCCACTGAAAAAAAATATAAGGATGCAATTACAATATTATTAAAGTATTTGAAGTGGGGATTACATCTATAGTGTTGTCTCATTGTAGAATGCAAGTATTCTAGATGAAATACAGGAAGATTTGAACATGGTGCACAGTAGTTGAAGGAATCCCAGGTAGAGACCTGTAGCATGCTGGATAGGGTGATGTGACGATTCTCCTGGTAGATGATGATCCATGTGTGTAAATTACATTTACAGAATGCTCTTATTTTCCCTGATGATACCAAAGTATTCCTGCAAATTATAAGGTTCTTGGGATTAGAATATTTTAAGTATATATCCATCAACATGGAAAATACCCATTCAGAACACCTTCTCATGTGCAAGTGCAGTATTTAAAAGGGAACGTAGGCTGTTGTTAGAGTTGATGTTTCCAGCACTTTTTGCTGGTCTCAATAAGTCATATCCCATGAGAGTCATGTATTATTCTGGTTGCAGAAATGGCTGAAGAGACTAAAAGCTCATTGACATACATTATGGGCTAAAGAATATTTAGCTAAATGTATTGCTGCATATTGGCAGCCTGTATGGTGGGGCGAGTCACATGTTCCTTTGTCTCCTTAATGCCATGGAAATTAGGATAAGCTCTGGTCCAATGAGTCCATGTGGCTTGGATATGGGAGTTGCCTACCTCCTGCTGCCCTTCTGGATATTTTGTATCTTGTGTGTTTCAAATTGACCTTTCATGTAACACAATCACATTTTTTAGCGTAATGTGTTAAGGTCCCATTTTTGTCGCAAACTTGGTTCTGTTTATGCTTGATTCTGGGAAGCCTGCTTAATATGTGGGTCTGTCTTGTTTTGGGTTTTAATAAATACAGAGGCTCTAATCTTGTTTCTCATTTTGATGCAACAGTTAAATATTTTCATGGAGAAGAAGATTAAATAGCAAAACTGATATGCAAACATTCTTATTTTCTTTGGCACTTTCCCACACTAAGATATTAAGAAATCTTTGTTTAAATAAATTGTTTCTAGGAATGAAATCGTGTTGCTGTTGACAGTGTAAATAACCAAAAAAACAGACATTCTTTTTTACCAGTAAGAGCTGCTAATCATTCTTAAAGTATTCAGTGTAAAAACATGCTGAAAATATAATTAAGGTAAATGGCATGCATGTAAGGATAATTAATGCCTGTAATCTTCCAAACCTGCTATAGAGATGTTGCATTTTTTCAATTCAGGAGGTCATGTCTGAATGTTTAAAGTATTTGTTGGAAATGTCAGGGTGTTAGTTTTGCAAATAAAGTACTACTTTATTTTTCAGCTTTTATTTAACTTTCAAAATATTTTATTCTTTGTTTTAGGATTGTAGCAGAACTTTGGATAGTGTTTCAAATAAAAAAATGCAATTTGTGTTGCCAAGAAACTGAGATGTTAACTGCCCTTTCATAGATTGTTTTTGTTGGTGGAGGTGAAATGGAATTCAATTCCTCAGTTTGTTTGCCCAGTCTCACTTGGTTTAACCTTGTACTTGTACTGGAGGAATGTTTGTTCAAGTTGCGTTAAATCAAATGGAAGGTTTAAAGGTTGCATGGCAAGTAGGATGTTTCTTGTCATTACGAAAAGATCTGTTGTGTGGATATACGATGTGGCAGTTTTGGAAGGAACCATCACGCATGTAAAAGACAGTGCCAGTCTTGTGCTGCCTGTGTGGTACATGGCGCGACATTCAGAACCCCGAGAGAAGCAGATTTATGTGCAGCTAGTTGAAAGTGGGAAAGCAGTTTTTACCATTGTACCATCTCTGGTATTTTATTGGGAACTCCTGTAGTTCCAGAAGGTCAGAAGTCAGGCGTTGTAAATAGGATTGGAAGATTGAAGTGGAGGGGGAAATTCATTCCCTGTGAAAACCTTAATGGGTCACTTCAGATCGCTCCAGAAATGGTCTCGAGTGACTGTACATCTGTTTTTTTACTTCGTTGGGTTTAATGGTAAGCAGTGTTCAGCCCAAATATATGAGTCCCTGCCTTCCAGAAAAACAAGACCTTCTTTACCTGGGGTCTTGTATTCTGATTTAACATACTAATGACATGTCCCAATAAAAATGGTTTATACCCTAAGTTCACTTAAAGAACAGGCATTGGTAAAGTATAGGATTGCAGTGTTTTATTGGATGTTTCATATTTCAGCAGCTAGCACCAGTTTCCTGTGTGTTAGTGGAAATATATGGGGCTGACTGAGTTCAGTTGTCTTTTCAGACAGCTTCAATAATTTGAGGATGTAATTTGAGGAAGCTAGGGATCAGGATTAATTTCTGTTTTAGGAATGTACAAAACTGAAAGACGATTCTTGCTAGTCATGCTGAAACCATTATTCTTTCATAGTAAAGATGTGAAAAGCAAGGACAGATGAATTTTTAACTTTGTAGGGTAAAGGAAGAATAGAGGCTTTTTCAATGCTGGAAGAGGCCTGTTCTATTTCTGAAGAAAAAGATCGCATGATCTGGTTACAGTGATAAACAAGATTTCAAAAAGCTGATAAAAAGAGTCCGAAAAGAAACACATAAACACGTGATGGGGTGGTGTATTGTTTTGGTCCATGCAGACATTAGGAATCTCTGCATGGGTATTTTTCATGCCCTAGTATAGAATCAATAAAACCAAATCAATTAGTTTGGTTGCAAGAGTGTGTAAATAAAGTTATAATCCTTCCTTGTACCTGTTGCTTACCGAGATAGGCTTCATCTCCTCCATGACCCCGAATTAGGTAAAGTGGTTAGCCCAATAGGGACCAGTTCATTAAAACTCTGCTTTACTTGACTGGTAATCATAGTGGAAGCTGACTGGTGAGCAGTTTAAACTAATTTCTGCTAGAACCAAGTGCACTTTCCACTATAGCCTGACCATAAGTATTTTACTTTTTTATTCTCCTTCTGTGGTGTTTTAGTTAACCTTTGCTTTATTGTTAAAATAAATTGCTGTAAATCTATGGAAGGCATTTGCTCTTTTTCTGGTGGAAGGTAGAAGATATGGGAATTGGATAAACAACATCTTTCCAGATGTGCACATTTCACCTTGGTATTGTGCTGTAAGTATGTCCGTACTGAACAGGTGCAGGTTTCTGCAAATCAAATGTTATTTCTTTTGCAAGGAAGTGGTGATGTGATGTTTATTAACACAGGCCCTTTAATCGATCGGTTGTAGTGTTGCAAAAGATATGTATTCAAACAAAGTATCTGAAGAAGTGGCTAGTAACAAGTACTTGGTTGAGTGGCCATTAGATAATTTAGGGAATATGTTAACAGTTAGACCTCTGCTTCATCTTAACAGCCTTGAGACTCAGCAGCGCCTCTCCAGAAGATGGCCTGTTGTGGTTTGTGTGGTAAATGTAGCTGAGGTATTGTAAGTGCATGTTTATTAGCCATAAGTGTCCCATTCATGCATGAGTATGCAGGCAGATGCTGAGGCCTTCCCCCTTGAGACTTTGCCCTTTGAATGCCAGGGAAACGGAAAAGTATTCCATTAAACTCTTGATTTCTTCACCCCCAGTGGTCCCAGGGTTTTTAGTTGCCTTCTCATGTTCAAGTCGGTGTTTAAAAGTCTCTTGCACATAGCATAAGAGAGGGCTACCTCTTGTTGTGTAATTTTGGGGACAGCAGTATTTTTGCTATGGTTTTCCTGGACCACTCAAGCTCTCCATGGTCTCGGAGGCAAAATGCTGTTCTTTTCAAACAGTAGGATACCGTTCATTAGAAATTAGGCCTCAATGCTTCACGTTTTGAATTACGGCAAGACTAGCCATTTTCTCTGAGGTACTGTACAGTAATCAGCGAACAGAACAGTGGTGCTGTATTAATCTGCAGTGTTAATTAACATGGCATCAGCTGTGGTGGTGTAGAATTCTGTGAGATTCTATGTAAATAAGTCTTCACCATTAATGACACCTCCCTTCTTTCAGTGCTCCCCACTTGCTCCCCCTTGGACTTCCACTGTGATAATGGCAAGTGTATCCGGCGCTCCTGGGTGTGCGATGGGGACAACGACTGCGAAGACGATTCGGACGAACAAGACTGCCGTAAGCATTTCTCTTTTTCTTTGTGGAGTAGCACTTGTTCTGTGAAGCTGTTTATGATCTTTTAATGTAAAGGTTAAGAATAAAAAAGCATGCTTCATATTTCAAAATCAGCCCTCTTTTTATTAAAGATTATGATTTTTCTCTGGAAGGTTAGCACCTGATTTGTGGTTACACTTTGGCTATGGAACATCTGTACATAAAGCTTTTGTCCATAGGATTATGTGGTCGCAAATTCTAATGTCTGTGAATTTGTCCTCCTTTAATTTATAGGAAGTGTGAGAGATGGTGATTTTTGCCCATTTAGCCTTTATGGCAGCTACTAGTAAATTAATAGTAACTAACTAGTTGCATAGATATTATCCAGTCATTTCTTCAAAGAAGATGTGTATACAAGAGCCGGTAACCAGTGCAGCCACTGCACCTGTCTTCTGGGGATGTTATGGGTTGACCTTTGCCTGGAGCAGTGCTCAGTGGTTGATGGGACACAGCTGGAGGAGACAGCTCATAGGGGGCTTGTAAAGGCTGGGAAATAACACACAAGGTACACAGCATTGTGTCTTCATGTAAGCTACTTGCTGTTATCAAAGCTTTCTGGCTTTCTGAAGAATGCCTGATGCAGGACGAATCTTGTGCTCTGGTTGCTGTGACAGCTCTGTACCTTATTCTGTAGATTCTAATCTCTAGTGACCTAGACGTTACCACGCAACCAGGACTGCACTGACAACACAGTACAGACCGTTACCATGTTACTGCATACCTCGGCGATATGCAGAGTGACAGTGGTTGTATGGTAGTTCACTGGCAGCTGCTGTAAAAAAACACTACAGACTATTCGCCGCTACCACAAACGTAACAGCCTATAGAAAAAGAATTTTGGCTGGGAGATATTCATATAACAAAAGAGTATTTGAACCAATCACAATGGACAGTTTTTGACGCCTCTCAGTAGGTTTTGTTTTTATCCACAATATGCAGCAAATGTTGTAGCTATGCAGTAATCATACTGTGCTGTGATGGGCCATGAGTCGTTGTTGGTGCACCCGTGGTCACTTGACAATGCCATGTAACCCCTCAGTTGTGCAGGGGTATATCAGGCATGCAAGGTGGTCTGACTTCATTCTCCATGCTTTCTAAAAATACGACCTGAGTGTGGAATAAAAAATCATTCCGTCAGGTGTGCTGTAGCTTTGTTTTTAGTAAACTTATTATTTGTTTGGTCTCTATGGCTTTACCAGGGGTTTGGCATTTGTGACCGAGCACTGCATGGATCAGGGAAGTAGAAAATCCCACCCTCTCCGATGGGAATAACAGATATTCAATCTAAGTTTACCTAACACCAGGAATTTCTATACTTCTCTTGACTGAGGAGGCCTGTTTTCTTCTCTTCCAGTGAAGTACATTTTGCCTTTTTTATATTATGGATTTTTTGTACCATCTGTTATGCTTTTTAGGTCTGTGATATTGGCGGGCCGATTCTTGCTCATTCCAAAAGTACTTGTAGCCAGCTTTTGTGGACATTTGCCATTGCAAGTATTGTAAATTCAGAACATGCTGCGCCTGGGATAAAGTAGTATGTCTGACCCATATTTTAAAAATCCAGACGGAGAAAGTGCAATGTTACGGGGGTCTGTCTGGCACGAGCCAGTGATAAATTTTTAATTTGAGTGTGCAGTACAATTTTCCTTTTTGTTTTGTCTCCTTGTTATTATTTAATGCCTTTTCTCTCTCTCACCCCTATGGTTTTTATTATTTAAAGTGCTTTAAGAAAATAACACATGCTTCAATTGAGCTCAGCAGGATGTAAAATTTTAAAACAACCAACAGTGAGTAACAAGCCTGAAACGTACCTTGTAAACAGTAATTCTTCAAGCCAAATGATTTGGATTCATCCAAGCTGTAAAATATATACTTTATGTGGCTTTGTTTTTAGTTTGTTTTATGTACGGCAGATTTTGTCTTTGTAAGCATTATTGTAAGGGAACTTAATCAAGCTACTATCGTCTGGCTTTTTTAGAAGTTAAGAATCTTGTAATAAGGAGCATTTACAGCATCTTAAGACATAATGAATAGCTGCTGATGACTTTCCATCTCCGTCTGTTCAAGTTTAATGATGTTAATGTGATATTCTCAGGGTTATACTGGTGTCTGTCCTCGTGTTTTTTAAGTGGAAAAACATAACAGTATGAAAGATATTTTAAATGATATATATTGTGTATTGTTGTTGTTGTTGTTGTTGTTGTTGTTGTTGTTGTTGTTGTTATTATTGAACCTATATCTTCAAAATATGTTCAAGAAGAGAAGGAAAAATAGTGACACTTGCTTTGCCTTCTACCGATGTGTTATTTGTCACTTTGTGTACAAGGCTGGGGTAAACATCAGGGATAGAAAAATAATAGCTCCCTAGTGATGAAAAAGGCGACAGTGTCCTTCTATGTGAAGATCAGTACAAATGGAGATAAGTTCAGTCCGGGCCATTGTTGTGTCACCTGACTACTAATCTGAAATAAAAATGCCAGGCCAGAATGTTTTTGATGAAATTGTTTTAGTCACAGGATCCACAGATCAGCATTGGAATTACCAGTTTCAGAATATGTCTTCTTTTTTCCAGTTTTGGACTTCTGGGAAATGCATTTGTTTTTTAAATGATACTGCTGTAGAGAGAAGAGAATGTAAAGTCAGTTTACAAGGAGAATAAGTATGTAATGACAGTATTGTTTAAGTTTCTTAATGTGTCAATAGGAGTCTAAAGGCCAAAAAGTATCATCATCCATCAGCTCAATGCTGAAGTATTTACTTCAGAGGAAATAAAGCAGAGTAATTGCATATTGATCTTCTACAGCCAGTGGAGGGGAGTGTGACAGTCCCTTTTATCCTTGTACTGTGTGTGGTACTCAGAGAGCACCTGAGTGGCCTAAAAAGGCTTTGCTACCAAGGACAAAATGAAACCCGTTATAGAGTACCTGCTTTTACAGAAAACAAAATGCTCTTGAAGAAGGTATAGACTTCCACAGGTTACTGGCTTCTAATATCTCAAAAGGACCTCAGCCTGCCAGGTTGAGTTTAATGACCTTTTCCCTCGATTATGAGGAGACTCAGATAAGGGGTCAGAAGGAGGCAGCAGCTCACTTGAAGTGCCGGATCCCGAGTGAGGTTTCAAAGAGCAGTGTTTTTTTTCAACTCTTTTTTTTTTTGTCTGCTCCAGCTCCCCGAGAATGCGAGGAAGACGAGTTCCACTGTCAGAACGGCTACTGCATCCGGAGCCTGTGGCACTGCGATGGAGACAACGACTGTGGGGACAACAGCGATGAGCAGTGTGGTGAGGACCTGCTTCTAAAGCCCTGTATTTCTAGGACTGCTGTGTGGGCAGCTTTGTCAATGGCCGCCGCATTTTCCTGTTTTCCCCGCTGTCTGTGACACTGCGTTTTCACCGAGGGCACATACCCTCATGAGAATGAAGTATTTTTAATCATGCAGCCGTTCTAGTAATTTCAGATTTGTTACAGTCATTCCTGCGGGCTAGATGGAAATGACATTACTTGTCTAATTTTAAAAATGGGCATGCAAACTGACACTGATGTCAAAGACGAGTTGAGGATATTGGGTTAAATGGTTTTCCCCCTGTGGAACTTCATAGAACAGAAGGCGACTGTCCTTCAAAGACATCTGTTTCCAGTTCTTTGACTAACTTTTTTCGAGAAGCTCACTTTTTTTTTTCAATGGCTGCTTTGTGAAGGCTTTGGAAACCCAAACTCTCAGCTTGACTGAAGTGCTTATCTTGGGAGTATTGCCTGGTCAGTGCTGTTTTAGTGTCGGAAAGTGTTAATGGACGTCTTTCCTTCTCTTTTCTTCCTCACCCACGTGGTCGCTGTAGCAGCAACCAGTTAACATCTGACCAGTTTCTTTGGAGATGACATTGGTTTCAATGTCATTGCTTTTTAAGCCCCATAATGAGGACTCCTCTGGCAGCTCACACTAACTGATACACAGCAATTAATTAGTTCCATCCATGTAGCGTAATGTACAATCTATCCAGAAAACCAAATTGAGAGTCAGAAGTTGGCATCTCTGTTGCTTGGATGTGAAAAACGATGCACCCTTGGTTATTCACTATATCTCGCTAATCCTGGTTGTTTTAGTTAACTATTCTTGTTTTACTGCAACATACATCAGGCAGCCAGACCTTTCCTGTATATAGATAAAGCAGGTGGAGGAAACAGCTTGGAGCTTTTTCACTGCTGGTAAAATACACAAATTTAAACTAGAAAAGTAAAATCCCTCATGGGTACATAAGCAGTCTTCATCTGGAGATGCCAGTATGATACTCACTATGTACTAGAGTTGTCTTAGTGTGCCGAGTTTTTAGAGGAAGACTTTTAGTTTCTCACTGTATTAGTGTTTTTTTTTGCAAAACTAGAGCCACTTTTTGATCTTTGAGAAAAGGACCAGTGAGCAATGAAAAATGTATGTAGTATAGTATCAAATCCCCACATTGTCAGCACCATCTTCAGTGGAATGCCATCTAAACCAGGAGACTTGCACTTTGGCAGAGATTGAGCTGTTGCTTTTAACTTCTACAAGGTTACAGCAACATCTAAAAGCTCAGCCTATTTAGGACAAAATTGAGGCAAATTCAATGGGTTTAGAAATCCTTAATCCTGACCAGGTCTGTACAGGATTAGATGAAGTATAAAACTGTGAAAAATCTTTGAAAACTTAATTAACCTGCATAGGGCTAGAGAGCCATCCTGACAGTCCTTAATCTCCTCAATAGAGGATTGATTCATTTTCTCATGATCTTATTGTTAATTGCCAGATATGGGATTAATCGTGTTTGTAATAGAAACTTTTTATGAGATAACCACCATCTGTTCATGAAAAGTTATTTAAAAATGGTCTTTCCCCACTTTTTTCCAGACATGAGGAAATGTTCAGATAAGGAGTTCCGTTGTGCTGATGGGAGCTGCATAGCTGAGCACTGGTACTGCGATGGTGACACGGATTGTAAAGATGGGTCGGATGAGGAAAACTGTCGTGAGTATTGCTCTCTTGAAGCTGCATTTTAAAAGATCAGTAAATCGATGCATTTGCATTTTCTACCGCAGACTACAGTGTAACAGATGGTTAAGTCCGACAGCGCTTGGTAACAGCTCACAAACATAATTCATCTCAAGTTTTTGAATGCAAGATATAGAAACAGTCTAGGGAATGGTAATGGGAGAAAAGGAAAATTTCAGAGCCCCCAAAAAATCGAAACATGCATTTGCTAATGCAGAATCACTCTCTGGACAGCGGTTTGTTTGCCGAAGGCAAATCAAGGCAGTTTAAAGTGGCTTTTGTTTCTTTTCCATGAAAGCCTCACAATTCTGTTATAAATAGCCTACTGTATTTTGTCAGGGTCACAGATTAATATACTGAAGACCCTAAATTTTATTTTTTCCCCACAGAATGTAGTGATGAAACTGCAGATTACAGGGGATAACAAAACCAGACTTCAATAAACTGGTTTAGTAAATTTCTGTGATGTAGTCTGGCACCTATAATTGGTTCCAGTTAACCTGAAGATTTCATTTTGCAGCTAATATGAAGTTGAATCATTGACTTTCCTCTCCTTGCTTAGAACAACATTCTAATTTATTTTCATCTAATTTGTAAATGTAAGTGTAAGGGATAATAATAATAGTATTATTTATTTAAGCACTGACCAATCCCAATTCCTGTATACCCCATGCAAGAGCTCATTGTCCTGCTGAATGAAGAAATGGGAATCAAGATCTCAAGAAGAAAAAGTAAAAGTAATATAGTATATTGACATAGTAAGAAGTGTCGTTAATCCTGAGGTGAATTTAGCTTTTGGGCCTAGATTAGGGCCTTTGAATAATGGGATAGAGCTGCAGCACACACCTGGAATAAATGAGTGCAGAGCGCTCTAAGTGAAAGGAGCTCCATGTGAGGTGGAAGAGCTATTGACAGAGGTGCTCAGTGGAATTAACTGTGCCTCTGAGGGCAATCAAGAGGCTTGTAAGAAGCCAGCTGGAAAAGTAAGCGAGTTCCTCTGTATCTAGACTCCGGCAGAGAAGGAGGGAACCCCAAACTAAACTGGCAGCTGCTGTGTTAAAGATGGTAGTGTTTATGCAGCAGTGCCCCCTGACCAGATGGGTTCAGATGGGAAAGAGAGTTTTGGCTCTGTAGAGTGTGATCACTTTGTGATGAAAAATGTACTGGAAGTGGCGAAATGTCACTTCCATGATTATTTTGTCATCTGGACTGTTGGAGCTGAAAGCAGTTACGTCAGGTAGACCTCGCATAGAAAATTGGAATCCCTTAGCCTCCAGTTAAGAACACTTCTGGAAAGAAAACCAGAAGACAGCAGCTTCCCCAGGACTCAAGGTTGGGAGCCACGGCTGTATTTATCAACTTTATTGAATAAATCGTCTTGGACCTGTTGACACTAGTGGAGGAAAATTCCATCAGTCATCCATCAAAGTGCGTTGCATGAAGTATTTGTCATGTCGTAGCAGGTTTCTGGGGCTTTTTAAATGAAATTCCAAAAAATTGAATCGAAATTACCTACGGATAGGCCCAACATCACTCTTAAAACAAATCGCAGTACTACAAGCTGAGCAATATCCTACTTTCCAGCGGGCACACGTGTATACAATAAATAAATAAACAGTAGATCAGTTTGACTTTTTGTTGGCTCTTATTGGGGAAAATAAGAGTAAGTGCTGACTTCTAAGACTGGCAGACTTATTCTTCAAAAAGACCTCTCTAGAGGACTTCAAAGACAAGCCGAAACAGCTCCATGCTGTCAGCTGGCTAAGGGCAGGCCTTTCATCTCTACAGATAAAGGCCCTGTCTGCAGATAATGAGTATTGGCAGGGAGCTTTGCAATTGAAAGCTCAGTGCTCATCACTTGAGGGAATTGTTACGATTCTCTATTTGTGTCCATATTTTGAGCAGAAGCACGTTTGCATGGGTATTTGAAGGAGGAGGAGGCTGGTGGGTGGTTGTATTGGTAGGAGGTGAGATGACAAATCCCTGCCAATATCATTCTTCGGAGACTGTTTAGAGTTAGGAAAGAGGACTGTAGAAGAGTTAGGAAATGGGGTAACGGGAAGGTGATTGCATGTTTAAGAAGCAGTGGTTATCTGGAAGTGTCCAATTTGTCATTTTCTTTTTTATAATGAATATTTGGATGCAATTTAGTTACCTGTATTTTGGTTTCACAGTAAGCACTGATCCCCAGATGTGCTCATCAAAACATGTAGTAACACCGGCCATAAAACAGCATTATTTTGTTTGATCTGTAGAAGAGCAATTAGCAAAACATGTTATTAAACCAGAGGAGCTTGGAACATGCGGTTGTTCAGTCACCTGTTTTGTTTAATTCAGCCTCATGAATATGTACGGATAACCGATATGGATTTATGGTCATACTTGCTAATGCACTAAATTATCCTGCTATAAGCTGTGGTAGTTTGAAATGAAAAGATAGAACTTCAAAGGAGAAGAACCACAGCCTGTATGTTGATCCCTCCTTTGTCACTGTTAAGGGTGTGTGCATTACTGCAAGTTATGAACTTCTATAGATACATTTACCATTCACTGATTCACCCCCCCCCCTTTGAAAACATGAGTGAAGAGCACTTGTGCATAAAAGATAAATATTCTATTTCAAAGCAGTGCTTTTCAAAGAGTTAAAAGAGAGGAAAGGATAAAAAGCGACTTTGTACAGTACAGGTGGTGATACCATTCTTGGTGATACAAGTTTTTTTTTCAGGGCCATGGTTGATTGTATGTTAATAGAAATGAATTCTGTGTACACCTGTAAAGACCAGCTGTTGTCACTAAAATAAGCTATTTCAAACAAAACACATTTCAAAGTTAGCTTTTTTTGTTTTAACATTCATTTTTAGGTAAAGGAGTTGTCTGAGTCAAGAGTGAAATTGTAACTTTTTTTGTACAGGAATTACAAATAAATTTAATATTGGCATATGCAGCACACCATTTATTTTGTGGTGCTCACGGTTTTGTAGTAGTTCTGTAGTTTTTGCTTAAAGAAAATCGTCTGTATGGTATTAAGGTTTGTGGTCAGCAACCTTACATGTTCTCTATGAAGTTTGTAATGCTCTGTCTTAAAACTTTTTATAATTTAGTTAGTAATGAGCAGATCTTAATTTGACAGCAAACGTTAACAGCCAAAGACTGCCTTTTGAAATGTTGCCCTTTTACTTTTCAACATTTTTAAGGCTTAGTTAAACATGAGAATTTGTACTGTTACATGTGCCATGTACTTTTATTGTGTTTTAAATTGTTTGATTTGTGATGCAGTTTTTTAAATTAAAGATCTTTAAAATGGTGACTAATTATGCATAATTGTTCCCCCCTCCCCCCATCACCTATTCTGCTCAGCCTCTGATGTTCTCACTGCAACATGCAGCGTGGAGGAGTTTCAGTGCGCCTATGGACGGTGCATCTTGGACATCTATCACTGTGATGGCGACGATGACTGTGGGGACTGGTCTGATGAGTCTGACTGCTGTAAGAGCCTATTCTGAGGATATTCTATAAATCCCAGCATTGTACACACTGTGTATAGTACACTGATTAGAGGCTTTGACAGCAAAACAGTTTTAGGAACAAGTTACTAGAAATAACTTATTACAAAGCTTTCAGCTCAGTGCAAGAAATCACTTGCCAGATCAGCTGCTTGTTTTATGTCTGTGGCTTTGTACATGTTTGTGTTAACACTAGAATCCTCAATCCTGCAGTTTTGAATAGTAGTGATATCCCGTGTGCAACACTGTAAGGGCACCCAGGAATGTTGCTTTACTCCTAGAAGTACTGTTTGACTTGACTTCCAGAGAGGAGAATCTGGACACTGTCCAGATACTCCATCTCCCAGTCAGCCCTGACAACCCTTCTCTCACCTCCTGTCTACAACCCCAACACTCTTAGGTCAAATTCCAATTCTGGACTAGTTGAACATGCAGCTGCACAAACTGACAGAATTACAGTGTTAGTACGACCCATTGGAACAGGCCGGTAGTTAACACAAATGAAATCTTGTGGTGATCCTTCAAATATGTGGATTGCAATATAGTTATAATATCCCTGTAAAAGCTATTATCTAACAGCTACACTTAAGTTAATTTTCATGGCATCTCATTTGTCCAGTAGTATAAAATGCACAACCAACAGAGACTGTGTCCACTATGTCTAAAAATAGTGTATGCAATTGTGAATATCTACAGGCATAGTCATTTACTTATGATTTATGTTTTTTTTTATATAATGTCTAAATTTATGTATGGTATTTATGTTAAGTCTGTACAGGTGGTGTTTTCTGAGAAATGCCCGTTTAATTGGCCATATAACACAAAAATCGCAAAGTCAGTGGGTTTCCTGTCTGTACTGTTCAATTTGATGTCATTGAGCATTTGTGCAATTTATATCAAATTTAAAGACAATACTAACATGGACGTTTATTTAGCAATTAGTTTTAAAATGACTTTAAATTGTACCCTAAATTTACTTTAAATGTCTTTCTAAAATACTTGGGATGGCATGAAGGCTTGGGATTTGTTTTATTATATGACCTGTTTTGACATGAGTCTGGTATCCTGTGTTTTAACAATGGCATTGCCGTGTCTTAAAATTATTTGGAAATAAGTCTCTCTGCATTCGCTAACAATAGTGAATGCAGAACAATTAATTATTCAGCTTTCAAGTGTACTGTAGGAGCATCAAGGATTTCTGCTCTAACAATTGTCCCTAGCTTAACAAAAACTAATTTTAATCCTCCCACAATTTTTTTTAATTATCTTTGGTTGTGCGGAGTAAGATATTTTACATTTTTGAGAAATTTGAATCGACTTCAAAGAAACCCCCCCCCGAACAATGTGGCAAATTCACATTCCACTACAGAGGATACATCTTCAAATAGAATTCCTTGGCTTTGACTCTCTGTTGAAGATCCATCAAGGGTGCTTTGTTTGATCATACAAAGTTATACTTGGTGCAATCCTGAGCTTCTTGGTTTGTTCTTTGCGCGATGCGTCGATATGATACTCTTGCTCTAGGCGGATGTGGTTGTGCCCAAGCACGCAGCAGAGGGGTCAATGCTCTTAACAAATCCCCAAAATATATTGAAGAATGATGCCAGGCTTTTGTTTCCAGGTTTCAGCCTAGAGGATTATTCTCATTGTCAAGTCAGGTGTTGGGGGGGGGGATGGAAGTTGCAGGCGGATCACGCTTAGGCCCGTTCACAGGTGGTGGTGTTCTTCCTTTCCAGCCTCACACCAGCCCTGCCGGTCCGTGGAGTTCATGTGCAGCAGCGGGATGTGCATCAACGCCGGCTGGAGGTGCGACGGCGAGTTCGATTGCGACGACCAGTCCGACGAGAAGAACTGCTGTAAGTAAAGCCTCCCCTTTCGGGGGTTTGCCTTTTCCCCGTGGAAAACGGTAACCCGGATAGGACCGGCCGGGGTTCCCCACAGCTGTGTCTCCTCACCTCTGCTCCGCTTTCCAGCGGTCTCCATGTGCACTGCCGACCAGTTCCGCTGCAAGTCTGGGCGCTGCGTGCGGTTGCTGTGGAGATGCGACGGGGAAGATGACTGTCTGGATAACAGCGATGAAGAGGGCTGTGAAAATACGGGTAACTTCAGTGTTCTTCAGCACAGGTCAACCTTAAAATCAAGCAAAGATGTTAAAAAATTAAAGGGTTAATATTGGTCACCTTTTTTTTTTTAAACGTGGGCCAAGCTTTAGGTAAACCTACAAAGGTGGGTTTCTCTTAGCATTACATCTGAGGACTCTCCTGACTTTTCCTTGTACGAATAATGTTCCATTTTTCCCTTTCAGACTCTCCTCCGTGTGCCCCGGACCAGTTCCTGTGTGGGAATGGGCGCTGTATTGGTCAGAGGAAGGTGTGCAATGAGGTCAGCGACTGTGGGGATGGCACCGATGAGGGGCCCTACCAAAATTGCCGTGAGTGCTGTGCCGCAGGGTTAAATATTCAAGGACAAAGATCGTTTTAGCGTGGCAGAGCCTTTTTGTTACATTTACCTGTTCAGCATGACATCTTTTTTCAAGAAACACTCCTTATTATTGGTATAACTGAGAATGTTCAAGTCCATGTGAGCAGGAATTGGGATTTATAAATTGTATCCACTTCCAGTCCCCTGGTTACCCTTTTCTTCAAAATGTCCAGCGTTTTTGTTATATTTTGTCTCTCAAAAGACTACTGTTTTTGTGATAGAAATTTGAGTTGGCAGGACTGGTGGAAAAGAAACTGTCTGCACTCTCTGCAGTTCTGTTCAGTTTCTAAAAGCATATTAAAAAAGATTTCAAACTTGGATTCTGATGGTCTTTTCAAGCCCATTCAAATAAAGCACACTTTCAAAGTGTTAAGCAGAGTTGAGGGTTGAGTCTGCTGTGGGTGACCTTGTATTTGTCCTGTTCCCCCCCCCAGGTCCGAGGTCTAGCGAAGGTAGCTGCAATCTGAACAATGGCGGCTGTTCTCAGAAGTGCCATATGGTTCGAGGATTGGTGCAGTGCACTTGTCACACTGGGTACAGGCTGATGGATGATGGAAGGTCATGTCAAGGTAACGGATCCTTAGTATATCCACTGCCGCGGTTTAATTAGTGTGCGGACGTTAATTGATTTAAATTCAATTTTTCTGCAGCCTAATCTGACTCGGCATCCTTACACTTCAGAAATCACGGTGAACAAGTATTTCTGTTGATAAGTTTTAAATTTGGTGTCACTGAAATATTCCCAGAATGCTACAGACCACTTCTGCTCTCTGGTTTAAAAAGCTTCGCACTCACTTTGACAGCAGCTAAAACATTTGTCAAAATGTCAGAGAGTTTAGACTTTACATTTTTTTTATGCTTGGTGAGTCAGTCAGACTTGAAGCACATGTTTTTCAGAGTGCTGTCACCCTAGATTGCACATTTCAGTTTCCAGACAACTCAAGGAATCGCTGGTGACATGTGAACATTTTTCATACCCTTTGCTAGTTTCCCTTCAGATTAATGGCTTTTTTGGAGTAAATCTTTACCAGCAGAAGGTTGATTTGCTGAGTAGCTTAAGAAGGGAAAAATTCCAGATGCTTCTGAAAAAGTAATTTGATGTCACTGTAATAGGGATAAACAAAAAAATGGATAGCTGTCTTTGACAGTACAGGACCTTAATTTAACGGATGGTCTTAATTGACACAATGAAAGAAGACGAAGACAGAGTATTATGCAAATATCCTATTTCGTTTTTATTTGTTGCCGTTTTTCACCTCATGAGCTATTGTTCCTATTTTTGATGAACTGAAAAGGCATGCAGCTGTGATGTCAATACACAAAAAATGGGACCACTTGCGAAACCCCAGTTCTGTCCTGCTCTGTGGCGGAATGCAAAAGGAATAACCTGAATCTCCTTTCGTTCTCGCCCTACATCGAAGATGTGGATGAATGTGCAGAGGAAGGCTACTGCAGTCAGGGCTGTACCAACTCTGAGGGAGGCTTCCAGTGCTGGTGTGTGCAGGGCTATGAGCTCAGGCCTGATAAACGCAGCTGCAAAGCCTTAGGTAAATGTTTGGTTTAAAAGACTCATTTAATAAATTGAATATTGAATATGTTGTGTATTTGTGTTTATCCCTCGACCTATGATTAATTTAGTCTTAATGTAGACTTGGGAGGAGGTGTTAAGTGTTTTTTTTTCCCTCTTCCTCGTTTGTAAGTGCTAGCAGGGTTAGAATTTTCTTTTCAACTTTCACACTAGATGTTTATTGAATTTGAAATTGTTTAAAGAGATGGAAACAGTTTCTTTTGGCTTCAACTTTGACATAGTTAAAGGCAATGCATCTTTAGAAGTTTGCGTCTTTTTTCCCTCCAGGGCCAGAACCCGTTCTTCTGTTCGCCAACAGGATTGACATTCGTCAAGTGCTCCCCCATCGATCCGAGTACACTCTGCTCCTCAACAACCTTGAGAACGCCATTGCGCTCGACTTCCACCACAGCAGGGAGCTGGTTTTCTGGTCAGATGTCACACTGGACAGGATCATGAAGGCCAACCTTAATGGGAGCAATGTGGAGGAGGTGGTTTCCACAGGCCTGGAGAGTCCAGGTAGGCTGTGGTAGAGAAACCAGTGTCAGATTAGGGTTAATGATTTGAATTTCCTCGGATGGGCCAGGTCTTAAATCATAATTAAGCTTTTGCAAACATAGCCACTGAAAATATTGTGGGAAATGGATCTGGTAGGTACAGGAGAAATTCACTTTTCTTTGATTTTTGTTAGCGAGTTTTGTACTTAAAAGCAAAATACAGACAGGAAAATCTGTAAAGAAATTACAGGAACACATACAAATCATATAGTGCTTATAATGCTTTAAGGTTAAAGAATATGTTCAAATGGTTATTTTCCTGTCTTTTACAGTAGTGTATGTAGTCTAGTTTAATTAGATCTGTTAGTCTGCATTATCCTAATGCATTGTACAGTACATTTAACTTTTTTTACAGGTGTTACAAAATTAAATTTTCCTACATCATTGTTCATGCTCTGGTTTTAGTAAAGCAAAATACCTGTACTATAGTTACAAACATTGTAATATGCATACATAAAAAAAAGTTAAAATACAATAACTGTCATGGAACCTTAGAAAATGAAGTGCATAAAGGAATCTAATTTTAAATCTTAAAATTGATCTTGGTGGGTTTATTTGACCCTGTGAGAGAGACTTTTGCATTCTATCCTGTTGTGATAAATGTTTGTACCCATTTAGCTCTGCAAAAGGGTAATCCTTCATTTTCTAACATGGATGTAAGCTTCTTTGACTTTGACAAGGTTGTGAGAAATTGGTGTTGATGGAAAAGTAACTTAAGAAGATAAAAGGCTTTAGTTTTATCATGCATAGTGTCTGGTGAAGTCAGAAGGTCCAACATTTGGAGAATCGACTGTTGTTTTCCTTCTTCTATAGAATTATCACTGTTGACTCTGATACTGTTGACAGATTACAAAGGCATACAAGCTGAAGAATTGACAGCAGGAGGTTACTGAGGGTACATCTAAATTAGGGTCTATTTTTATGGTGCTCCAAGAGAGAATGACAGTAATGGGGAAAAAAAACAGGAGTTGCAATGTGTTCCCTTAGGCGGTCTGGCCATTGACTGGATCCATGACAAGTTGTACTGGACAGACTCTGGCACATCGAGGATTGAGGTGGCCAACTTGGACGGAACCCACAGAAAGGTTCTGCTTTGGCGAAACATGGAGAAGCCCAGAGCAATAGCTCTGCACCCAATGGAGGGGTAAGACTGCACGGCAGAACCTTGAGTAGGTGTAAGGCCATATGAACTTCACTAAGGGACACAAGATGTTTGGCTTTTTCTTTAACTTTTTTCCCCATTCACGTTGCCTACTGTGAAACTCGAATGGTTTCCACTTCAGGTTACTGTAATACTTCCTCCCTTGTGATTTTCTTATTTTTAACCTTTAACTCATTTCCCTAGTCTTTAGTGCGTCACCAGACAATGGAGTGACTTTTTGTTTTCTGCTTGGTGTAAGAAGCAATCACTCATTTCCCCTCCGGAGCTGAATAAACACCCTGTGCTCTCATCCTGTCTTTACCAGAGCTTTGTACCTCTAGTTCTGGTCGTCCCTTTGTCCAGACTCCGTTCTCTTCCTTCAGGTCTGTTGTCCAACAACATTCAGATCTCTCCTTAGTGTGTATATCTCTCTCCCCTGCTGTCTTGATGAATCAGATGGATCGCCTTGTCTGGTCACACTACCAATCTATCAGTTGTCTCTAGAAAATACAGTGACAGACTTGCTTTCTAGATCTGCACTGACTGTCTACTTTGCACCATAATTTTATTTTTACAGGCGTAATTAAAAAGTACATTTTTTTATATTTGCTAAGCCGAGTTAAAAACCAAATTGGTACATCACCTACATAGGAACGGTTGAATGTGTGTAGAAAATCAGCTGTTGGATTGAAATGTTTGTAGGAAGATTTACTGGACGGACTGGGGTAACACTCCCCGGATAGAGTACGCCAACATGGACGGCTCCAATCGCCGGGTCATTGCCGACACCCATCTCTTCTGGCCCAACGGCCTCACCATAGACTACGCTGGCCACAGGATGTACTGGGTGGATGCGAAGCATCATGTGATTGAACGAGCGGACTTGGATGGGAAGAACAGAAAAGCCGTTATCAGCCAAGGTAAGAGCAGCTATAAAGGGCTTTTCAGCAGAATTATCAGGATGGTTCTGCAGCTACTGTGACATCTCCTTCAGGTCATACTTTTCCTGCAAGTGAACATTTTTTTTAAAGAAAACTGCTTGCAAGTTTAATTTCCGCCAATGCGTTTGACTGTATGCTGGCACAGGTTGTTGAATATATGCCAAAACCTTGTGCATCTTACAGAGATGTTTTTTGCCTCGTTTAAGTGGCAGTTTGTAGCAGGCTGATAACGGGTCCCAAAGCTGTAGTTTATTTCAGTTAACTCATACCTACAGCCAAAATATTATGTTAACTTTGAATTTGTTACGTGAAGTATTCAATTGAAAAATCCAAGTATTAAAGGTGTCGTTTCCAAGTATTTCTGTATCTTTTTATTGGATTTTCTGCTCTTTTTGTTTTGCTGCACATTCTTCTTCTCACTTGGTCACTGATGAGTCATAATTCATATTTTGTCAATTTTCTTTCTGTTGTAAATATGCTTGTAAATGTTTTAAGATCGCTTACACAGCAACACCATTTTGTTAAAACCATTTGATTTGTGTTTTCATGGACCGTACACTAACAAACTAAACTACGGTGTTTGATTTCTGATTTCTGTATATATGAGAAAACATCATAAAGTATTGAAAGGAATGAAAACTAAAACATGAATCAAAGGACACAAGTGGAAACAATGTGGAAGTGCATTTCAAACTGACAGCTGGAGGCACTTCTTAGCTTTTGAAGTTACCTGTAAGAATTGTGGGATTATGAAACAAGGTATCCAACCATGTCGTTGAAATCAGTCCCTGATTTCTTTCAAGAAACAACTGAATGAGATTATGGGATCAGTTAACTTCTAACTACCAAATGGGCTAGATGACCCAAATAAGCTGCCTCATTTATACCTGTTCTTATGTTCATTAGCAATCTCTTGCCCCTTCTTAATTGGGAATCTCTTTGCCCGATTCCTTATGCAATATGTTTAGAATCATGATTAACATGAGTAAATGTACTTATTACTCATCTAATGGACTAACATGTATAACAAGCCTGAAATGTAGCCCTGATTAAAGGTTAATAATGTATATTATTTGTAGCATACAAATATCATAATAATCATAGTGCTCATCGATTAGATTTCAACTAGGGTGAACTAGGTTTGGTGCTGCATATATCAGTGAAATGCATGAGCCTGGCACAGTGCTAAACAGTAGATTGACTGGTGTGTTTTTTTCACTGCACAGTTCATTTCAAGGCCAACCTCACAATGTCAAAAAAATGGTTTGCTCTCATGAGATCTAAAAATGGTTAGATCTCATTTCAAAGTGGGATTGCCTCTCGCTTCTTGTGCTGTCTTATTCGCTCCACAATGCGCTAGTAAATTCCAAAGCCGGAATTCCAAAGAATATAAAAAAAGACCAGCTGAAAGTTGCTGAATAAAGGGGATCTCTTAATGATGTGTATTATGTGGTATAAGAGCCTGTAATGATGTGTTCCTCTGAGGACTGGTTCTCACTCAAGCCTGCTGTTTGCTTAGACAACAGATTGTACAAGTCAGATGTGTGTGTTCAGCATTTGCCCGTGACTGTAGCTGGAGGCCCGCCAGCCTGCGTCTTTGATGCGGGAGTGGCCGGGCTCTCTGAGGGGCCGCCGAGCGGAACGCCCCGCGCCCGTGTGCGGACAGACAGCGCGCACCTGCACCTGCAACACCAGCGGGGACCCCCGCCCCCCGGCAGCTGCTGCTCCAGCTGGCGCAGGCCTGCGTGTGCGTGGCTGGCCTGCGTGTGCGTGGCTGGCGGGGAGAGGAGCACCGGCAGAACCTACTCCTGTATCCCTGCCACTTTGACATTTAATAATTATAATAATTGCCTACACTTATATAGCGTTTTCTGGACACTCCACTCAAAGCACTTTACAGGTAATGGGGATCCCCTCCACCCCCACCAGTGTGCAGCCCCACCTGGATGATGCGACGGCAGCCATAGTGCGCCAGAACGCTCACCTCACACCAGCTCTCAGTGGGGAGGAGAGCAGAGTAATGTAGCCAATTCATAGAGGGGGATTATTAGGAGGCCATGATCGGTAAGGGCCACTGGGAAATTTGGCCAGGACACCGGGGTTACACCCCTACTCTTTTTGAGAAACGCCCTGGGATTTTTAATGACCACAGAGAGTCAGGACCTCGGTTTTACATCTCATCTGAAGGACGGTGCCTGTTTACAGTATAGTGTCCCCGTCACTATACAAGGGGCATTAGGATCCACATGGACCGCAGGGTTAGCGCCCCTTTAACACCTCTTCCAGCAGCAACCTTCGTTTTTCCCAGGAGGTCTCCCATCCAGGTACTGACCAGGCTCACACCTGCTGAGCTTCAGTGGGTTGCCAGTTGTGAGTTGCAGGGTGATACCACCCCCCTTTTTACTGTCACCTGGTGCAAGAGCAGTGATGCATGGATTGTGGTTTTGTTTAGAAAACAAAATTAAGGCATTTTAAAAAAGTCTTAGTCTTTTCTAAACAATAGCAACGTGAGTGCCATAGAGCAGATTGAAAGCTCTGTATATGTTCTGTGCTTGAAAAGAAATTCCAGTCATAAGGGAGGTAGGCGGTTCTAAATTTAGGGTTAAATTACCAAACTTTAGTAAGATTGTCATGCTTGTGTTTATTCACATTTATCTGTTCATCTAGTTGCTGTGTTAAGATTCAAGTCTAAATAAAGGCAGCTTTCTTAAAAATTGTGGAGGAGGAGGCTGGATTTTTTTCCAAATTCACACTTGGCCTGAAACCTCTGCTACTATAAATCCATTGAGTTTCCCTCCTAAGGAAAGTCCAGATAATTAGAACCAGACTAATTCAGTGCAGGTCCTCTAAAGCTGAAACATAGTGTAGTGACACTGAATCTTCTGCGAGAGCCTTGTGTCTGAAACATTTTCAGACGTACTTACTCTTTGCAGCAACATGTATTTTCAAGTTATCATGCTGAAATTAATTTGAAAAAAGATTTCCTTACATATTTTACAGATAATACAGCCATATTTGTTTCACAGGTTACTTGTGTGAAAAGCAAATTAAAACTACAGCTTCACATGCTAAGCCTCTGTGACATGTTTTATCATTTTCCTTTTTCAGGTTTGCCACATCCCTTTGCCATTACAGTGTTTGAAGATAGCCTGTACTGGACAGACTGGCACACCAAAAGTATTAACAGTGCTAACAAGTTCACCGGAAAGAACCAGGAGATAATCCGCAACAAACTGCACTTCCCCATGGATATCCACACGCTGCATCCCCAGAGACAGCCAGCAGGTAATTAGATCCATTAAGAACAGACAACCGTGGACAGAGAGCTCATGTTTGGGGAAAAGTGGTCAGAAGCAGTCGCGCACGCATCATTCAGGTGTAGGCTTTGCATCTGTCGTCATGGCCCAGTCTCATCTTTGATTCTGTTCTAGAACCAGGTTTGAGCAAAGCAATTTCTGAAAGAGTTAGGGCTGATTGACAGAAAGGGTCCTTCTGGCTGTCTAAGCTGGTCCTTGAATCGCGTATTTTAAGCAGGATGAGTTAACTTGCCTTCAGTTTTTCAGCAGGTTTTAGTGGAGTACTTACTTCACAAGAGGAGAAGCTGCAGGACATGATGAGGGGAGCTTAGAAGCAATTTAAAACTGATCAACAACAACAAATAACCAAAATAATTCTGTGTAAACCTTCCTTTACGTGAAGCCTTTCTTCAATATTTAATGGTTCTTGTCACATGAATGCTTCATTCATATTTATTGTATAATAATTGCTCAAGAGACTAATTTCATGGGAATTGCATATATGGGGAAAAAAGGTCATTGTATTACGATTTGCATTTCTCAAATTTAACCTCAAGCATTCTGCCAAAACTTACTTATTTTACACATATTGAACACATTTCTAGTTGGTTCCACGCTGACTTGTTGTTTTGGAAGCTTTTCCCAGTTTAAATAAGTGGTTTGATGCATGAAATATACAGTACAGCTTCTTTTACAATATTTAAAAAGAGAATTTGTCTATTAAAACAAAGACATTTGTTTGCTTCCTGGCAATACGCACAGTGGTATTAAGTGTTTTTTCTCTTCTTTATACCATAAAAAACTAAAAGTAACCCTTTTTTTTGTCTAAGAGACTCTGATCTATTTTTCCTACAGGTGGTAGAAATCGGTGTGGAAACAATAATGGAGGCTGTAGCCACCTTTGTCTGCCCAGCAACAAAACATACACTTGTGCTTGCCCCACTGGCTTTAAGAAGATAGATAACTTTAACTGTGCAGAAAGTGAGTATACCATTGAAAATTTCTACAAATATCTGTCCTCTTCCGGATTTTATACTGGGAGGGAAATTCTCAAAGCCATTTATTCCGGTGTCTTCAGTACCATTGTTTTTCTTAAAGAAAAGTTTAATTTCCAGTTTAAATTTCTTGAATTGTTTATTCTTGATAGCTGCTTTTGTTGATGTGCAAAAATATACAATCTTTTTTTGTTAATGAAAATCTAACCTGCATATGTTTGAGGCACAACATTGGGGGAAAAAAAGGACAGAATTGTTTTTGATGTCTTTTAGAAATAGAATGGTTTTTCCCCATTTGTTATTGAGACCAGCAGATCTAGACTAGTAGATTGTGCTACGAATGTAGAATACAGTGAGTCATTTGAAGATAAAAGCGATAAGGAATAACGAAAAGGAAGAAACCTTGTCTTGCGATGCGGGTTTGTTTGTCTTCCTGGAACCCAACAAACATACTTGACATTTTATGTTAAATTGGGTGAGACTGGAGTTTTTTTGTGTCTGATTCTCTGTTAAACATAGAAGAATGACAAGAGACCTTTGGTCTTTGATCAGGTCTTGACAAGTTCCTGCTTTTTGCCCGAAGGACGGACATCCGTCGGATCAGCTTCGACACCGAGGACAAGTCCGATGACGTCATCCCTCTTGCTGACGTGCGCAATGCGGTGGCCCTGGACTGGGACTCCGGGGAGGAGTACATCTACTGGACCGATGTCACCACCGACTCCATTAACAGAGCCAAGTGGGATGGATCCAAACAAGAGGTCAGTTGTTTCCTGTGGGATAATAGCCTTGCTTCTAATTTAGACTGCAAAACCCACTGCGATTTCACCAAGGCATGCATTGATTTTGATTTTAAACCCTTTGTCCTTTTCTTTTAATTGCACAGCACTGTTCAGCCCTTAACAACACCATCTGCATTTTCCTATGCACCCCTACCTAAAACTAAATACTTGATTGATTGATCCTTTTTAAAATATTGAATTATTTTGTATGATAGCACCATCTACTGGATAATTGTTCTGTTTGCAGAAAACGAAAGTCTTCAAAAGCAAGACATGGTTATAGGTCAAAAGTGTAGGTCTACTACTACTACTGTACATAGCAGTTCAGCACATTGTACAGTATAAGTTTTGTTATACCAGTCACCATCTTTTATCTCTGACTTGTTCTTGCCTCACTTTTGGTTTGCCCACAGGTTGTTGTGGACACCAGTCTGGAAAGCCCTGCAGGTCTTGCAATTGATTGGGTGACCAACAAACTGTACTGGACAGATGCAGGTAAGACATTCCCGTGTCAAATCTGAGAGCTGATGGATCACTTGTCTGGTATTTAAGTAGTTATACTCTTTAACTGGAGTACCCATCCATCCATTTTGTAACTACTTCATTCAGTACTGTGCCGTGGGGATCAGTTCATTGCAGAGCACAAACTCACACCAGGGCCAATTTTCCCAGAGGCCAATTAACCTATTAGTTGGTCTTTGAATATGATAGGAGAGCAGGAGTACCCAGAGGAAACCCGTGCGAACACAGGGGTCCGTAGTACCATGGATAATGATGTAAAATCTTAACCCTTAACCCAGAGGAAACCCGTTTCTAATTCACCCTGTTCCTCTGCTCTTTCCAGGTACTGACAGGATCGAAGTATCTAATGCTGATGGTAGCATGAGGACTGTGCTTATCTGGGAGAACCTGGACAGGCCCAGGGACATTGTGGTGGATCCCATAGGGGGGTAAGTGGCTTTTTAAAAAAATATCGCAGCTATTAAACGGATCTGGAGTTTCATCCCCAATGTTGTAGTGAACTACAGTAAACTGATTTTTTTTTTCTTTTGGACCTTTTTTTAAAATGGGGGGGAAAAAAAGCTTTATAAATCATCACAGACATTTGCTAGAGAAGTGTTCCTACTTAAAAACTAAAACTGCTTTCATTTAAACTGCATTAAACACATATGGATGTAGTGTGAAGTATGAATGCTATTTTTCCCTTCTGGTGGAAAGGGTTAACTGCTGTTGGCTTTATATCAGGTACATGTACTGGACCGACTGGGGAGCGAACCCCAAGATTGAACGGGCTGGAATGGATGCCTCAAACCGTATAGTGATCATCTCCTCCAACCTCACCTGGCCCAATGGATTGGCCATTGACTATGAGACAGAGAGGCTCTACTGGGCAGATGCGGGCATGAAAACGATTGAATATGGCAACTTAGATGGCACGGACAGGAAGGTAGAGGAAATACACTTTTTTTTAAAATGGTAGTAAAAGATTTGTACATATGGCAGAATGTCTGTGTAACAGAACTTTGGATTGTTTTTGGAGATGGAGAAATGGCTATACAAATGGCTAGACAATGAAGTCCTCCCAGTGAAACCTGAAAATAAACCCAGCATTTGCTTTACATCTCTTAGTACCTTTTCATTTCTTATTTTCTCACTTCTATTTTTACTTTGCTATTTTTTTCTGACACTCGGTTGATAACCGGAATCACTGCTGTTAGAGCCATGCCTAAATGAACCACTGACCCCAGTGCTTCATAAAGCAATTGACCTTTGTCAGAATTAAAACTCAGTTTCTGTTGTGTTACCTGGTTTTAAAGATGTCATCTTAGGCATATTTTTCTTTTTATAAATGCACCACTTTTCTGGTTCTTTCTGATTGGGTTTGAAGGTGCTGATCGGAAGCCAGCTGCCTCACCCCTTCGGCCTTACTCTTCATGAGGACAAAATCTACTGGACAGACTGGCAATCCAAAAGCATCCAGAGTGCGAACAAACACACAGGCCAGGGCCGCACCACGCTGACAGAGAGCTTAGAGAACCTCATGGACATTCACATGTTTCATCGCCATCGAGCCCCAGGTAGACAACCCCCCTTGGGCCTTTAACCTTACAGTGTTCCTCTTCTCTATGTTGAATGCTTTCACGAAAGGCTATAGAGTAGCAGCCTGGTGGTCAGCACTAGTACCTCACAGCTTCAGGTTCCGGGATTTAGCTCTAACAGGATGCTCTTATATGTGTGAAGTTTACATGTTCTCCCCGTACTTGTGTGAGTTTATGCTGGGTGCTGTGGTTTTCTCCCACCACCTAAAGACTTGCAGGTTAGGTTTGATATCTTACTGTAGGTTAGGCCTTTCAAGTTACTTTTTTTTACTTGGAGAGAGAATTAAGTGAGAAGCTTTGAAGGAATAATGCATAACACAAAATAGATGATTCTTGGAAACTAGAACCAACTGAGTAAAATGGGCTTAATGATCTCTCATTTGTGGTCTTTTTCATTCTCTGATTTTAATAATTAAATGAGGGTGTTCCCTATGTATTTGGATTTTGTTCATTTAGTAAAACTCAAATTGATTCTGACAATTGACTGAAGTTAATTAAAATGAGATTTACAAAATACAATGAAATGTGGGGTTACATTCCTCAAAGACTGAAAGGGAAGACAGATATACAGTACATAACCATTTCCTTTGAACTTTGGTTTTTCAGTTCATACGGCATGCAGAGTGAATAATGGAGGCTGTAGCCATCTCTGTCTTTTGGCTCCTTTGCCTAAGGGATCAAGCTGTGCCTGTCCTACAGGAATAAATCTCCAGTTTGACGGAAAGACCTGCGCACAAGGTAGGCACCCATTTGAAACGGTAATGCGTCAGTGGCCCCACTGTCATACCCCTCGGACATCTCCTTCAGTAACAGGAGAAGCCTGCCTTTGAAATCTGAACCTTTCACAAGCATGAAAAGATTGATCAAGGAGTGGCTATAGAGAAGTCTTCTAGAGTCTCTTACATCAACAAATGATAAATTGTTTTAGCTTAAAACTCTCATCTTACGCTGAGACTTTTTACATTTTACATTCTTACATTACTAAGCTGTTGTCTTAAATTTGTCAGGTTTTGTCCTATCTTTGTCCTATCTTTCACTTAAATGGTGTGTAAGGAGATATGTTGCTCCCCTAAGGATGTTCCATTTTGAAATCAATGCATACTTTCTTGCCTTTACTTACTTTGTGTGCATAACTTCTAAATTTTAATTGTTTGTGAGGATTTACATTTGAGTTTCAGTGATGATCTGTGCATTTAATTCTGCCTCTTTTCTATTGAAGGCATGAACAGCTTCCTAATTTTTGCACGACGAACCGACATTCGTATGGTTTCCCTCGATATACCATACTTTGCTGACGTTGTTCTTGCTATAAATGGATCTATGAAAAATACAATTGCCATCGGGGTGGATCCTAAAGAGGGTATGTATCAGAATGGCTGACTTGTGTCTGAAAAATTTATTTTTATATTTTGTCTCTTATATGACTTCCAAAACCACCTTTGAAGGGATAAAGTGCATAACTCCAAATATGAAAGATGATTTTGTACCCCCCTGCCCCTCATCTACTGTTATGAGCAATGCAGCAAATTAAACATGGAACAGGCATCTAAAAATAAGCATGTGATTTATTTTTATGTATTTTCTCTTCCCCACTTCCTCTTCAGGCAAGGTTTACTGGTCTGATAGCACACTGAAAAAAGTAAGCAGGGCGAATCTGAATGGCACAGGCTATGAAGATATAATTTCAAGAGGTAAGACATTTGTCAATTTTAATACCTTTTTAATGATCTTTGAAGAAATTCTGCAGCCATTATTTTTAAGACTTGATCTAAAATCTACCAACCAATGGTCTCGTTAAGTTTGTTTTTAAATGATTGCAATTTTCAATATGTAAATAACAGGTCCATTTCAATTAGAACTAATGGAGTAAATGAAAACCAATGCAAATGGCTTAGTCATTGATTTATAGCTCTTTAACTCTGGACTGTATTAACTAAGCGAAAACCCCTGTTTGCACGTGTGCAGCATCCCAGAGGTATGTTCAAGAATGCCCACATAGTAACGTGTCTTCCAGGATTAATGACTACAGACGGACTGGCAGTGGATGCTGTTGGCCGAAAGATTTATTGGACTGACACAGGCACTAACAGGATTGAAGTTGCCAATCTGGATGGATCAATGAGGAAAGTTCTTATCTGGCAAAACCTGGATAGCCCACGAGCCATCGCTCTTTACCACGAAATGGGGTAAATGGGCTCTTTTTTTATTCTATGCATCGCATTCAAATTTTAGTGAAATCGATCTGCCCAGATGTTCTTTTTCTGCTGAATCCTTATTCACCGAACCTTCAGGTACATGTACTGGACGGACTGGGGAGAGCACGCCAAGCTGGAGCGCTCTGGAATGGACGGGTCGGAAAGGATGGTGCTCATCAGCAACAACCTCGGCTGGCCCAACGGGCTGGCTATAGACAAGGCTGGATCGCAGCTGCTCTGGGCCGACGCACATACAGAGGTCAGTGCCCTGCACAGCCAGCCAAATCACATAACAAGAGCTGACCAAACCCATGCAAATACATGAAGTGAAAGACACTGCAAAATTAAGTGAAACTGGACTTACTGTTCATTTTGCGTATTATTAACTATATGCAAATCCTGTTTTTGGCAGAAATCTACAGCAACAATCTGGAAGTGTAGATATTTTTTATCTTGAATAGTTTGTAAGTCGACCCATGAGATTGCTTGTACATTGCAGTTGTGATTCTTGTTAAGGTTTCTCATGTATAGGTGGCATTCCAATGTTTTTTTTTATTCCTTACTCAGCGCATTGAAGCAGCAGACCTGAATGGAGCCAATCGGCGGACGCTGGTGTCCCCAGTGCAGCACCCTTACGGGCTGACCCTGCTCGGCTCTCATATCTACTGGACTGACTGGCAGAGTCGCAGCATCCAGAGGGCTGACAAGACCACCGGAGGCAACAGCATCATGGTGCGGGGGAACCTGCCAGGCCTCATGGACATCCAGGCTGTGGACAGGGAGAAGCCACTGGGTTGGTAGATCGGCTCTGAAGCGCTGCAGCACTCAGCTGGATGGGTTAATGCTGCCCTCTAGTGTCTGCATTCATTTAAGCACAAGTACTACCGCGTTGTGCAACAAGCCTTTGACCTCCTGTACCGAGGTTCTTCTCTCATGAAAAGTGTTTTAGAAACACTGCATTCACAGATTTCACAAGGAAGCATCTGAAAGCCTACAAAACATAAGAATTCTAAAAACCTTGTGTTCCTTTACAGAATAAGTGGAATTATGTAAAGTATGAATGCAGAATGTTAAATGTATTCTATCGTATAAAGAATGATATAGAAAATGAAGGTGAAGAAGGAGAGAAGTAATGAAGGCAATACAGTAATATGCACACAAATATTCACAACATTTCTAACCATAAGGTGCCTAACTTGACTGCTTTGCATGGATGAAAAGCCGGTCTAACGAGTCAAGTTCCTTCTGAATGTTTTCATACAGCACGGGTAGTTTGTCTATACGTGAAGGCAATTTCTGACCACAGGGGAAGGTAATATTATCAAAGGAGAGAAGACAAAAGAGTTCTAGAGCTTTAAGGCTAGTGACAGCTAGATGTTTACTTTACATAGACAACCTATCCCTTTCAAAGCCTTATTTTATGATATTGTATATTCTCCAAAAAATAATTGCTTTCACGCTCATTTCATGTCTGTTATAGTGAGCGTCACCATTAGATGAAAAATGCGCCCTCATGAGTGGTATTTAAGGCTTCTTAAGTTGTACATGCTCATTAAATATATGTGTGTAGCTATGCTAATTAATTCCATTGCATGGCTAAAAGAAGGGAACTCCCTTTTGGGAATGTAAATTTTACATATATATCTACAGTATAATGGGATACTGCTTGTATACTGTCTCTCTGTGAATAAGAGGCTTTGTCTTTAAAATGTACCTTTTAAAAGGGTGAATATCTACATTTGTTTCCTAAAAGAAGCCTTGTAAGCATGAGGCAGGCCTGCGTTTTGCCAGGTAGTTAAAGACATCATTGTAGGTGAAGCAGACTATTATGCCATATTAAAGGGGAACTGTGTTTTAAGAGTTGCAGTGGTATGGTTTTTGCAGTGTCGGATAAGGTCATGTATGATCCTCTTGATGAAGTGAGCGCTTGCTGGAGTGCCCTGGATTCTCCAGGCCTTTACCTTGATGAAAACTAGGGCCTGGGTAGCAGGCCTTAATATGACCTCAAACCATAATGAACCATCATTTCGGTTTCATGGGAGAATCTAGCAATTTCCATGTTTGAAATGTACCCCTCCAAAAAGTGACATAACGGGTTCATTTTAAATCTGCATTACTTCCTTTTTATCGTTTTTGGTTATTCTTTAAGCATACTCTGGAGACGACCGGCTTATTTAATGCAGCGCATGTGTTTCAGGACAATGGAGGGCTAATGAGAGTCGGGGGAACAAATTGGTTCTTGTTGCGAGTATTCTTGAATGCTACCAATGTGGCAGGCTGCTCCATTGTCATCTGACCAGCATGAGCACATCATTTGCCGCACTGGGGTCTCTGTTTAACACTCTGAGGAACATTCAGAGACTTGATTAATAAATCCTCTCAGAGGTGATGTTTAATTAGGGGAGGGAAGAAAAAGGAAAAGTGTCCTCTTGCTGGATTCATAGTGCTTTCTTTTTGTTATGTTTATTGATTACTCCATCTCTGAATGTGAATACCTCTTTATATTCCTTAAAGGAATGCTTTGCATAGACTCTTTAGCATTCCATTTGAATTTACTTCTATATGCATTTATACTCTTTTCTTATAGGATGTTGCACATTATTGCAGATTTAAAAAGTGTGCAGTTGCTGTCGTGATTAGGTTTCTGATCTTGCCAAATATTCAGGTCATTGTTTTGCTCGTCTTTTGTTTTTCCGAAGCCTCAACAAAGGGTCATCATTGTTGACCGAATCAATGGACCATATGATAAAATGTTTGTCATAACCATTCAGTGCCTGCTAGGCAAAGTGCCAGTATTCAGAGCTCTTTTCCAATTGGCCGTCAGAAGTGAAAGGCTTATTCCTCTTTGTCACTGTATATAATGTCAGCTTCCTTGAAAAACCTGTCTCAGAAGTGCTTTCTTAGGTGGATGTATTTGACCAATATAGTGTCTTAAAAAATTAAAATTGATTTGTCCAATCATTTATGTAACTCATTGAAATCTAATGCTAAGCCCTTTATTCAAATATCACACTCACAACCACCTATTTCTTACTGCAATGAGACTCATGGTATGTTTTCTACAGATAAGAGGATTTGATTTCAACATGCAAATCTACAAGACCAGTGCTTAACAAAAGACTGTCCCAGTCCTGAAGTGTTTCCAGCTATAGGAGAACCAGGAAAGAAAATCACCCCTGCGCTGTTCGATCACTTGCAGGTTTTAATAAGTGCAGCCGGAGGAACGGCGGCTGCAGTCACCTGTGTCTTCCCAATCCCAACGGCACTTCCTGCGCCTGCCCCACGGGCATCCTGCTGAAGGGAGACGGCAGGTCGTGCGACGACGTCCCCGAGGCCTACCTGCTCTTCTCCAACCGCGTCGGCATCCGCCGCATCTCCCTCGACACCAGCGACTACACCGACGTCCACGTGCCCGTGCCGGAGCTCAGCAACGTCATCTCCCTGGACTACGACAGCGTGGAGGGCAAAGTCTACTACACTGACGTGTCCCTGGATGTCATCAGGTACGGCTCCTGGGAGATGGGGGTGGTTCCTGCGGATGAGTACTCCCGGCGTTTCTTTGCCCCCTTTTTTCCGGCTTACGTTGCCGTAAAGATGAAAAGAAATAAAAATCGAACTCCACAGATAAGTTTACAATCCATATTCATCCTCTGAGGTTAAAGAATGTCTTCCATTTTCCAAAATACACACGAACCCAATTCACCTGTTTGTCCGTTTGCAGACGTGCCAACCTGAATGGCAGTGGCATGGAGACTGTGATCGGGCAGGGTCTGAAGACCACTGACGGCCTGGCGGTAGACTGGGTGGCGCGGAACATGTACTGGACCGATACGGGCAGAAACACTATAGAGGTGGCCAGGCTGGATGGCTCCTCTCGCAAAGTGCTCATTAATAACAGCCTGGACGAGCCCAGGGCTATTGCGGTCTTCCCAAGCAAGGGGTAGGGTGTGCTTAATGAAAATGAAGTTTTCTGTGTAAAGAAATCATCTTTTTTCTTCTAGTCTTTTTTAAGATAAAAGTAAATAAACCACTAGAGGTCAGCTGTATTTTGTCATTTAATTTATACTTTTTAGAAACCCATTAAAATCTAATCCCACAAAAGGGCCGTCAATAGCCTGAAAATTGAGTGACTGTGTGCATTAATTTCCAGGTACCTGTTTTGGACTGATTGGGGCCATATTGCCAAGATTGAGAGGGCTTATCTGGATGGGTCAGATCGTAAAGTCCTGATCAATACTGACCTGGGCTGGCCAAATGGACTTACTCTGGACTACGACACGCGCAGGTGCAAAGGATAACCTATATGTGGCACACATCTTTCTTAAGTAGAATTAGTTTTTATGTATGAAACTAAATAATACTTCATTGAAGGTTTTTAGTTACTGGGCAAGAGGCTAGTACATCTCTGTAAGTGCTGTGGGGGCTAACTTTGGAGCTCAAGAAGATCAATCATTAGAACAGTTGCAAGCCTGCGGAACATCTGTGTGGTTTATTTTCTTGGATTACCCTGAAATCCCTAAGAGAGAAAGAATTCCAATTGCTTCTGTACTGTGTAATATGTGGTAATAAATGAGTGCTGGTTGTTTCCATGCAGGATATATTGGGTGGATGCTCACTTGGACAGGATTGAGAGTTCTGATCTAAACGGAAAGCTTCGGCAGATCCTTGTCAGCCCGGTCTCCCATCCCTTTGCTCTCACACAGGTATCTATTTGTTTTATAGAAGAATCATCCCTCTTTCACATTTTTTTTCCCATCTGTCAAATCCATCTCTTTAAATAACACCATTCTCCCGAAATCCTCTCATCTCTGACCTTCATTTTCTTTTCTTGTTTGTTCCCCCCCCCCCTCCTTTCTCTTTCTTTTTCCATTCTCAGTTGGAGACGGTGTCTTCAAAACTAACCCCTCTCTTCCACCTCTCACAGCAAGACCGATGGATTTACTGGACCGACTGGCAAACTAAGTCTATTCAGCGTGTAGATAAGCACACAGGACGGAGCAAAGAGACTATTCTTGCAAATGTTGAGGGATTAATGGATATCATTGTAGTATCTCCTCAAAGGCAAACTGGTAAGGCTGAGTATGATCATTTTCTACGTTTATGTGATCAGTGGGACAAATAAAGAGGAACTGCAATTCTTTGGATTTCGGGGGTTAGAAAGAATCAGCATTGATGAGAGCATTTCAAACCACAATGGAAGTAACATGTACACAGTAATGTGTAAAGCCTCCAATTTACATCACAAAATAGACTATTTCTAGGTATGTGCAGTGCCACATGTTCATAACTGTCTGCAATTCAGAACTTCTAGTGATGTGTACCGGCCCTATTACAGTGTAAACAGGCAAGGTTGTGAATACATCTATTTTAATCCAATAGAAATATTGCTCTCGACCTTGAGGCGGTTTTGCTGAAACATACTACTTACTTGTTAACTCTGTATGCAGATCCACGTGGGAGCCTTTCTGCAGTGAAATGTCTGCCGGCACAACTTTTACTGTACTTATTCGATCATACATTACATTAGTCTGTGACTAGTGAGCGGGAAGTGCCGCTTCACGTCACAATTTGCGCAAGCTCTCCGTCTCGCCCATGGCGAGACCAGGGGTTTGCAACAAAATGGAAACCATATAGTACGTTCACAAAGTTCACGTATAATTCACAATAATATCAGTATTATTGATTTTCCATTGCCGAATGCCAACAAATATAAATGATAAAAATAAAGACACAAATACATGTCTCGGTTTATTTTCAGAAATATTTGCAATATATGGTATTCCCTTGATGCGGTTCACTGGGGCTCCTGTGTAAATGAATAAAAGTCAAGTGGAAGCATAGAAATGGCATAGTGCCACCAGGATAAGGTGGGCATTAGTTTAACATGGTCAGCTTTCAGTAACACAGTAGCTCCTGCGCTGTGACATGTTGTGTGCCCAACACAGCACTGCTATTAGCTGGCATCATGTCAAAGCTTGAACAGAACTAAATCTAATCCCCCACGTGCCCTATATTCTAGACAGGATCTTAAATCATTGGCAGTTTGATTGTGAGTGAGTGGGGGAAAGTATTTGAAAAAAAGCTGTAACTGCAATGCAAATGTAAACTGCATTTATAAAAAGAAAAAAATGACCAAGATGCAATGCTTTTTGCTTGTTTGTGTGAGACTGGTTTCGACTGCTCCTGAACCTCGAATCTTCTCGCCTCCCCCAAGGTACCAATCACTGTGGTGTAAACAATGGCGGTTGTACCCATCTTTGCTTTGCCAAATCTGGAGGGTTTGTGTGTGCTTGCCCTGATGAGCCTGATGGGAAGCCCTGCTCCACCAGTAAGAGAGATTTTAAATAAAGTCTTACTAAAATACATTTTCACGTGTTTTGACACAAGAACGTAAAACCAACTGGTTGACACTGGTAATGTCTCCTTCAGTTGCAGGTTATGTTCCCACCCCTGAGACCCCTCAGACCACCACCACCACATGGCCTCACAAACCTCCCAAGATCCCCGGCACGTCTACTGACAAACCTAAAGCTCGACCACCTGCGGCAAAGTAAGGACGTTAGTCTTCTCCTCTGTGTGAGCCGTGTGCCCCGTATCGCACATACATGAAAACATCCTTCACTGTATACATTATGCTGTAATATGGGGGTGACATTCAGCGTTGCTTAGGGATCCGGACTCCATACTGGTGGTTTGTGGGTTCATCCAGTTACCTTATCCTAGTTATTCTAGTCTACCAATGTCTTCTAATGTCTTTTTGCTGGGTGGTAATCCCTGCAATAGGCCAGTGTACCTTAATTTTTTTTATCCCATGGCCAACATAAATAAAAATAGTTTTGAGGCACAGTGCCCCTCCCTCCAGCGACATACATGTCACCAGACCAAGCCTGTTATTAATTTTAGAAAAAAAATGGATTTTAATATTTAACAACTTGCCCTCCACGTGTTTCCCCATGCGGGGCACTGGTCTTGGATCATGGATACTGAGACACACAGAACACACAACATAGCCTATTGTCTCATCCAGAGAGTCGCCACATGTTCTTAGACTGCATTGTCCCTCCAGTGGTTCCCTGTAGCTCTACACTCTCTCACTCCCAACACACCCTTCTGATATCTCTGGCCATTCTCTTCTTCTGCCAGGCTGTGTTCCTCCTCCCTACTTCCACAGTGGTGGAATGATCTAACCATTGGTATCTGAACTGCTCAGTCCCTGACCACCCTTCTGTTTCCTCAACACTCCTCCTGTTCTCTCACGCTGCTGTGAGCTCTCGCCACTGGCTGATGCTCTCAGCTCCGTGGCATTTCTGCTTCATCTTCATGAATGATTCCTCACCTCCACGTTGCCTACTGCTCAATGGCCATTTTCACTCTGCACTGAACTTCTATCTTGTACAGTATCTCTTTTGTCATCTTCATTTTCTTATTAACTATATATTTACTCTTGTAATGTCTTTGAATGATTTCCTTTGAATTTGTACAAATTGAAATATTTTTGCTGTTCCTGGATTTCACAACATGCTGCAGGGACTGAAACACACTGAAATGACAAATACATTGAATAACGTCTTTGGTTTTTGTACTGCTTTTATTGTATTCGCTTGTCTTTCCATTTTTGTAGTTGCACTGAGAAAGACATGAGCCTGCAACGCTGTATAACTGAAAGCAGTCAGGTTGTCAAGGCTTCGAATGGTAAGGGGGCAAATTGATGTTCTGTTTTTTTAAAGAATGTTTTATGTATATTGTCCATGAATCTTTGTTTTTGATAATGAACATAGTTATATTACTTCAAACCATGATAAGCTGTGATTATGTGTACTGAATTTTAGTAACAATTTTTTATATTTGAAAATGATTTGCGTTGGGTGTTAAATTGGTTTGCTACAAACCATAAATATGTAACATTTAATGTCTATGCTACTTGTTCACATTCCTACATGGTACATAATGTGAATAATCATAATCATTAATTAATAGTAATGATGTTGTCTTTCTTAAATGGAGAAGGCCTGCACATCAGCTATGTTATTGGAGGAGCTTTGACAATGTTGGCCATCCTGATTCTCATAGCTGCGTTCATTATATACAGGTAAGTCCAACAGCACTGCATCTCAATGTTTTGAGTAAATACTTCCAGTCACCAAATACATTTTAAACATGATATATAATTCTGCAATGCGAGTGTAGTTGTATTGGTTTCCTTAAATTCACATCTTCAAAATAGTTCAAGAAATGTCTTTCTTTGTGGAATCTGATGTTTTTGTAACAGGATTTCTGAATTTTGTTGTCTTGCTACTTTTTTAGGCACAAAAAATCCAAGTTTGCTGACCCCGGAGTGAGTAATCTCACCTACAGTAATCCATCATACAGGACCTCGACTCAAGAAGTGAAAATAGAAACCGTACAAAAGCCTCCAATTTATAACCAGCTCCGATATAAAAAAGAGGTAAATGAAGATACTATGTATGTTTTGTATTATGTGTAAGGTTATGCTTTAGGTATTGTATAATTTACAGCTATTGGGTAGTTTATAGAACAATGTTGATGAAAATAAGAACTAGAAATTCGTATTCTCTGCCTTGAGTACATTTGCAATATGACTGTACTTTATTCTATACAACATTTTTCTTTTTGCAGTTACAATTCAGAATGTAGCAGGGTGTATTTCTTTGTTAGTTGGTTAAGATTCTTAACTTTTATTTTCTACACTTGCAAGTTCAACTCTCTCTTTCTTCATTACAGCTTTCTCATCCCTACAACACCCTATCTCCTTTTACCTTTTGACCTGTTTCCCACACTTTATTAAAGGTAGCCAAACAGCATGACTGAAGTGACCTTCAGCACCCTAAAAACTGGCATGTTTTGTGTTCAGCTTTTTTTAACATACAGTATGCAACGTGTTAGTAGCCTGCATTATTAACACTTGTGCCGGTTTACCTGTAGGGATATTTTTCAGGGTGACAAATGTTTTAATAATTACTGTATATAATGAAAAAACTTCAGTTAACCTTACCTTATTCAGTCATTTCTTCTTTTCTTATTTAGATTTTCCTTTTTTTCAGCATTCAACCCCTTTGCCTTTCTAGGCAAAACTTTGCCTAGAAAGGTCTTTAGTGTTTAAAAGTTAAATGCAGCAACACAGCAGAACACAAGTTCCTGTATTGAAATCATTCCAATATTGAAATTGAATTTCTGACTTAAAAATGGGTGCATATCAGGAGATGTGGGGTGCGGTAACATTATGGCAACATGACTTCCAGAACCTGACTAATAATATGAAATATAGCCTATAATATAAAACTTTATATAGAACTGAAGTGGTCTGAATGATCAAAAACTGTTTCCACAATGCAGGCTGTGTTAGAGTATACAGACCTCATTTCCATACTTTTGTTGTACTGGAATGCTGGTGTGCCAACTGTCAGGTTTTTTAAACGAGATTTATATTTTGTATTCATTATTCTTACTATTGCGCCTCCAATGTTTGCGATGTAGGCCAGCAGCGACAACAGCTACACCAAAGAGAAGATCAAGATTGTGGAGGGCATCTGCCTGCTGTCCAACGACGAGCTGTACTGGGAGGACCTGAAGCAGATCAAGCCCTCCCGGGGAGGGATCCTGCGGGACCACGTCTGCATGAAGACGGACACGGTGTCCCTGCAGGCCAGCAGCGCCTCCCTGGACGACACGGAAACTGAGCAGCTGCTGCAGGAGGAGCAGTCCGAGTGCAGCAGCATCCACACCGCTGCGGCCGCCACGCCCGAGCGGCACGGGGCCCTGCCGGACACCGGCTGGAGCCTCCCTCCGAAACCCTCAACCGAGAGCGAGGTGTGACCCCTCCCCCCCCACAGCCAGGCCTCGCCTCCTCCTCCTCCTCCTCCGCCGTTCTGCTTTCGAGTGTCTGTTTTCGCCTGCAGACTGCTTCCAGCTGTGCTATCAAACTTCATGGCTTCTTCCTCAGAGATCAGACTTGGAGACGGGTGGAGGAAGAAAACCACAAACTTGACAAATAAACATGAAGACATATCTGCAACCATTAACGGAACAACACGGCGGTCTGTTATTGGGCTACTTTTGTGTGTCAATTGTTTTGTGGACTATTGTTCTTGATTTGAGCAACCTAATACTCTAATATGCCACTCATAATACAGCAAGTGATTCGTCAAATCTATTTATGAACTTTTTTTATACTTTGAGTGGTGTGTGACAAAACACGATAGGCTTTCCGAGAGTGAATTTAGTTAAACGTATGGAATTAAAATGCTTTTATCGCTTAGAAAAACATTTTCCTGTGTTTGTATTTCTGTCTGTGCCAAAGGGCAGGGCTGTTATTTTCAGACAAGGCCTTTTCACTTCTGGTTTCCAGGGCGTTTACAGGCTAGCAGTGATGATCCACCTGATATTACACAAGTATTCAGTACGACGATTAGACTAATTGATTTACCTTCGTAACTGGATCTTCTAAAACTGTTAACATTAATGTACAAGGTACTCATGAATGAAAGGAAAACGCAGAACTGTTTAAAGTATGGTATATATGGGAATTTGTTCTTTACATGTATGAATTGAAAAGAAATTCCCCCCAAAAAAACATTTTATTCCTAGCTGTTGAAGTATTTTAAATCCCTCTGGAATTTTTTATTAATCAAGGTAGAATGTCTATTCCTGCACCTTGAGAGCGCTTTGCACAGATGACTTATCACATGACATGCTGTTTTTTTTAAGATACCTTCTGTACTATGCCCATTCTTTGTACTAACAGCCAAAAGGAAATGTCCTCACCTAAAAACTTGTATTATGTGTTTCTGTGTACTTGCTACTGTACATGGATCAACATTTCTGCAACTTGTACCAGTGACATCTTAAAATAAGGGGGTGGGAGGGTTGAGTAGTTCTTTGCCAAGCATATAATTTTAAAATGTTAAGAAATGTATTAGCAGACATGTTTTCTTCTTACATGAAAATGATGTTTCTAGGTTTTAAAGGGCTGTCATAAGAATGACAAATCCCCAGATCATGTGCATCTCAAAGTACCATCAACTGGTTCAGTAACTCTTGCTGATTTGCTGCTAAATAGCACTGAGACCCACAGTTCTGGTCTTGGCAGCTACTTAAAGTCCAAGAATAACAGAGATTATGCTTATTAACTGAGAATTTTAATGTTCTGTGGCAACCCTGACAAAAGACAACAGTTTCACAATTTTTCACAATCAAATTAAGAATTACTAACATGACTTGTACAGAATTCAGATATGGCATTTTTAATTGTTTAAATATCTTGTATTGATATATTGTATAAAGAATCTGATTTTTGTTGTACAAAGGGATTTCTTGATTGTGACTTATTAATTTTACTCACTGGAGAAATGTTTGCTGGATTTATTTAACCACTGTTTGTTCAGAACCTTAAATACTAGGGCTGTGCCAGTTATTTAATAGAGTGCTTTTTATGCTACAAAATATTGGTCACATATAACTTGTAAAGTTAACTAAAATATTTATAATTTGTTTTTATTTTGTGTACATACATGTAATTTTCCTTCTGCAATGCTAACAAGCTGTGCTGTGTGATATAGTGAGTAGCCATTTGTTCAATTGTAACAAGACTGTATTTGCATTGAGATGGAAAAATGTTGCATTTTTAACTGTACTTACTAAAAATGCTTTGGTGTTTTCGATAGACATTCTTTTTACTGAAACTGTTCAAATCTTTTGTAAATCAGTGACCTACTTTTCCTCCTTGTATCGGCTCAAAGAGGTTGTTCTGAATGCAGTTGCTTGTTCAAATTGTATTTAACTTTTCATTGACATTGACTTAAGAACAATTCTCTATTCCTCAAAATGCAGCTCGGGTAGCCTTATTTTTTCATATTCATCCTCCTAATGAAATCTTGTAATAGGAAAAAAAACAAGTATCTATTTATTGGTATTTACATTCTTTAGTTCTCAATTAAATTATATGTAATTAGTTAGTGCTGTTTCTCCATAATGTGAATGTACTGTAGATCACAATAGCCTCTTAATAGTTTAACATACAGAACTAATATTTGCAATGATTCGTCTCACACTATGATAGGAAGTGTAAAGGGAAATGTGCATAATATTGCATTTAACAGAATAATAACTACCATTACACCTGAGTTCAGCAATTTTTGTAAGTGGAACGTAGCCTTAAGTTTAAAATGTTTTCTATGTTAGAATAGATTCCAACATTTAAGAACCTACAGTACAGTATTTAAAACTACCAGCTCTTGTCTGAATGTGTTTCAACATTTTAAGTTGATAAATTTATGGTTAGCAGTAGTAATTTGTCAGTGTTTTGAATATTTAAAAGCAAAAGGACCTAGGCCTGAATTAAGGATTTTGTTTAATACCAGACTGGTATGTGTAGACAAACTACAGCATGGCTATTCTGTGGTTTAAATGCTACAATTAACTCTCAGATTATTTTGTTTTTTTCTTCCCATGATCCATTGTGAATTAGAGATCAGAACTAAAGTTTTTGAAGTGAATGAAAAGCTAAATATAAAATTCAAACGCACTTCACGGTTTCAATGGATACCATACCTGCTAGACCGGAAAGTGAATTTCTTATTCAAATCTCTAGCCACAAAACTTAATGAGGTTTTTTTCCCCATTTAAAAGCCGGATGGGAGCCGGAGTTCATGGGCTAGGACACTGACTCTACTAATTATAAACTCTGAGTCATCTTTTGCCCAAAATACAGTTTTACATTCAAATTGCAGGGTTAGTCTTTCATGCTATACAACAATTCCACATCCTGTCTTTAAAATACCAAGATTTTCCTTTTAAGAAGCGAGGACTGTTTCTTTCAAAATAACTCGCAGTAGACACCTTTGAAAACTGTTTCTTAATGTTGGCATCATTCATCCATAGCAGGCTGTTTTATACCACACATAATGTAGCAGTTCTGGATATGAATACTTCTTACTTGGATTAAAGTACCAAACACAGATAAGCAGGGTTAGGGTGCATTATTAAAAGGCTTTTATTATATTTAAAAAGGAATTTACATTTTCAAATTATTGAACATTTACCTTTTACCTCTATCTCTATAAGTTAAATAACTTATTATAATTTCACTTTGTTCCTCATAATAAACCTTATAAACCATAATGAATCTTACTAGTAAGTGGGCTTAATTTCACAATGGATGTGAATGATCTAATGAATACCACGTTTATTGAAAAAAGGTCGTTTGCCCTGTTAAATCTAGTTTGCTGCAGGTTCATGCAAGATCCATGCAGTATAAAATGCCAGTCATAACTGCAGCAAACTGACGAAGTTAACAGTGAGATGACAACTTTCTGTAACAGGTTTACCGACATTTTACGGCTCAATTCATTATGTTGATTTCCATTTGTTGCAAATGGGTCATAGGCTCCTTGAAGCTGTGGTGCCTTTCAGAAGCAAAGCCAAGCCTGGGCACTGGTATCTGAGCTTCACGCGCCACACATCATCTCACTGATCTTCAAATGCACATGCACGACTGTCTTTGTCTTGCAATAAACCCACGGGGCAGAAGAAGGGTGTGAATTGTCCTGCTGGCGTGCTGTAACATCAGGATGAGCTCACAGGAAGGGCAGCAGGCAGCCAGACAGTCAAGTTTCCATCTGTCATGTTAGGTGGAGTTCGATTTTGTTTACACTCTCCCACCCAGGTCATCACCTCCTCATCACTGGGTTTGTTGTACACACAGTTGTTGTAGGCCTTTAGAGTGGTCTGCACAAAACCTTTGACTCATCACTCAAGAGGACTGGGCTCCACTTGGCAAGTCCGCCCGAGATGACCTAGTCTAGCTCCCTACATGCCGCTGGCAGAAAAGCGTTGATCTGACGATAAACCGAGCGTTCTGCTTTCTTTCTGAGCTCTTGATTACTGAGGCTAATAGACTCCCCTTACTTGAACTTACTTCAATTAGACCTTTTTAACCGTTCTGCACCCCCCAAAAAAGACTCTGAGGCTGAAAAATTAATTCTCAACAGATGAATAAAAGGGGCTCAACAATCATTTAGAGTTCCATTGAAAAACAAACTGATTAAGAGCAGAGATGTGCCAAAAGCTGGAAGACGAGAAAATCCTCCAAGACCAGGGTTGAGAAACACGCAATTGGCCGAATCCCTCCTCTCCTCCCCCCGAGCCTGCATTGCAGCACAGCGCCAAACCTCAGCTCGGATTCAAAATGGCCAATCACGGTGCAGCGTGCAGGCTTTCGGCTTCAACCAATCAGCGTCGGCCTTGCTGCAACACTGGTATTTTCAAACGGAGGATATCCTACAGCAACAGAGAGGGAGTAACGTACCGTGGTAAAAAGGAAAAGCAGAACGAGCACTTTATTTTTTTAATTTTTAAGCTCCTTTTAAAATATAGTATAATCTAAACTGGGCGCTTTGTAGGTAAGCTTTTATTTCGTATGTTTTTGTAAACTGTAAAGGAACGTACTCTTTCTTCCGTCTGATGAGATTAGTTATGCGGCGATGCGATGAGCTTTTCTCCTTTAATGAAATATTTTTTGTGTTTGAAAATCGAAGTTTGGAATATACATACGACCTTAAGTACTGGTTTTCATTTAGTCTCCAAAGGGTATAGTCACGTTAATCTTCAGGGGTATTCGGTTGAGGGAGGCTTTTTTAACAGACCAGACACCCCACTCGCCCTTTCCAAAAACAGCCTACCTAAAATTCTCCTTTTCTTACTCGTGTCTGATGTCTTACCCATGTCAGTTCAGTGCCATTCACGACTGAACTGCTCAGGCCTTTGGACTTAACACAGATCAGCTCTCGTTCGTTTTCTAAACGTGTCACGGTTTGGACTGGAGTGTTGGACGTGATTATTTCTATAATCCCCAGCAATATATTGCCCATAAATAAAAAGTAACAGTTCCTAATGCCTCGATTATTGGTCATTGAGGAAGGTTTTGTTGTAAATATAAATATCTCTGAAATGTACCGTAAAATTATTTAACGTTTTTAGCGTAGGTACTTTATATTTTCTTGTCCAAGTGGGTTATTTTGTCAAAAACGTGCTTAATTCAGCAGATTGTGATTCGAGTATTGGAAAGGATTTGTCTAGATTTCCTTCCTATGCAGTTAGTGATAGTTGGCTCATTTGACTCGGGACTTATTGCTAACATTTGCACTCTTAAACTATTTTTAATTTCTAATTCTTCCTTACACCTTCATTTTGTAGACACAGATTGTTTTGATATTGCTTAGTCATGTTTTGTGAAGATGTGGCTTAATTATACACATTTATATACGATTAGTTGACCATTGATAGCCTCAAAGCATGTTCTTCGGCAGTAGCTAGAGAAGGGAGGTGCTTTAAATGATGAATACAGGTTCATCATCTTTGTAAATGGCTGTCGTATGTTAAGCCTGATGTCTCTGCAATAAGAAAACTCTTAAACATTAACCACGGTTCTAGGCTCTTGATTTGTAAAGGTTCTGATTTTTTTTTGTGTGAGATGGGGGGACATCAACTCCCTTGAAACGTGAAACTGAGTAGTGGTAGCAGGGATTATTCTTACGGCCAAATCTCGGAAAGAACAATTTGCTCATTTGACATCGCGGCGTTCGAACACTTTTTATTCTCCCCTTCCCTTTCACCCAGTTGGGTTTAATTACACTGTGCTCTTCCCCTGATTGTGTGCAGTCGCCTTTTTTTAGAGAGCGGAGCGCTGCGCCTGTGGTTTAAATGGTCAGTTCAGGTTGCTCCCTGCTCGCCTGAGCCCCTCCCTCCGAGTCTCCGCCCTCAGAGGCGTTTCAGACCTCGAAGAGTAATGATCACAACTCGGCACTAAAATATCATCACACTGCCCCGCTTTAAAGACAATGTAAGTAGCGAAATCGGATATTATTCATACAACACCGAATGCGATTATTAAATCAAAGCTCCCGTGTTTTGCTGGGCCCAAGGTTTCGCTTCATGCAACTGCGCTTAGCTGGGGTGTTACTGCGTTTTCAGGGCCTGGTAGGCGTTATTGCTTTTGTGTCAAACAATAGCCGGTCTGTTATCCTGTAAACATGCAACGGGGTTGTGCATTTTCGTTCGGGAAGGATTTTTTTCCCTCTCCTTGAAAGACTATGCTCCGGTTGCTAGGTCGTTGTTTGTGAAAAGGGCTGGGTGCTGTTGTCGATCGTGTTTACGTTGGCTGGGCTCGAAGACTAGGCAGGGCCCTGCCTGGGCTCTTTCTTCTTTCTCGGGGAGAGATGCTTGCAGAGGGATAAGAGCCATAGAAGGATCAGCTCTTCAAATTCTGCCGACACCGAAATATCTCGATATAATTTCGAAACGGCGAGTGCATTGCGTTGTTTTAAGCGGATACGAGGGACGCCGCAATGTACGTTTTGAGCATCTTCATCATATTGTGACCTTACATCGTTTTTTTTTAAGAGGAAGGTCTGCTGTACATACTGCGTTGTTATACTTGTGCATGGATTTTTGTATGCATTATCTGTGCGAATTTAAATGACTGCCTCAGTTTCTAGTCTGTACATAATACGAAGTGCCCCCGTTTCTCCCAAGTAGGAGCTTTGGTTGAAATTCGCATTTCAAGTACGCCATAAATCAAGAATCAGTCTAGGAAAATTTCTTTGAACAAGGTAAATCAAAAGCGGTGAATATTATATTACTGAATTTGTATAGGTGTCTTTAATTACACGTTTTGTATACTTTAACTCATTTACGTCCCAATATGTCTGGAATCAGGTTTCATGTCGGTTTTTATATATGTCCTGTCCTTATTAACTGATGATGCTTCATTACTACAGTTGCTCAGGTGGACTTCACGTTAAAAGCAATTTAAACCATTTATGTTTAGATCAATATGAAAGTCGAAACTGGAGACCGTTAAGAAGCATTTTGTGTTTATTATATAGTAGATATATCAAAGAATTCTCACTGCTACGTTTCACTCCTGTAAGAAAAACAATTTGGAATGTGTGCATTGGTCTTGAATGTCTGAAAGAATAAGGTCAGTAAGATTTAAAAATCAAGAGATCTTTGGACTTATTTTGAGAAAAGTAATGGTTCGTTTTTTACACATCTGTTACTTTGACCCATGTAAATTATCCAAGAAGACTGCAATTAGTCAGGAATCCCCTAATCAATTCTGGGTTACATCTTGCACATGCAGAACAATCTGTATGGATAAACATTTTATACAAGTGATTAGTAAATGCAGTCAAAACCTTGCATCAGAATATGGGTTGCAAGATGATTAAATATCCAGCAACATACTTCACAGAATGTTATGTCAGCCTTTTAAGAGTTTGTGGTTGTTGGAGGTCATTGTAACTTTTAATATATGCCATATGTAGTTTTCATCTTTTTTTTTAATTAGTAGCATAGAACAAGCAAGACAACTTGAATGTACTATGGCAACAAGCAATTTGTCAATGAAATATGTTATGCTTGCCAGCTTGTCATGTACAGTGCCAATTAAGTAGTTTTCCTAAAATACTATTAATAGCTTGGATCTGTAATGACATTGTAGCTTCTTTCCAAACTGAAAGAAATTTGTGTTGTACAGCTTGTAAGCTCAATAGCATAAACATCTGGACTTGGAAAACTGTTTTAGGTATATGGATCTGCTTGCTTCCAGCATGGAGAATGTTTCAATTTCTTTCAGAATTTTAATTTATCATGTTTTGAACTTCTATAGCTCTTGGATTAATGCCAGGTGATAATCTCTAATCATACTGGCTATGTGAAAATAATACATTTTTGTATTAGAACTTGGAGTAAGCCAATATTCACTAGATTGTAATTTTCAACATTATACAACCGATTAACGGTGTATGGTGAAGGAGTTTATCACTTATCTGCTGTTTTGGAGCTACACTTGCATAATAGCTGCCTTGTGCCACCCAGCTGTGTGCTGTACTTCATTGGTTGGGTGAAGTAAAGGACAGGAGACTGCTTAACCCATATGATAGTTACTAAAATGCACTACATTTTTTAATGTTTGCATTAATTCCCAAAAATGTATATAACACTTCAAATGAGTTATTGTGATGAAGAAATGATCAACATTGCTTTTTGCTGGACTTCCTGTTCCCATGCTGGTCAGATTTAGAATGACTGAAGTGTGAAACTTTATTTTTCAGCAAGTCTTAAGTGAGAAAATACTACCATGGGGGATGACAGTGAATGGATGAAGTTGCCTATTGATCAAAAATGTGAACATAAGGTGATTTGTTTAAGTTTTTATTTACTAGTAGCTCATCACTATAGAATATTTAACTGGTTACTTCTAAATTTTAATGATGTAGCAAAATGGGGTGCACAATGATTAAGGGCTTATGGCATTTTTCTATATGCAGTACTTTTCTCAAGCTTCAGCTTCATCATATTTGTGTATAATTCATAAGTTGAGATATTGTGTATGTTATTCTATTGAAATTTTAACCCACATTGAAATGTAAAAAGTTGGTGTTGGAAATTTGTCCAGAATGAGATGTCAAAGTTCATGCACTTTGCATTTAACTATCTTTTAGTGTAACTAGTTGTGCTAGTCTACAGATGGACTGAATTGACTCAAAAGCTTTTGGAAGTTTTTTTTAATCATAATGCTGCCTTTTTTCCCAGCTTTGGAAGGCAAGATTAAATGGATACGAGGAGGCTGTGAAATTATTTCAGAGAATTGAGGATGAAAAGAGCCCAGAATGGTCCAAATACCTTGGATTGGTAAAGAAATTTGTTACAGACTCAAATGCAGTGGCTCAATTGAAAGGCCTGGAAGCAGCACTTGCCTATATTGAAAATGCTCATGTTGCAGGAAGGTAAGTATCTCATTTCAGTATTTTTTAGAGTTTTATTTGGGTGTGATTAAACTGTGTAATTCTTTCATGGCATAAACAAGCTGCTGGATCTTTTTAAAATGTCAGGTTCTCTGATCAGAGGCATACAGTATTTCATCCATGTGAAAATGGAGTTTGTAATCTGCTAAAAATAATTGTAAGAAAAACATCAAATCCAGCTACTGTGTGATGTGCCCTGAAATAAAGGGTTTATGTGCATCTATTCCTCAGAAGCCTGGGGACTACGTTTCAAGTTTTAACTCACAAGAGAGGTTGTTGATGTTATTTTCAGAATCAGGCATAGTATTCTATAGTGGTCTTTTGGCATTGGTCTTTTGCTAGAACCTTCCTTTTTCAGTACCTAGTGCTTTTGTGCAAAGTCTCACGGATATTCCACTGAGCTATGAAGTTCCATTTAAATTTTGTTGATGTGAAATATTTTTAGTGCTTATCCAATACTTTCTCACTGATAATGTTTTGTACTTGGTTTCACTCTGGTCACATACAAAATGGACACTTTTTGTATTGTGATGTTTTATGTATTGAACAATTGGTGGTCTTACTGCCTTTATTAAAGTTATATTTAAATGCTTTAGCCCTTTATAGATTAAACTTTAAAAAGCTTCCCTTGTGTTTTCTTTTTAGAACAACTGGGGAGGTGGTCTCTGGAGTTGTCAGTAAAGTTTTCAACCAGCCCAAAGCTAGGGCAAAAGAACTTGGGACAGAAATCTGCCTGATGTACATTGAGATTGAAAAGGGTGAGGCTGTTCAAGAGGAACTGCTAAAAGGACTGGATAACAAAAATCCTAAGATTATTGTAGCATGTGTTGAAACATTAAGGAAAGCACTTAGGTGAGTATGTTTACTTTTAATTATCCCCATTTAGGTTTTGCATTGCAAGAACTAAACCTCTGAAATTCAGACCTCTTCTGTCTATTGACTAAGTGTGTTTAAAAATGATTGCAACCAATCTGAAGAAAAATCTTCTAGAAACATTTTTAAAGCTAGTCCCTGTTTTAACTTATTTTTTGTATGTTTTTTTTCTCCTCTAGTGAATTTGGTTCAAAAATTGTTACCCTGAAGCCAATAATTAAAATATTGCCAAAATTATTTGAATCACGAGAAAAAGCGGTTCGAGACGAGGCCAAAATGTTTGCGGTGGAAATCTATAAGTGGATTCGTGATGCTTTGCGACCACCCCTCCAGAACATTAATTCTGTACAGGTAAATTTGTCAAGCCAAATTGGATAAAATGTGTAATGCTAAGTGTCTTGTATTTTGCACAGAACTACATGTGACAGTTGCTATCTGGGAAGGAACCCTATTGTAACATGGCTGCCTCAAAGACAATAACTGTTTAGTTTTATTGTCAAGGTTGCCTTTGTTTACTTCAATATTGCAAGTCCCATTTTGTTAGGATGGTACTGCTGATGCTTTCCTTGAATGGATAGCTTTTTTTCCGAATTACATGAAGTGACTAATGTTTCCCCACCCCCTCAGCTAAAAGATCTAGAAGAGGAGTGGGTAAAGGTGCCTCCTTCGGCTCCAAAACAGTCCAGATTCCTTCGCTCCCAACAGGATCTGAAAGTAAAGTTTGAACAGCAGCAGGCAGCAGGTGCAGATGAAGTTGATGGTAAGATTGTAGTAGTTTTGTGCTGCTGGCCTTTGTAATGTTTCCGTAATTCTCTTTGGGGTGTGGTACATTTATTAATTCTGTCAAGTTTTGAATTATAGAACTGGATAAAGGGATATGCAGACTGTTTTATATTTATAGGCCTGTATTGTGTACATCAAGCAGATATAAATGTAATAATGAATTAGTTACTGGTCTGGGAAAATTTTGGAAATGAACTATTTGTGTCATGCTAAAAGTGTATTGTATCTTACCTTTGGCCTTCTCCGTTTTATTTTTAGGAGATGATGAAGAATCTGCCCCTCAGGTTGATCCTTATGAGCTACTTGAAGCAGTGGAGATCCTTTCAAAATTACCTAAAGATTTTTATGAGAAGATTGTAAGTTAATAATTTTAAACATCACATTTTTATATGAAGCTGACTGCACATTATTGGTTTAAAATTAGCATAAAGAAGATAATTCTAATATGTAACTGTTCATGAGAAAGTTTAAAAGTATTGGAACAAATTGAGCAATTCAGCTCACTGTTAACCATGAGAGAAAGCTAAATTGCATGTTTGTTGTGAAATGCTGAAAGAAAGTGTATGTACTTGTTACTTTTGGTTACATGAATCATGAGATCTGGGTAAGATGTTGAATTTACTTAGTGTGTAGATGAGGTCTCTTAAAAACATTTTTTTTGTAAAATGCAATGTATCTGATTTTCTTGTTCTGTTTTCTTATCTCTAGGAGGCAAAGAAATGGCAAGAGAGGAAAGAGGCTTTGGAAGCCTTAGAGGTCTTAACAAAAAATCCCAAAATAGAAAATGGAGACTTTGGGGATGTGGTCAGAGCACTTAAAAAGGTAAGAATTGTGCTTTAATTATGATACTAATCTTTTAGTGAGAAAGATGACAATGCTAATGTATTTTTTTTTGCTTACATTTTGTAGGTTATTGGAAAGGACACAAATGTCATGCTTGTTGCATTAGCAGCAAAATGTCTTGCCGCGCTGGCCAGTGGTCTCAGAAAGAAATTTGGGACATATGCAGGCCATGTAAGTTTGTTTTCCAATGTTCTTGAGTTACAGCTTCTTGCTCAGGATTACCACCCTGCTTTGTGTTTATGGCTATTGCTAAGACGATTAGGTATTAACTCAGTGTTCGGTTTCATAAGATCATTATTTATTTCGTCAACTTAAAAGGTATCAAGAAACTAGCTGATGGATTGTTTAATGGGACTAAAACATAATTAATCAATAAATGGGACTATTTACATTTTCAAGGTGGTGCCAACAATTTTAGAAAAGTTCAAAGAGAAGAAGCCTCAGGTGGTACAGGCATTACAGGAGGCCATTGATGCAGTGTTCCTTACTGTAAGTATCATACCCTTTTCCCAGATGTATTTCAAATTCTGAGTTTTGCAAATCCCTTCATGCACTTATTTTTGTAGACTTTTGGTTCTTATGATTATATATATAAACTTATGTTCTAAACTGTTGGTAATTTCTATTGGTATAGATTGCTCACTTTTTCTTTCCATTTTATAGACGACTCTGCAGAATGTCAGTGAAGATGTTCTGGCCGTGATGGACAATAAAAATCCTTCAATTAAGCAGCAGGCATCTTTATTTCTTGCAAGAAGCTTTCGACACTGCACCCCTTCTACACTGCCAAAAGGTCTCTTGAAACCATTTTGTGCTGCACTTCTTAAGGTATTGTGTACAGCGAGGCATGCTTAATGAATTCATAATGAACTGTTAAAGTGCCCAGTCAAATTAAGTCAGTAGTGTCCAAAATTAATACAAATATTTTCTTGTGGTGCAGCAAATTAATGATTCAGCTCCAGAAGTAAGGGATGCTGCTTTTGAAGCTCTTGGTACAGCAATGAAAGTAGTTGGAGAGAAAGCTGTGAATCCATTTTTGACAGATGTTGACAAGCTCAAACTTGACAAGGTAAGCAGTGAATTCAAAATAGTTCAATAGATTAACAGTTGAGTTTAGAAGCTCAGGAGTTCTTGCTGGTATTTCTTTGTGTCTTGGGGGAAAAAAGAGCACACAGTGTAAGAATTGATATGTCTTTGTCACCTTATAATTGTATATTTGTCTAATTTTGGCCAGCCCCATTGCTTAGAAGTGGTTATTTTTAAAGACTGCAGTAATGCCTTTTTTTAATAGATTAAAGAGTGTGCTGAGAAGGTAGAATTGGCAGGTGGGAAGAAAAGTGCAGGAGGAACAGAGAAGAAGGAGAAACCTGTTGCAAAGCCAGAGCCAGCAGCTGAAGCACCTGCCAAGTCAGCAGCGCCTTCCAAAAAGGCACCTATTTCCAAGGTAAGGAGTAAAGAGTAGGGGCAGCATGTTTCCCACACTTGGCTTTTGCAACATTTTTCAGTTTTTTAGTCTTGGTGAGGGATGAGGATAAACATACACAAGTCCTGTCACAGCCAGAATTCATTCAGATCACCAGATGCATTCATCCCTCATATGCATGTTTAAGTCCTGTTTTTTTTTCTTTTTTATACTGAGTGAATGCTGTAGTCATACTTTTGATGTGCTCTGAGAGTATTGTATAGTAGTTTCCTTACTTTATTTTTCCCCCTAAGGGTACTGGGCCTCCCAAGAAGGGAAAACCTTCAGCAGCAGCTGCTGCTGGTGTGAAGGGAAAGAAAGCAACAGAGACAAAAGAAGTAGTGGAGGCTGAACTCTCTGTAAGTAAAAATGTTGTTATCCACTGGTTGGACATTTTGAAATGAAGAGATGCACTTCAATTTTCTGATGGCATAAACTTGCTCACAGGCTACATCTGTTGGAAACATTGGGCTCAGGGTACCACTCCTATTTAAATACAGATTCCAAGTATTGCTCTAGACAGAACTTTTCACCAAGTAGCTGTTAGCTTCCTGAGCAAACATTATGGGCGCTAGATGTCATTTGTAGGGATGCAGGTTTTGTGAAGGGGCAGTGATTCCCACTCGCAAGATTGATTTCCTGCTTGTAGGTCCATTTATAAAGGTTGAGGCACTATTATGTTTCAGGCGGAAACACCTCAAATTTCACCAAACATTTGGTCACATTTGAGTCACTCTGGCTTCTGTTTTTGACAGATTGAAGTTTGTGAAGAGAAAGCTGCTGCTGTGCTTCCTGCTTCTTGTATGCAGCTTTTGGACAGTGGTAACTGGAAAGAGAGACTGGCCAGTATGGAGGAATTTCAGAGGGTAAGGCTGAGCCCCCCCCCCCCCCCCGTCTTAAACTTTCTTGACTGAGGTTTAGAGACAGTGTAATGTGCATTTCAAAGTTTTATTTCCATAGCCTATCATTTTCCACAACCCACATTTATATATTTGGACCTTTTACGCATTTTTGGCAGTGTCTTCAATGGTCAGTCTTATTTTTAGAATATCTGTAAAATACACTCTGCAGAGTATTTTCTTGTTTATTTTCAGGCTGTAGAGCAGATGGACAGAAATGAAATGCCCTGTCAGGCTCTGGTAAGGATGCTGGCAAAGAAACCAGGATGGAAGGAGACAAACTTTCAGGTATTTCGTGTTCTGTAATTGTAAACACCGATAAAACAATGGAACTTTTAGTGTTGTTTCCTAATTTATATTTTGATTTGTAGGTGATGCAGATGAAGCTGCACATTGTTGGACTGGTTGCTCAAAAGGGGGTTTTCTCTAAAACCTCTGCTTTTGTTGTCCTTGACGGCTTAGTGGATAAAATAGGTGATGTGAAATGTGGCGCTAAATCTAAAGAGGCCCTCACTGCAATAGGAGAGGCTTGCTCTTTGCCGTGGACTGCTGAACAGGTCAGTGCTGCTGATGAGATTTTAAAGTACTATTGGTATTTACATGTAGACTATATGCTGACTGCTATGTAAAGTACACTTTTTAAACCTCTAAAATTTGTGAATACAAGTGTATTATGAATTAAACCATTCAAATGTTGCAGGTTGTCTCATTGGCATTTGCACAGAAGAATCCTAAAAACCAAGCTGAAACTTTGAACTGGTTAGCAAATGCAATGAAGGAATTTGGTTTTGGAGGGTAAGTTGAAACTAATCATAGTTTCTGTATATACTGTATGGGGAAAAATTATTTGAGTGCTTTAGCTGTCAAGTTTGAGCTACAGCGAGCTTTATTTTTTTTTTTGCAGAATAAATGTCAAAGCTTTTATTAATAATGTGAAGACCGCTTTGGGTGCAACAAATCCTGTAAGTATATCCAGTTTTTAGTATGACTTTAGAAAAATAATTCTCAATACCCACATTGTTATGGACTTTGACTAGTACACAGGTTATAAATAAAAATTTTCACTTTAACCAATGAGTAAGTTTTTAGCTTCTGAGCAGCACACTAAATTCTTTCCTCCAGGCTGTAAGAACAGCTGCCATCTCCCTGCTTGGAGTGATGTACTTGTACATGGGAGCACCTCTACGAATGTTTTTTGAAGATGAGAAGCCCGCCTTACTAGCACAGATTGATGCAGAATTTGAAAAAGTAAGATACTTTTTAATTTAATGAATGCATTAAATAGTGTTCTGAAGTTCAATTTTTTCTCGGCATCTGGAAAGTGTAAGAGTTTTCCTATTATACTGAATATAATATTGATGCAGTAGATCATTCAGCAACCATATAATCTGCCTTTCAACATTTTCTTTCAGTTATGGATCAATCCAGCAAAACTATAGTAAATACTGTCATTATTTCATTTCTCGTTAGGTTTTGTAATATCCTCTGTATTAAATAGGCTGTGGTAATGTATACTGTTCAGTACCGTTTCTGTAAGTTTATTTCTCAAAGAGGTTAGAATACAAGCTTTTCTGCACTTTATTCCAAGCTTTTTTCTTAATTGGTTGAGTTATCTGTTTCTGCAGATGCAAGGCCAGTCACCGCCAGCACCCTTTAGGGGAACTAAAAAGGGAGGAGAGGAAGAGGTGGAGGAGAAGGAAGAGCAGGAAGAGGAAGGTGGAAACGATATCATGGACCTTTTGCCAAGATCGGACATATGGTTTGTTTTTTTATTTCGGGAATGTTATGAAACACTATAGTGTTACTCCTTCATAATTTTTATTATTTGTGAAGGTCTTTTATACAAAATTAAATTTCTAGGTTTTAAGGGTCTTGAATTTTGACTGTATAAAGGAGTGATTTCCTCCCTGATGTTTTTTTTTGTACAGTGACAAGATTACTTCAGAGCTGGTGTCCAAGATTGGGGATAAAAACTGGAAAATCCGAAAGGAAGGGCTTGATGAATTGACAGCAGTGCTTAATGAGGCCAAATTTATTCAGCCAAATATCGGAGAGCTTCCTATTGCGCTTAAAGGCCGCCTTAATGACTCCAATAAGATCCTGGTATGGTTACTAAACTTTGTTTATATATAATGATAGTAACTCAGGTGGCTGTATTTATAATATACATGTATTATATATATATAAAATTATAGTAGTTCATGTGTTGGCTGCAAAGGAGCAAGTAATAGGTTTATTCCATGCTGAAAAGAGAAGAAAGAAAACACATTTCGGCCGTGGAGCCTTCTTCAGGTGGCTTCTGAAGAAGGCTCCACGGCCGAAACGGTTTTCTTTCTTCTCTTTTCAGCATGGAATTAAACCTATTACTTGCTCCTTATATATAATGATAATGTGTAACACGATGCAAAGGGTTTTAGCAAGCATTTAAAAGGGAGTCAAAATCTTTACCTTGCATTAGTGATCAAGAATATTGAGTTCTGCACACTTTTCTTATGCAGGTGCAACAGACATTAACTATTCTACAGCAGATGGCTACAGCCTTGGGCCCAGGCCTCAAACAGCATGTAAAAAGTCTGGGAATCTCCATTATCACTGTGCTTGGGGACAGTAAGGTACGCATTTTATTGAAACACTTGTTTGTTAAAGCAAGCCAAGCTATAGATTTAGGATCTTTTGTGACTAACTTGGTCTTTTAGAGCAATGTTAGAGCTGCTGCCCTGACAACACTCAATGCATGGGTGGAACAAACTGGCATGAAGGAGTGGCTGGAGGGAGAGGATCTGTCTGAGGAGCTGAAGAAGGAAAACCCATTTTTAAGGCAGGAGGTATGAACAGCTGTGAAATACATGTTTAGTATAGCTTTCCTGGATTTATAACTTTTGCATTTTGTTCATTTAACAACACAAATCCCCTTTCAAGATCTGTGAATTTTCAAAAAATGGTTGAGCAGTTTTTCAAATAAAGCTATTACAATTTATGTAATAAGCTATTACATGGGGGGGAAGAAAACCAAAATAGTTGGAAATGTGCACTTTAATGTCTATTTGGGTTTTGAAGATTTGAACTGCTGTCACATTTCCACAGAATATGAGTATATTTTCTCTGATTTTCAGTGTGTTGTAGTAATTTGGGTGTAAGTGCCCAGACCATGGTGAGAGTCATGATTGTTACTATTGATCCTGTCCTCAGTTTTGAAAACGAAACGATTTTTTTTTTAAAAGACCACATTATATTTGGCCTGCATGACAAAGGCAGAAGTGATCTGAAAAATGACATGTAATGTGTTGGTGCCCTTTTACAGGTATTGGGTTGGCTGGCAGAGAAGCTTCCAACACTGCGCACTGTTTCGCCAGACCTAATGTTTTGCGTGCCCTACCTTTATGCCTGTCTTGAAGACCGAAATGGAGATGTAAGAAAGAAAGCTCAAGATGCTCTTCCAACATTCATGATGCATCTTGGATATGAGAAGATGCTGAAAGCAACAGGCAAATTAAAGGTACTAAAATAATAACCCAGGTATTGATTCAGTCTGTAATGCATACTGCTGAAACCTAATGGTGAATGACTGTTGGGTAGTTGATTATTTCTATCAGTGCACTCTTAAGCTAGAACCACTCAGTGTAATGATGACATTAGTTCTACTCAGACTGTATCTCTAATGTATTATTTTTCCAAGACTGCTTCCAAGGACCAGGTTGTAGGCATGCTTGAAAAGGCAAGGGCCATCATGCCAGCCAAGCCAGCTGCTCCTGCAAAAGCTGGACCTTCCAAATCAGGAGGCACAGCTCCAGCTGCAAAACAAGCTGCAGGTTAGTTCACGTACTGTTACAGATATGGAAGGCACATTGACATCTTTGTGGTGACGCTACATTTAAAAAAAAAAAGTCATCAAGGCACATTGTGAAAATCATGTGGTTAAAGTATCATTTCAGGTTAAGGTTGAAAATAGTGATCCTTTTACCCTTTTTCTAAGGGGCATTGTTACAATACTGCACTTGACTGCAGCCTGACGCAAAACATGTCACAAATCTAGCTTGTTTTGCTTTCAGTATTGGCCACACTACTAGCCTATAAGTTTTACAGTTGACTCCCAATGGCCTCCTTTGATCAGTCCTACTAATTATAATTTCTTTGGCATAAACCATGTCTGTTTAATAATATATCAGAAGAAAGATAGCTGGTTGCAGCAACAATGGTTTCTTTTGATGCTATACAAAAAAGTAGTTTTAATAAAATATAATGTACTAACTTAATATGCTAACTGTTTATTATTGCTAGGTCCCACTAAACCCCAGTCTGTCAGCGATGATTCTGGGATCGGTATTGCTGATTCTAAACCTGATTCAAAAAAGACCAAGCCAGCAGCTGTCAAAGGGAAGGTAAGTAACTCACGGGCTTCATAAAAATCAGTTGTCTCTTTGATTTATTAGAATTATGAATTTATTAATGTCGTTTACTATAAAACTTCAGCAAATACAAATCACATGTACCTATAACTTTTCTAGGTAGTACTTTAAAGTATTTTGTAATTGGCTGTTTGAAACATTGTATTAGTTTTTAAATTACATTATTAATCAACTACCGCCTTCACAGTCTATAATCTGGTCAACTACACCTGCTTGTCCTCTCAGGTCTGAGTTTCATTTTCCCTGTTGCTTATGTGACTCAATTTGTAGCTAAAATGAGGGCCTACCTAGGTTTCTAACTATTCTTATGCACTGAAATGTGGTGTACCTGTAGATTTAATTAATATGCAATTATACTTGATCTCTATCTTAAAGTAATTAAGTCCTATTGGCCTATTCCCAATTTTTTTTAACGAAAGTTCTGTAATAGGCAGTTCCAAATCAATTGTGCTAATGAACATTCCGGTTGTGGATTTAGATAACGTACTAAGTTTTCAACTCAGGGTCACTTAACAAATGCTACGCATTCAGTAGATTTATTCGCTCCTATCAATAGCTGAAAGTTTATTTCAGGTTCTTTGGTGTTGAAATTAAACTCTTTGAGTGAACGAAGCCTTAGCATTATTTCTGGCTTGCATTAGGAATGTCAGAAATTTCCCATCTAACAGAGCAAGGATTTTTCTGGCAACATCAGAATTTTTATTTTTAACGAGTTTAGATAAATATAAAGCTTTACTGAGGTATCGTCTTAGGTACTGTAAATAGGCTTAAGTTTGTCTTGGATTCTATGCCTCACGTGCCATCTATAAATACACTGCTTCAGGATATAACTTCTGCCCTGTGTAAATTGTATTCACTTCACTTCCTGTGAATGGTTTTTAATGTGCTCCTGTATACATAAGGACCTGAGTAGTCTAGCTTTAGGACTTAGTGCATGAGAATAGTTCTCCAATTAATCTGAGATCTGTGTGTAAGCCTTTTATTCAGGTCCACCAGATGTTTTGGTAGAATTCTTAATGTGTAATTGTTCTGATTTGTTTAGGAGGTTTACTGTAGGGTTTTTTCTTGTTTTATTCATGTACTGTTGCATAGCAGCACATCTTTCTCGAAGCTTAAGACATTTTCAGTGAATTTGTGTGCGCAGTGCACTGAATTTTGTTTTCCATCACTTACAAGTGAGTGACATTTAAGCAGTCTGTTTTCACGTTTTTCAGATGGGATACTTCTTCCTTTTAGGAAAACAAATTTATCTCTGCATTATCTGTTTTGAGCAGAACTGTGACTCCTAGTCAAGGGATTACCCAAAACTATACTTAATCCCTGAAAGCTTCCTTGTATGATCTTTACAAATTAAACCCCATAATTTCTGAAAGAAGGAATAATGATTTTTTGGTTCATCAGCAAATGGTCATTTTTTTGTTGGTAGAAAGCTTCGCAAGATGTCAATGATTCAATGGAAAAGGATAATAGTCTCAATAAACCTAACAGACAATCAAAAGGAAAGCCAAGTAAACAGGTACAAATTTCAGTTTCAAGGAAGGACTGCATAGTCTTACATCACTTGCATGATAATGCTTGTAGTTTTCATAGGGCTCTCACGGGGAATTAACATCTCAAAGTGGGTGAGCACATCTTTTTTTAGTTTATTTTAGACTGAGGTTGGAGCACTCCTTAACGTTCACTTATCTAGGCACTAGCTTGCACATCGTAGCCCAGGACTACATAGGCAATGTAAAAAGAAAAGACATTGCCTGCCTCATTTCACTTCCCCTTCTAGGACTGGAGTTCCCAAGTGGCAGTGCACTGATAGTTCATCAGTAGCATCACTGGGGGTAGGGATGGTAGTAGTTAGCCAGGTATTCAGCTCCCAGTGCAAGAAACCATAACCTCCTCCGTACCTGGATATGTAGGGTGCCTACAGGCTTGTGCTAACATTGGTCAGGGATTTAATAGGTCTCCAATCAGTGCCTATCCTCCTGTATACCACTGTATGGCCTGTGTAGAATCACAGGTGAGGGGGGATTAGTCAGAGGAGCATTTCTGCAGTTCATTCACTGTTTACAGGGCATTATTTATTGCACGGGTGAGGTGTAAAAACATAATTGATTCCACTTTGCAAAGATGTAACATTTGTTCTTTCAATTTTTACAGAAAGTGCATTGCTTCATCCAGTTCACTTTTCTGTTTCTTTCCAGGCTGCTGCTGGGAAGAAGGCTCCAGTGGTGAAGCCTAATGTCAAAGAAGAGGATGACAAGTCTGGCCCCATGTTCATTTTGGTCCCCAATGGAAAAGAGCAGAGAATAAAAGAGGAGAAAGGACTCAAGGTAAAGTTAATTTGTTACACTTGGCAAAAATGTAAAGTGCATTTGATTATTGTATTTCTCTTGTTGATCGTAGCAGAACAAAGTGTAAAAACCAGTATTTTTCCATGTAGATTTTGAAATGGAACTTCATCACTCCTCGAGATGAATATGTTGAGCAGTTGAAAACTCAGATGGCCACCTGTCTTGCAAAATGGCTTCAAGATGAGTTGTACCATTTTGACTTCCAGCACCACATCAAAGCTTTGTCAGCTATGATTGAGGTACGTCTTATTGTTGTCTATATTAATAAAACTGGTTGCTGTTCCTATTTGAATGTATTTTTATGTTCTGCAATTTAATTACATGCGTCTGTCTTTTTTCTACTGTAATTCAATGTGGATGTCAGTTGCTTGTCTTGATTTTACAGCACATGGAAGAGGAAAAAGATGCTACAATAGGTTGTCTGGACCTGATTCTGAAATGGTTTACTCTGCGATTCTTTGACACAAACACCAGTGTTCTGATGAAGGCACTGGAGTACCTGAAGCTACTTTTTGCTATGCTCAGCAGGGAGAACTATCACCTTACAGAATATGAGGCTTCTTCTTTTGTCCCGTACCTAATACTCAAAGTACGTGTCCCTTTTCATTTTTTTTAATTGAATGTGGAACAAACTGAAAGAATATAATGGATGCAGATTGCCATTTGCACATTACTTGAATTTGATAAATTTGTCCAAGTGAAAAGTTTCTAAGAATATTAAGTGTTTTTTAATAGCGAATATTATCCCTGATGACGTGCACAATGGTCTAAGTCATCTGTCTTGCACAACTGAACATCTTTTCATTTAATTTTCCATTTATTTTTATGGTTTCCCAAAGGTTGGAGAATCAAAGGATGTGGTTCGTAAAGATGTGCGTGCCATCCTCAACATGTTGTGTAAGGTTTATCCTGCCAGCAAAGTCTTCACATTTTTAATGGAGGGGACAAAGTCAAAGAATTCGAAGCAGAGAGCTGGTACGTTTGTGGGATGTCATTAATGGGGTTGTGCTAGAACCTTACATGTTGGCATGTAGAAAAGTAGTTTAAGTTTCGGTTCCCCTTCTTCAAAAAATGAAGCAATATTTGGGAAAATTTCAATTTTTATAAAAATGTAAAGTTTTACATTTTTGTTGTTTCCCATAAGACTGACACATTTTCCACTCTCCCGCAGAATGTTTGGAGGAATTGGGCTGTTTAGTTGAATCGTATGGGATGAATGTTTGCCAACCTACACCAGCAAAAGCACTTAAAGAAATTGCAGTCCATATTGGTGATCGGGATACCTCTGTCCGCAATGCTGCACTCAACACTGTGGTTGCTGTGTATAATGTTTGTGGAGAACAGGTTTTCAAACTGATTGGAAATGTAAGTAGTATGGGTGAGCTCAATGAAAGCAAATTCTCCCTCTGTGCGTGTTTTCTTTTGCTGTTGCATATTTTCTAGTCCCCTGTGAAAATCAATGTATTTTAACTTGCACGTTGAATAATTTGTAAAAATGTTGCTAGCCTTTAAAATTGAAATTATACTTAAAAACAATTCAACAACAAACAAAAATCTGTGGTCTGTGTGAAAGCAATCTGGTGGCTTTTTAAAAGGAACTATTCATTGCTGTTCCAACTTTGAAGTTCTGCCATTTGTAAATGGGTCAGCAGTAAATATCAAATGGTTGTGAAGTGTCAGTTGCTTTGAAAATTGCATTATTTACAACAAGAAATGTAATTCAGATTTGATCTGTGTATTGGCTTCTCCCGAACTTCAATACCCATGCATAGGTATCCAGTCCTGAGATTTTTTTTCCCGCTGAAATTTCACAGCTTTCAGAAAAGGAAATGAGTATGTTAGAAGAGAGAATTAAACGCTCTGCCAAGAAAGCCCCTCCACCCGTGAAGCAAGTGGAGGAGAAGCCCCAGAGACCACAACCAGGAAATCCAAACGCAAGTTTAATGCGGAAGCCACCCCAAGATGAAGTACCTTCAAAACTAAAGTATGTGAAAGTTCTTTTTTTGCTTGGGAATTTGAAGACACCACTGTAAATCTTTATACTTCTTGCTTTTTTCATATTAACATCTGAGGGTCTGTGCTTGTGCTGTTATAAACGTTCCTCATATACGTGCTTTTTATAACTGCATGACTTTCAATCCTAAACTTATTCTTTTAAGTGTGCTTTCTGACTTCTTTCACTGCTTTCCATGGACAGAATTATGTATCGTACATATAGAACGTAAGTATAAAAATTCAGATGAAATTTATTTCCTTACATATTTGTAAAAATGAAGCTGGCTTAAATGTAACAATGGCATTAGGTTTTTTGTTCCAACAGGAGTTAATTCTTTAAGCCCATTAGAGTATTTTTTAGTCTTTGTATTTTTTTGTAATTATATTATGACTACAAATAAGTGTTTTTTCCTTAATAGTCAAGCACGAACTCAGAATGCACATCCTGAACAGTCTGCTCCTTCAGTTCCTAAAGAGTTCCAGCTAGATCTCGATGTCATTGAAAACGATCACACCAGAGTCAGTGAGCTACCTGACTTGGTACAGCATAAACTGGATGAGCTTTTAGAGCCAGTCATGATACCAGAGCCCAAGTAAGTTATATCTCAATCTTTTTTCTGAAGTGTAAAATCTATATGGAAGACAAGTATGTAATGTACTTTTTCCCTGGGAGAATTATTTCATAAAGAATTCATTGGCATGTTTCTTGAACGGTGATGATGGCTATAGTGACTTTTAAATAATTCAGTTTTCCTGGAAGGTTAGTTTTTTTCATAGTTCTTTTCAATGGATTGACAGTCTGTCAGATTAGGTCTATTTTTCCAGGTAACTCAGCTTTTGTTTCTTTCTGTAGGGTTCGTGCCGTTTCCCCACATTTTGATGACCTGCACAGTAGTACAGCCTCCACTATTAATTTTGTCATCTCACAAGTAGCAAGTGGAGACATAAACACAAGCATTCAGGCTTTGGCACAGGTATACTGGGTTCATTTTCATTAGGATCTGTGTGTAAATGTACATTTCAATATCCCTTTCAGTTTGTTTATTAATTTCTCTGTTTTAATCCCAAGATTGATGAGGTGTTGAGGCAAGAGGATAAGGCAGAAGCAATGTCAGGGCACATTGATCAGTTCCTGATTGCAACGTTTATGCAGCTTCGTCTGATCTACAACACACACATGGCTGATGAGAGACAGGATAAGGAAGACATTGTCAAACTGTACAGCTGCATAATTGGGAATATGCTTTCAGTAAGTGCTGGAATGATGTGCTGCATATACGTTCATATAGACATGATTTCATTCCTCAAACTTCTCTTACTCTTTTGGGTTGGCTGGATTTTTGCAACTGGATTTGTCAGTTTGTTTCATAGTCACCAGCTTTTTTATAACTTTCCTATACTGCCACAGGATGTTTTTCATTCTTTGCTTTTGAGATCATTGTATGCAAGAGTGATGAGTTGCACCAGCTGTTGGAGCAGCTTTGCAGTGGCAGAGCAGCTTCAATCAGATTCCTGATGACAAGCCCATGTGCACAGGGGCCATCTGACTTGCATACAGTTGAATTCATTGTAATGTCTGAATCCAAATCCAGTCATCTGAAATGTCATTTGTAGCCTCTTATTTCAATTGGCTATTAAAAAAATTACTTAAGTTACTCAGCAACTCTTGGGACCTGGGTTCAGTTATAGGCCAGGGCAGCCTTCTTTGTGGAATTGGCACATTCCTGTGGGGTTTTGCCGGATGCTCTGGTTTTCTTCCGACATGATACTAGTTTAATGGTCTTTAGGTTTCTGTCTGTATGTCTTGTTTGATGGACAGAACCTGTCAAGGGTATCCTTGCACCCTTCCTAGATATAAGCAAATTTGAGAATAGATAAATCAACATGAACCCACTTTTAGTTATTTCCTATGAAAATGTGGAGATGAAGTTAAAGGTACCTAAATGAATTCTGTGCACACAAGAACAAATGTTTGCTTGTCTTCTGCCTTTTTTAGCTGTTCTACATGGAGAGTTTGGCTCGGGAAGCATCGATGGGTGTTCTAAAGGACCTGATGCATGGGCTGATCACACTGATGTTGGATACTCGAGTGGAAGACTTAGAAGATGGACAGCAACTTATTAGATCGGTGAACTTGCTGGTTGTGAAAGTTTTGGAGAAGTCGGATCAGACCAACATTCTGAGGTAATTTCATCTTCCTCATTTGTTTGTAATAGTGCTTCATATCTTGAATAATTTAGCACCGTTGCTCAGACATTTTTATTTTGAGGTTTTATGACGTGATTAAAATTTAGATGTGTGAAGTGTTTTTCATTTGCTTTTTTTGGTAGTGCACTCCTTGTACTGCTACAGGACAGTCTCCTTGCTACAGCAAGTTCTCCAAAGTTTTCAGAACTTGTGATGAAGGTAATTCAAATTTTCAATATCAGACTGACTTTGTACGTGTTGCCAAGTGGATTTTTTCCCTTCAACTTTAGATGTAATAAAAGATGCATGCACATTTGTAATGTTTTCTAATTTTTACCTTGTGTTATGGTCCACAGTGCTTGTGGCGTATGATTCGACTCCTTCCAGAGACCATCAATAACATAAATCTTGACAGAATCCTGTTAGATGTTCACAATTTCATGAAAATCTTCCCCAAAGAGAAGCTGAAGCAACTAAAAAGTGATGTTCCTCACCGAACCCTTAAAACACTGTTACATACTTTGTGCCGATTAACTGGATCAAAGGTATGCTTTTAAATTCTTTTCCATGTAAGTCATTAAGAAATCCTAGATTTTAGCAGTTATCTAGAATTCCTACAAAGCATAGGTGCTAAAATGTTGCAGAGCTGTGATTTTTAATGTCTTCACATTTTTTCATGATCAATTTTTTTTCCATGTACAGATCTTGGATCACCTGACCATGATTGAAAACAAGAATGAATCTGAACTGGAAGTACATCTTAGGCGGGTTGTGAAACACTCCATTGATCCTTCCAACACAAAGTCGGAAAAGGATACTGAGAAAGGAGCCATCAGAGCAGTGCGTTCATTAAGGGCTCAAAGCATTTGCATTTACTTTTTATCTTCTAAAATTAAATCTTGCTCTCACTAATAAATAAACATTGCTCAAAACCTGAATTTCATTAATCTTAAATATAAATCAGCTCATTTTCTTGTGTGCTTTTTCTGTTTGCTTGTAGGACGAAAAGATGTCTAAAGCAAAAGTAAGTGATATACTGTCAGAAATTTTTAAGAAGATTGGTTCCAAGGAAAATACAAAAGAGGTAATGTTTTATTTGGTCTTCTCATTGTGTGATAGCTGTGGTACTGAATTTTTGAACATTTTCTACAAATGATTATACAACAATAAATGGTTTGATCTCTGCCTGGGCAAAACAGCTTAAATGTTTTCCAGTTGTTAATTCATCAATTTGATAACTTTCTAGGTTGAAAATCTTAAACTTGAATTATAGGAAATATTAGAATCCGATCATTACATGTTAAATACAGGTTTGGTTTATTGGCATTCAGTTGAGTAGAAGTTCCTTGTTTCTTTGATCTAATCATGAAAAGGAGTTAGTGATTGTTAAATTCTCAATTTAGCAAGAAATGCGGTACAAAAACTAAACATATTGGAATGCTCTTGCTGCTTTTTTGCACATTTTATTAAACTGATTTTTGTCTTGCGGTCTTTGGATAGTAGTCTGTCAGAATCTGAAAGGGAGTTTTCTCTTACTTCCTTGCTTGTTCTGCTTTTGTGAATGTTTATTATTTCCAGAATCTGTAACTTGGTTATTTTGTTTACAGGGGCTCACAGAACTTTATGAATACAAGCAGAAGTACTCTGATGCAGATATTGAGCCTTTCTTGAAAAACACCTCTCAGTTCTTCCAGAGTTATGTTGAAAGAGGCCTCCGCATGATAGAGTCTGAACGGGAGGGCAAGGGAAGAATTCAGACTTCAAATACAGGTATTACTTTTGATGCAAAGGACACAATGCAAGTTTAAATCTTATGAAGGGGAAGCAAGCCTTTTATCCATGTCCAATTTTAAAACTTCACCTTTGAGAATTACTATTGATTTCATATAGCTTAAATCAATGTTTTCCATTGCTTTCCTTATTGGTTTAACACATTTAATATAAGTTTGCTAGGTTTTCTTACCTTGCTGTTGCATGTTTCTTAGGAATTCCTCAACACAGTACAGAAACTACTACATATGTGCCAACCTCAAGTTCTGTACCTGCAAATACAAATGGCGAGGAAGTTAAGCCAGCTGTGTATTTGGAGAGGTTAAAAATACTAAGACAGCGTCATGGACTGGAGAATAATTCTAAGGTATTGTTGTACTTTATTGAAATGTTTTGGGTTTCTCAGTTCTTATAGCACAATAAATCTCAATGCTCAAAGTATTAAAATGGCTTCATTGAGGTGCTACAGTGTTTGTCATATTTGTTTTCTCAATGAGAACAACACTTCTCCCAAGTGCACATCAAAGACTGTGGCTTGGCTAAATTCTTCAAATCAGTAAGCTTATAGTAACCACACAATGCATCAACCTCCTTAAGTTATTTAATTTGCTCTGTACCTCTCTTCCACATTTCAATGTGTTACAAGACATCCTTAGTCCCTTATCTCTTTGTCCATGGCAGCAGCAGGAAGAGAGGCCTCCTTTGACATCTCTGCTCTCCAAGCCAACAGTACCCACAGTTGCTTCCTCCACAGACATGCTTCACAGTAAGCTTTCGCAGCTGAAGGAATCTCGGGAGCACTATCATCAGGAACTGGAGTCCAACCAATCGCATGTGCAGAGTGGAATGGGCAGCACTACCACTGCCGCTAACCTTGATGACTTGAAAAAGAGGCTAGAAAGAATAAAGAGCAATCGCAAATAAAACTACCTTCAGCCTCACTCTCAGTTGAAGTAAATTTCTTCATAGATATTGGCTCCTTTTTTGGGCCTAAGTGTATAAACCATTTTCATGTATAATAAGTGGACTTTTTTTGTTAAGTATTGTGGCACAAACTATTTGTATATACTTTAGGCTTCCTAACCACTTGAGCATTTGAAAGTCATGTTCTAGAATTAGTGTACAGTTTCTCTGTGCATACTGCTGTAATATGTGTACTCTGTCTCTTTTTAGCAGTTTCAGAATTCGTAGGCGGTTGTCTAATTTGTTTTAAACTTGTCAGTTCTGTTTGCTTGCTTTTCTTTTTTTAAGAAGTTATACTTGTAAAACTTGAAGCATTGATTCTTTTACAGAATCATGACGCATGGCATGAAGTAATACGTTTTGTAAATAAAGGTTGCATTATCTTAATTAAAACTATTAAATAGTATTGTACTGTTTGACTCTGTAGTATTGCAGTAGATTCTTCCATTATGTTTGTCCAATCTGTTAAACTCTAATACAGTAATCTGAAATACTTTACCTATAGTGAAACAGCAAAAAAGGTCACTTTCACGAGGATGGCCGAGTGTTCACCTGAAGTTGAACATTTTTCCTGGGATCATTTTAAAACATTTCACATGCTTTGTTTTGCAATTACTAGCACACAATAAGAGCTATATAGGATTGCTCAGGTCCCCAAATGTAGGGTAAAGAAATTTGGTAATTGAGCCTAGCAGAAAACCAAGTATCCAAACAGAAGTGTAACATTTAGTACAAAACAATCATTTCAACACTTTTCAAATTGAGCTCGTTTCCAACTTGCAGTAGGTGTTAATCCTTTTTTACATTTTTGATTTTGCACAAGATACTGCTGTATTTAAATGGCAAAGAAATACAAACTACAATGACTGCAGTATAGGCCTAAATGGCAAACTGTTGGCATTTCCTTTTAGAAAAATACTGGGAATGTAATTGCTTTTGAATTTCTTCAAATAAATTGGTTTGTCTTGGAAAACAGTTTGCCTAAATGTCTAAAAGTCCATGTTTTTTAGCAGTATAAAGCTATTTATGTAATGTTAAAATATATGGAAGTTATTTGGATTTTTATTGTACAGATGCGATTGTGATAAGTTTAAATCTGCCACTAGGGTATTTGTAAGTTTGAACCTTTAGTGTATGAATGTGTGACTGTTTCATGCAAGAATAAACGTTCTTACAAATTAGTTGCCTCTGGTAGTGTGCAGAAAACACCTGACAGCAGTGGGTTCCAGTCCTGGCTCTGGGCACAACTGTTACCTGGTTTGTATTCTAGCTATGCTTTGAATTTTTAAGAAAAAATGAATTTAAACTTCTTGTGAACTTTTCTGTAGTGGTTCCTCAGTTTTAAAAATATCCTCAGGAGTACAGTTTTCATTATCTTTAACCTATATCACTTTGCTTACTTTTGTTTCTGAATACGTTCTTAATTGTGATTAATGTATGATGAACTCAGGTAGGAAAGATGAAATTAAATTTCCTTCTGCAGAGGTCCAAGATCCTTGAATGAATACAGTTCTGCAACGCAGTTTGGTGCAAGGCTCATTTGCATTACACATTTCATCTGACTATTAATTAGCATAAAGCAAAAATGAATGTGTACTCAAATATAAAACTCACAGCTTTTCATTGGCGATTAAGATCTTAGCTGCAGCAAAAAACTAAAACGATTTCCCCAGGAATAGGGTTGGGAGCCATTGCAGATCAAAATAGTGACCTTTTAAAAGCACAAGTGACAGTGGTTAGCATTACTTTCTGCAGTGCTGGGGCCCTGAGTTCAGTTCCTGCTGTGCTATCTGTATGGAGTTTATATGTTCTCCCCTGTGTTTGCATGGGATTTTGCCAAGTGTTCTGGTTTCCTCCCAAAGACCAAAGAGATACTGGTGGGTTAATTAGCTTCTAGGAAAGGAGTGGTGTGAGTAACTACAGCTACAAGTTAGCAACTACTGTTACACACTGGTCTGAGTGTGTCCTGTCCAGAGTGCATCTTACTTAGCGCCCATTGCTTGCCAGTACTGCCTCTGAACCTCTATGAGCCTGAATGAATTTAACAGCAGAAATTAGTGTTTGGAAGGCAGTGCTGAAATAAAACTCGAGAGATGGAACATCTCCTTCAATGCTTCAAACCTCTTTTACAAATTAAAGTCAGAGATAAACTATTTTTGGTATTAATCAGCTGCTACTTGAAAATAGTCTTTACATCCTGCATGAGTCAGTTACGTTTTTCATTTTGGCCCCCCATTAAATTGTAGTATAGAGAGTCTTCAGTTTAATTTGCAGATTAACTGAAAACAGATTTTCAAAGAAGAAATGCTGAGCTATATGGCTCTGGATTCATTTAATGATCTCAAGTAGTTTAGGAGCAGAGAGGAGGAACATGAGTGATGTAATGTGATTCAGGTGTACAAACAGGTGTCTAATTAGCATCTGCGATTGCTGAAGTCCTGATAGCTTTTCTTTTTCATCTGGAAGTTTCCTGGTTTGTCTCTTAATTCTTTATTTTATTTATAACTTTTCAAATATCATTTGTCAAATTCAGCCGTTTGAATTTCATGGCAGAAATTTAAATGATATTTAATTTGCAGTGCCTTTAAGCTGGTAAAAAATAAAGGACCTTGATTTTCAAGACATCAATATGCAGGCAAGTACACAACTTTATTCTTTAAACATTAGTAATGCTTTAAAACATATTCAGCATAATGTGCCCCAAATATAGATTTGATTACAGAATTTTTAATATGGTTTTAATAAGCATTTGGGAGCATTTTTCATACAGTTGTTTAGTAAAACTGGAAAGAGTTCTTAGAATTTGTCTATAAATATACATAAAGCACAGTTGTCACTAATTTGTAACTGTAGTTGCACCAATGCGATTAATGTGAAAAATGCTTGCATTATAAAAGTTTAATCATTGGGAGGCAGAAAAAAAAAATATTTCAAAGAGCTGTTCTTCATGAGACCTGTGAGTTTCTGTAACAAAAAGCAGCATGGAAACTGTTACAGAGCAGTCTTAATCTCCTGTGCCAAAGACAAATCTTATTTAATGAGGCAAAACAGAGCAGATAATGAGCACAAAATGCATCACTAGGTTTTCACATAGAGAAAGTTCTCTGCTTCAAAATGGCAAATGAACCTTTTGTTTCACCTTAAGAGATCAGGCAGTCTATCACTTGCTCATAACAGTTGTACTTGCAGCAATACAAAAATGTTTACAATTCTAAGATAATGTTGGTTTCCTGATTCAAAATATCTTTGTTCTTGATCAAATCACACACAGTTATGGAAAATAAATATGGAATTATTAGGACAAAGTAGGTGTACAAAAGTACATGATAGAGTATACAGTATTCAGTATAGAAATTAAATTTTGCCTATGATGTTTTGGTAACATGGCACATGTAAGCCTGTGTAAAACTATTTCAAATGTAAAGAAAATTGAGGACACAGAGTCCTTCAGAAGATCCTGAAAAAAACATTAATGAGGCGTACTATGGGTTTACATAGTTGCTGAGAAAATTGAACTGTAATCACGCATTTTGGATGACTAATCGTTTTTCACTGATTAAATTGTAGAGTATGTGAAACAAGCTGTCCTGTCAAGCTTGGTTTAAAGCTACAGTATTTTAGATGTACTAATATCAAATTACTTAACAGGTTCATTTGATGTTGTATAGTTTATTAATGTAATTCGGATTGTATAACCACGTTTATATGTCTCTTATTTATTTCCAGGGCTATTTTCCCAGTCATTATGACAGCTTGTAAATATAAATTAAAATAGCTGGCTAAACTGACTAAAATGACAGTAAGGGACTTTTTTTTGTATGTACAGGTTTTCTTCTATCCAGGTATTGTAGTCAGATTCGGCAAGTGTTTGAATTTACTATGGAGCAAATGGAACGTTTTTTTTTGGGGGGGGAGTCAATTACATTGTTAGAGACAAAAAACATTTGGTAATTTAATGAAAAGGGCAGTCATCAAGTTACCAAACCACCTTAGTGTACAGTTACAGTTTTCAATAATGCTTCTTTTTTGTCCCCTTCAGGTCCTTGGAAACTCTCAAGTACTGACGTTTCTCGTAGTGCTTACAGGTAGGAATGTGGTTAATATGTTTTCCTGTCGCACTCTGCTTATTCCTTTGATTTACTGAGATGGCTGTGTTTAAGGGAAAGGAGTATGTTTTGACTTTTCCTGGGGAAAGATTGTGTGTGTCATGACTGAGCTGAAGGAAAGAGAAAAGCACATTCTGAAACAATCTGTCAGAATTTCAATGGGTTTTTTTCTGTGCCCTAAAAAGATCTGTAGATATCAAGGACTGAACAGTGGCATGGCATTTTTTGATGTAGCTCTCCGGTGAACCAGTTTAATAAGCCTTTATATTTCATCACTGATGCAGTGGCTTTGGAAAACTACATTGGAACATTTAACTCCCACATTCTGAATTATTTTTGCCAGTACTCCTTTCATTTTTAACCTATGATCTTATGTTCTGGTATTTCATTTATTTCTAAATTTGTGAGTTTCACTTTATTTCTTTTTTGTGATTGACCTTGCTGCAGTGACAGTTGCAGCTTTGTGATTTATTATTGAGGTAAGTTGATGGGAGGGAAAAATAATTTTCCAGAGTGGTTTCTCACAAAATTTGCTGAGCTGACCCTTGGTTCTACAGAATCGTTTTTGAAAACTGGAAGGAAATCACACTCAAAAAAGCACATAGAAATTAAAGGCCTAGATAAAGGGTAATGTTCTAAACAATACCCGTCTGGTGATTCTGCTCGTTAGTCTTCTCTGTTATTCTTTGATCCATTTGTAAAAGCTCTAGCAAGTAATGAAAACATAACACAGAATCAAAATGAGAGGAGTCCATTCAGCCCATTTAGCTAGTTAGGTTGGTAGTAGCTAATTTATCCGAAAATTTCAACCGGACATTTCTTGAAAGAAGCCAGGATACTGCCTTCAATGGCATAACCGCACAGCTCGTTTTACACTCCCATAACCCTTTGGATAAAGAAGAGATTCCCGTTCTTGGTTTTAAAGTCTCTTCAATGTAGTTTCCTCTGGTTTATTTTTCACAGTTTTCTGTGCACTGCTCTACTGAAGAGGAACTCATTTTTTAGGCTTCAATTGTTGATATAAATGTCCATGTCTTTGGCAAATATAAGTAAATCAGGTTACACTGGGCATACCAGGGACATATCTGGGTGGCCGATTTAATCCCAAAATGCTAGCATATTTTTTTGCTGGAAATGTAGGGAGTTTGGGGTATAACACAAGCCTTATCAATGTTTTTTTTTGAGAATGTAGAAAAATCTTCTTTGATAAATATAGTCTCTTGATAGTTTTTTTAAATTGATTAATTTGTAAATTTAGACTATATATTGATACCAGTGGTATATACAGAGTTTTAAATTACTGTATGTACAGTATCATCTTTAGAATTTAGAACTGTAAATTCATAAGAATTCTGATATTTCTAGCCTGTGAAGATAAAGCCTCTCTTTTTCTTTCTCCATCACTATTAGTCATCGTTAGGATGCCTTTCTGACATTTTGTTTACCAAAATACTTTGAGTCAGAATAGAATTTTAAAACTTTCCTTCTGTTGAAAGATGGTAATGTATGCACTCAGTATTAAGCCTTTGTTTAGGTTAAGTTTTAAATAAATAATAATCACTTTATTATCCTGGAAGGCAGCTTGTGTTATCCTGCAGAGGTTTAGTAATAACAAAAAATGTTTGGATTTTGTTATTGTGATGCTATTTTTTAGTATGACTTATATTGTTACTTTTTGTTTTAAGATAAAAATGTCCCTATTTAGCTTTTGTTAATATCCAACTTGCAATGATACCCACCACCAACTCAGTAAGATGTTTATACTGCTATGAACAGTACTTGGGTACATTCAGGTCTTGTCTCAAAGTGTACATGCAGTACACATGGAGCCATTTAATCATCTTAGTCATTTTTTACATTAAAAAATAATGTCAATATAAAGTCATACAGAACTAGAGTAATTTCAATTAATTTGTCAAATGTTTACTTACACACTTTGTCCAGGAGATGGAAGCATTGTATTGAAAATAATGTTCTTACGTGCATCCCTTTATGTCAGTGTGTGATCATTTAAGTGATGTTTCTGAGTCCAACAAACATCTTGCCTTATGTAACAATGACGGTGTTGCTGAATACCTTTACTTTTATCAGACTGGTTTATTCCTTCAATATAATGTCATTCTTACTTGGACAAAATTGATATGAATACTTTCCCAATTACTGGCTTTTTGCATGTTATATATATTAAAGAATCATACACTGAAGGTGTGTTTTTTTCAGGTGTGATACCTTCTTCAGGTGTGATACACTGAGGGTCGCAAAAGGTGCTTTAGGTAATGCAAGCACTAGCAAAAAGTTTAGAAATTACAGTAGTAATAACTTTTCTGTAATGTGTCATCTATAATGACTTTATCAGTAAAATATTTTGAATTAACTGCATGCAGAGCTTTGAGAACAAACTGCTTCAGAACTGATCCCAAAAGGAAAATCATACCTGTATCTCTTTGATCACATTCTGTAATGTTTTATGAAAGAAAATAACTGCACTACTTCAAACGGTAGATATAGATATGCTGAAGTGTATGTTAATTTGCAGTGAAGTCCAAAATAATTCATTTCTTTTCATTGATGTTTCTTTTCTGTAAAATAAATATTTTTTAAAGCAAGCTTCTAGTCTGAGAAACATATTACAATTTATCTGAGATTATACAGAAAACCAGTAAAAAGTCTGGCATGTCAATCATGTAGTTAGCTCCAGGAAATTAAACTATTCTCTATATTTTCAATGTCATAATATGAAATTATGACAAATTTGATGCTTTAACTGAATATATTTTGTTCTTTTCCCAACTTAAGCATTTGTAGATATTCAGGAATCTTATTCTATTAAAAAAAATGTCACAGTCAAACGAAATGTCAGTGTGATTAAATTTTGAGTTTCACTGTAATTAAGTTGATTAATAGTTTTGCATTCATTAAACGTTCGATTTAATTAATTGGCATATCCCTAGTGTACACTTTGAATTTCAAAATAACTGTAATTTGGTTGGAAAATATAACCTTGCACTGACTCCAATTTATTATATGAACAATTGGTAGTCATGTTTATAAACAGGGTTAATGGTTCAGGGTGGCAAGTGAGTTTTGTGGTGCAACAAACTTCTGTTTTTGCAGAGGATGTTAGAAATCTAATCAAGAAAGAGGCAAAGATTAGAAGTAGCAATTGTCATTTGTTAAACCACGTTTTCAATGTTCTTTTTGTGACAAGATTTTACTATGTTACAGTCTGTTAAACTGTGATCATATATACAATACATGTGTACCTGTCCTCCAGTGATTACAGTAAGGGGCAATGATTTTATTAATGAGTAATGAGTCCTTATTTCTATTTCAACCTTGGGTATCTTGTCTGTAGAGTGATGCTCCAGTTCTCTCCCACAGTCCAAAAACACACTGTCCAGGTTAATCTGCAACTGTGTGTGTGATGGACAGGCATCCTATCCACTGTGAATCCTGTCTCATGTCCTTAGTCTGCCATGTTGAGCTTCAGCTCTTCTTCCCTGGGACTGTGCAATTATTGAAAATTAAAGGACAGATGCATTACATTTAAAAAATGCTCTTACCACTGTTTGCCATCAGAGTGGACCTGTCTGAACGACTTTGCATGGGTCGTGTCACCTAATGAAGCCGCAGGTATTTAGTCAGAGGAAGAAGGCGTCTTTGGCATTCTTGTCAGCATTATCTGTGCAGAGGCTTTCATAATAACAAAAAAAAACTTTTTTGTTGGCAAAAGGGGAAGAGAAAGATCAATTCCTGAGTAAGTTAGACATTGTTCTGGGAAAATGAATACTCTATATTCCTTCAGTGAAACCTTAAACCAAATTCTGTTTATTTTTCCGAACAGAGGTGAAATTTGGAAATACGAAAGGTAAGCAGTGAGTGATAAAAATTGAAATTCCTTTTGGCATTCTGTTATGAAGAAGAGACTGTCTCCTCAAGAGCTTGATTTATCACTGGTTTGAAGAGCCAAGCAGTGATGAAAGCTTTGAAGCACAAAAAATGCTCTTGGTGGTTGTTGAAACATAGTTCACCTACCAGTGTGTTAGACTCTCCACTGCAATGTGCATATAAAGAAGAAAGATTTAAAGCATGATTTCTTAAAGGAATGCACTGTACTGCAGATACGGGGATAAATACTTCATGCCTCTGTTAGTAAACACTAACATCATCCTTAACATAGTTGACAGCCAAAAAGATGTGCTAATTGTGTAAGGTTCTCACCTGTCAAATAAACCTGATGGGTACAAATGAGATCTGAAAATCCCTGAGCTATGAAGATGATTTGAGTAGATCTATGTCACCAAACTAATGGATGGGCTGAACACATGACTGAAAGTAAATTATGCTGGTTACCAGATGTAATAACTGACCTTTTTATAACATAAATCTGTAGAACTTCATATACGGGGAATATCTTTTGCACAAACTCTAAATTGTTTTTAGTCTTGTAGAGTATCAAAGGCAGCACGGTGATGCAATGATTAGCATTGCTGCCACACAGCACTGGGCCCCTGGGCTCAATTCTGGATCTAGGGTGCTATCTGTGTGGAGTTTGCATGTTCTCCCTGGGTCTACACAGGGTTTTACCAGGTGCTCTGGTTTCATCCCACAGTCCACAGACATAGTGGTAGCTTAAGTGGTCTCTGGGAAAATTGGCCCTGGGTGTGAGTGTGTGCGTGTCAGGGTGCATCTTGCTTTGTGCGCATTGCTTGTCAAGACAGGCTCCGTCTCCCCTGCAACCCTGAATCGTAAAAAAACAGTTTGAAAATGGATAGGTGGATGGAGTTTTATGGTAAATCTATTTTGCAGGATTTCAATGGTATTTTCTGAGATACTCTGTCCTACTGAAGTAATAGACCCCCAAAAGTTTGTGGGATCCAGAGGATACCAATAAGGTGTTCTTTGTAGAAATGTAATCTAGTCACAATGAGCTTGAGTGCATGTTACGTATTACTAGAATTCAGTGCCCTAAGAAATAGGAATCCATGCCTATTGTGTTACCTTTAACACAATGTATGACATTAAGCATTCCCTAAAATGATACTTCAGTGATTCAAACTGGTTGATCAAAGCTGATGCAACAGCTTACAGTATAACAAAAAACATGAGAATTGAAAAAAACAGTTTGAAAGAAGTATAACCACTTAGCAAATCTTGACAGACCCAGTATGAATGCTACATATAGCAGCCTTTAGAGAGAGATTTAATAAATAAGAGACTTTATTTTCTTTTCTCAAAACTATATAACTAATACAAACCCTTTGTGCTTCACTAATAAATGCTAGGCATTTATTAGAACTTGGTGCACTCACAAATAGGAATGTTTGCCTTAAGGGTGTCTCCCATTCTGAAGTGTTACCTAAAATGTTACTTCAGAGATGGAGGAATAAAAATCGAAGAGTTTTGACTTGTGTAACCTTGATATTCTCAAAGCGTAATATTCTCTGTACTTTCAATGGAAGTGAACAAGGTGAATTCGCCTCAGGGTGTCAGACCATGAAAAATCAAGATGCCCAAAGAGTCAATTGTTCAACACTCACATGCATTATAATGCACACCTCAAATCTCTGACACAAAATCACAACAAAAGTGTTGCCAGCAGACTTGTAGGATAGGACGCTGTGAATCTAATAGAACTCCCTGTACATTTTTTTTTCTAATAAGATTTGACTCATGTGGTCATGACACTGATCATTTTAACCTGCACCCTAATTCAAGAAATATTGAAATCACTGCCTTAAGAACATTGAACAGAATTTCATCAGTCACAGTTTGCAGTTACTAGTTTGTCATTTAGAGAGGCAGAAAATAGCTCTCTGACACATGATATTTATACTGACACCTCTGACAAATGGGAGCTAGATATCCGAAAATGAGGTGTTTTTTTGTGTCCTTTTCAGGCTACTGTATACGTACGCTGTCTCACCACGTTATGTCCACAGAACAATTTTAATTCTTCAGGGGGAAAGAAGAGCTTATGCTGCACTAGAAATAAAGGACACCTTTATAAACTATACCAATCAATAAATTTTTATTATCTATAATCCCATTTTATGGTGAGTACCATCTCAGGATGTTTTGCTGAAGTCATTTATCTTGTACAGTATTTGTGTGTCACTGATATTAGGCTTTCCTCCGACTTTGACTTCTGCATTTAGTTGATACTATTTTGTTTAAATGGGTGTCTTTCCTCAGGTGTCAGAGTAAAGGTGCACATTTAGTGCAACATCATTGAAATGAGCAGTAAAGTGATCACACAGGCGCAAATCATTTTCCTCTGAGCTGATGGTTAATTACATTACTTTGTTGATTTCTCTATCAGCTTTGTCAGTCAGTTACTGATTGTTCATGAAAGGATATATTAACATGACAAATTGGCGTTCTCAATCTCAAGAAACCCCATTTAACCTTTTCTGATCACCCTTCCCAATGGCTGTTTTAAATTAATCCTGCTGTGAGAATAAAGGCCACAGCTTCATTGGAGAAGCTCTTTTTTTTGTTTTGGATTGTGGTGAAAAGAAATGTTACAGAACCAATGATTTAAAAAAAATGTAATTTACAGATGAGGTATTTTTGTTCGCGCTCAAGATATTTTTTTCCGGTTTTTATTTAACATTTTGCACCTCACAAAGAAATGGAATTGCACTATAACAGTTGTGCTGCAATTTGATTTTGGAGGTCTTCTGTTTTCACAGTATAAGACCTAAAACCGAGTGTCTGTTATAATGCACTCATCTATATCTCCCTGTCTCTGTGTCTGTGTCTGTGCAAAGCTGGGGTATGCGAAAAGACGCATTCCTAATGCAAGAAATTGTATAGGGCTAATAAAGAAACATTATTATTATTATATTTATTTTGAATAGACTCAATTGAATGAGATTATGAATACGTTGGGTCATTTAATACACCTGGAAAGTATTAATTTCTTGCTGTATACTGCTCTCCCATTATAATTGGTATTTAAAAATAGGTTAATCTCCTTTCAGTTTACCTTCAGATTGTCTTTGTGGATAGACACTGCACTGATAAGAACTAGTACAGTAGGTTTACACAGTTTTTGAAGATAAAAGGTAATGGACATGTCAGCTTGTGCTGTTGGTGCTCCACCTCTGTGTTCCTCCATTCTTAGGATGGATGGAGTCTTATCCTGCCAAGCCAACTCCAACGATGTCTTTTTAGTATATTTTCATTTTTTTCTGTTTTTTTTTTTTGGAGGAGTTCTGTGAAGGCTTGTTGTATGGAAGCCTGATAGTTTACTTATTTGCTTGCCAGCATTCCGAGCTATATGGTTATGTACTGTAGATACTGTAGTACACAGCTCTGATCATTGATTGTAGTCTACTGTATGTATATTGTTTTGATTGTCAAGTTTGTGACTTTGTGAAGGTTGATGTGATTTTCTTGATTCTAATGCTAATGTCTTTGCTAGTACCCGTGTCATGGCAGATGATACTTCCACGTTTGGTATAACAGTATGCTGAGTCAAGGTGATGCTCACATAGCTTGATAGCTTGTTCATTACTAGAATTGTTGGGCTTCACATTGGTCTTATTAGAGTAAGTAGCCATTCTTACTTTTTAAAGCAGTATGTTACTATTGTATATACTGTATAATACAGTATATTATTCTATATGTTACTGTTAAATGGGAGCAATTGGTTTGGTGTTTCTTTTCTTTGTGTGTGCACCACTATCCATGAATAAAATAATGCTGGAAGAGTAAGTGGGAAGTTAGATCTACATTATCCACTCTGTATCCTCAGCTTGTCAAGTCAAGTTAGACTTAACATCTGTAGTTCCTGTGCATCAGAGGTTTAGAACTCAACTGGTGTCATCTAGTGCTTTACAATTAAAACAGGCCATCAAAATGTTTCATGATAAAGGCATCCCAGCAGACACTGAACAGATAACGGCTTAGAAACAAAAAGGACAGAACTGTAGCTCTCATCTCCCCTCCAGGCTACTGCTATTCAACCTGGATAACCATGATTGACACAGATGTGCAGATAAATTATAAACAAGAGGCAAAAGTAAAATCGTTCTTTTTTCGGTATCCAAGTGCATAGAAATGCACTTGTACACCAGAGACTAGAAAATTACAAGCCAATACAACTGTTATTGCATCTTGTAATATAATGGAGTAGAACAATAACTAGGGATGTATGAAGATGATGAGCATAGTTTGGTGGTGAAATAATCGATTTCCTTTGTATTACAATGTGGCTGAAATGCAAATTGAACAGTATTAATTTTCCTGCTGGCTGGACCTTTATGACAAAGTATTTTATCTTATTTTCACCTATTATGATAGTAACATTTGAAAAGCAGCTATTAAATGTTTGGATATATTTCAAGATAACAGGGAATTTTATAAATAGGTGCCTGAGGAATATGAGGCGGAATCACTCTTCTGTGCATATCTAGAAATTATACCTATTGGGAAACATTATGAAGTTGTTCAGGGATGTGACTGTGCATATGCAGGCACTTTGATCTCCGACTGTTAGGCTGCTACATTTTGTAATTTAGTACATTAAGAAGTTGAATAAACTACAAAGGCTACTTACTTTTAAAGTTTCACAATAAATTTTTATACTCATATTTATAAAGGTAGTTTATAACGTTTTTCACTGAAGAGCGTTCCTAAAATTAATACAGTATTTCTTTCTTTATTCCAGTCACATTCTGATGGAACATAGTGATTTGCAAAAGAACAAATGTGGTGTTTTTTTTAAATGATCCTATTAAAAGTAAAGTGTTTATCAGTGCTGTCTCACAGCTCTTAGCTGGTGCATTTAATTCTGCACTGAGGCACCTATTGTGAGGACTTCTTCCCTTCTTTGCATGTTTTTTTCTCAAGGTGCTTTTTCAAAGACGTTGCCTAGGTCAGTTAGTGTCTTTATTAGTTTATAAAATAAGTGCCAATCAGTTTAGACTAAATGGACATGTGTGCATGTGCTTTGTGATGAATGCCTAATGTGTGGTTTCTGCAATTCTTACAATCAGCTTTCTGATGATGGATGTATAAGCAAAAGGGTGGAGAACGATCAGTCGTGATTCATGATTTTACTGCATGTCCCCCAGAAAAATATTCTTCCAAGTGGCACTATGCAAAACCATTGTCAGTGAGGAATATGTTATGTTTAAGAATAAAAGATTATTGCCACTGTAAAAAATAAAATCTTTTGGAATAGTATTTTCTTCTGGAAATACAAGCAGAACTTCCTCATATCATACAGGTCCCTGCTCGTAATTTTCTTTCTCCCATCTGTTTTCGACATTGAAATCTGTTCTTTTGAACAATGGGGTTGTCAGAGCAATTCTATATTTTCTGTGCAGATGTAAGATACTCTGGTGGCACTCAGAGTAGATGTTGATAACTGCAAAAATAGAATTTTAATAGTGAAGTACCTTGCATTCAATAATCTAAATGTAAATGGGCCTGTATTAAAAACAGATTTAAATGTTAATGTTCTATCCTCCTGACAAGATTATAGAAACAAAACAAAAACAAACAGGAAACATTATACCTAAGTTATTCCTGATCAGCATTTTATAAGTAGATCAGTACATTTAGTCATAAATGTTAAGTAGTTCAATATACGCTTGATATAAACAATGCATCTCTGTAATTTCTGGAGTATTCAGTAATTTACAACTTGAATAATAAAAAAAAGAATAAATTAAACTAACTGAGAATGGTAATAAATAAGCATGAGTATAAATACCATAAGTAATGTCATAAGCATTGAAGCATGGAAATTCAGTAGGATGGGAAGTGTATGCAGTCGTTAGTCTTCTGTGTTTACTCCCAAAGTCAATTGAAGAGCCTTTGCATCTGCTATGAGAAATCTGCGTTGCACTGTCTGCAAACCATCTTACTCACTGGGGTGCTCACATACAAGGTCATGCCAAATATACTCCTAAAATCTGTCAATATTTACCACTGGGGGGAGCAACTAATGTTCTGTGATCTCACCTCTGACTTTTTCTTTCCCTCTGCATGCAACCTTACAGCAAATAACCTGTACAAGAGCAATTATTTAGCATTTGTGATTGAATTGTCTGTAGATTGGCTTGCAAGCAGGATCTCATAGAGCAGTTATGAAGTTCAGATAGTAATAGTAATAAATGAAATCCTGCCCCTCGGTGCCAATTTCTGCACAATAGAAATGGCACTATTAGAAAGTGTAATTCAGAAGAACTGATTATTTCTGATTAGTATTTTATTTTATAATGTTGGAAATTAATCCAACAAGCTTTAATAGGACATAAATTGACTGTTTTAATACTGTACACTAACTATAATGTGCAATGGATGTATTCACACCCTGTAAAATGAATAAATGCTTTCAGTGTCAGGCAATGCATAACGACGGGCTTAAGGAGCTTCTGTCCTCTTCATCAGCCAGGACCACCTCTGCAAATTAAAATAAGAATCTAGTATATTTACAAATGAGAGAAGACTAAATGACCCATCTGACTTCATTGGTAGTTAGTAGCTAATTAATCCCAAGATTTTATCCAGCCATTTCTTTAAAGAAGACGGGTTAGTCAGCAGCATGGTTTGTTCCAGATGACCACAACCCTTTGGGCAAAGAAGTACCTCCTGATCTTGATTCCACATACTGTAGCTTCCTTGTGCTTCCCCTGGTTAGTGTTTAAATGTTTGTCCATAGTAACTAATAGGTGGAATTAGTGGAATCACATGCACAATTTCCCTTACCACCAGATCAACTTAAGATGATCCTGATAGAAGATTGGGTTGCAAATATTATATTAAATATAATACAGTACATGCCAAGCTGTTCTTGTTGTTTGCAATATTCCTTATTTTCCTTACAGGATTCCTTATATGTTGGCCAATAAGTAAATTTAAGTTTTCCATCTAGAATCATCATCCTTAACCACTTCAGTACTTGTGCACACTCAAGTACATAGTATTAGTTCCTTTACCATGAGCTTAACTTGGGATGTTCTTTTAGGGAAAAAAAAATAAAACATTTGAGATCTAATACAAAGAAGGGTTTAATATTTCTCAAAGCTCCTTAAAACTTGTAAAAAAAATCAGATTCTGAAAATTAATATCCTACCATGACCTGAAGTCAAGGGAAATTCGAACAATTTATTGATTGTTCGAACTTTCGTATTAATCAAAGAACAGTAAACAGAAGAATTAGTAAATCCCCCCTTGTATTTGCCTATTATTTAAAAATCACTTGTGCGGTCTTCTGTGCAGTTTTGAAAATCACAATTTGTTCCATCGCATGTGGATCAAAAGGGTTATAGAGTGAAGGCAAGGTTTGGAATTGAGGTTACCATTGCACAAACCATGAGGGAACCTTTGCTACTTTTTCTTGTAGCATAAAGCAGTTGTCAGGAAGACAAAACATATAAAACCCAAGAGAGCTACATAATCTGAACATTATATTAAGCTGCAATTGTAATGTGAATTTTCTGAACCACAAGTGAATCACTACTCAAACAATGAATGTTTCCCACAATAATCCACAGACTCAGACCGGCTTTGATGCTGTAATCCTTAATTTATTAATTTATTTGTTAATCATCGCAGAATTGTCCATTATGGTTTTACTCCCTTCAGTATTTGTATAACACGGCCCAGCCAAATTTAAATATACTGTATGAAAACTTATTACCTTTTTTAAAAATAAACACGTGGTTTTAACCAAAACATTCAGTTGTTGTAATCTGTCAAGAAGGTGAAGTCGGGGAACTTTTAAACATAGAATAAGAGTTTTCTTTTGCCTTAATCTGCACAGGTTTTTGGTCCACCTGCTTTCACGCAAAACAGAAAGCCTTATTTGTACTTGAATGTTTAAAGTTGATAAGTCATTCACAATGCCATAATAATACTGAACAGCATTAAGGAGCAGATTCATTTATCTAACTTTGTTTGTATCGATTTATATTGTGTGAATGTTATTATTGTAAAATGTGCTACTGTTTGATTTATTTCATTCAGCAGGAGTGATTATGTGGATGTATTGTGCGGTCATTATTGCTTCAGGCTTGACCTAATTTCTTTCTGTGGTGCAAATCAAAATGAAGTACTAGAGTGAATGCAGGCTTTATCTGTATTTTCATCACAGGTTATTTAATAAGGTGAGAATACAATAAAACAGCTGTCAGAAAAACTTAATTTCTTCTAGAGATGTTAGAAACCATGCAAAACAAGCAAAACAAACGTCTTTGTCTGGCAAACTGGAACAGCAGAGAAAACTTACGTTTGTGCCGAGTATACGGCCAATATCATTTATCAGAATTATCAGATATCATTTAAATATCTTTTAGGTAAAAGATTACTGTATAACTTGTGCTCTTCTTAATGTACAGCCCAAGAATTCCATGTCCGGTAGAAGTGATCTTTGATGCCATAGTAGTAGGATTGGTCCAACATATGATTCCTGAAGCATGTAAGGCAAAAGCAGACCAGACCATTCAGCAGACAAAAGTGCTTAGCTATGGAAAAACACATGGAAAGAGGACAAAGGTGACCTCAAAAGAGACATGATATGGTCTCTCATGTTGGTGTATTGTTGTCCTGGTTAATTTAGACATTCTCAAAGGTTTACTGGCAACTGTTGAAACAAAAACACCAGCAGAAAACAGAATTCTGCCTGAAGGTAGATACTGAACTACTGTTCAATTTTGTCAGCTTTTGTTGACAGAGTGATCCCGTGTTTCCATGGGCTTATGAGAATATCTAATGTCACAGTTGTTATCTCTGTTGTAACAGTTAATTTCTAATGTTGAGATGGGGCAGTATACTCTAACTAACATGCTGCAAATGTTTCTCTTTCAATTATAAGGAGTTGTTCAGAAAAGCGTGCTTCCTCACAGATATAAAAAAAAAAATGGATCTCCTTGTATACAAGCCCAAAACCTTGTCTCAAAAATTGAGCTGCTTCTCCACACACCAAGACACTGGTTAATTTGAATGACAAACTATTAACTATTCCTACAAATTCATTGTTGAAGCAAGGACTACTGTAAGGGGTTAACTGGTTTTGATTGAAGTAACTTTGCTCTGATTAACGAAAAACAGTTTGAATTTCTAATGCTTTCTTCAGGTTCCTAGGAGGATGGTGTTGAATCTCTCATTACACTGAAAATGCAAACTTAATTGTTTCAATTAGAAAACAGTGCTGTGATTGTTATTTCAATTGGTCCACTTTAAGCGGCCAATTTGTTTTCTTTAAAATATTAATGTTTTTGATGAGGGAGGATAAAATTTAATGTTTGCTGCCATTCACATTGTAAAAGAAAAGCCAGATTGTTAAGAATTACAACTTTTAATATCCTGTAATAGTTCTAAAACTTTCCAAGCAGGTTTGCAATAAAGGAAGACCATTTAATCTGTACAGATGCATTTGAGGGTCAAATATACACCTCGTGAAATGATTGGAAGAGTTTAATTTTATTAGGTACTAAAATTCCAGCAAAGCCTAGATTCCACTTCCATCCGTGCATGTAGCCTATAAATATTAACATAATTCAATTTGATGTAGAATGTGCTGGTTCAACAAAGTGTTTTATTTATTTTTTGTTGTTAATGCATTTCATTAAATTGCACTTGCTTGCATGAGGCAATTCAGGTACACCCGAGGTAAGTTCAGCCCCATGACATTCAACACCACCATCTGTTCAGTTTCCTCTGGTGGTGCTATATATCAAGGCTGTGCTTAAAGCCAAGTCTATGTAGGATACAGATTCAATTACTTTGTCGTCTCGGCTCAGTAGTTGCCTTTACTATCCTTTATTCTGCCTTCAATGTTCTTCCGCATCTAATCATTGGAATCATTTCATTCACTGTCAACTGCAGTCAGGCCTTCTGGGTCCTGTAGTCCTGTCAAAGCTAGGTAAAAGAAATTGTACACTATATTTACCATACAAAGAGAATCCAGTGGGCTGTTTGCATGGAGCACCAGCTTGGATGTTTAAAAAAAGTGATTGATGAATTATGGTTCTGTATATAAAACAGAACTTCAATTAAACCTTAAGTTGACTGCACTCTGATCTGGTGATAAACAAGTCAGTCACCAAAATACAAAAGCCCCTAACCTGCCCCAGCCTCTTGCTGGTGCCAAAAGATGTAACATCCGATAGATCCATGCCTCACCAGAAAGATGTCAATTTCAGGCCACAACAACCCAAAGCTTGTCCTGCTTTAACCGTGTCCTTTAAAGGTTTAGTCAGCACTTAATACCATTTAATTGTATTAAGGGCATCTAAGTTGTCCTGCAATACATGCCTAATACACTTTAAGCTTTATATGTACCACATACAAGATATCAGGTATGCCTAAATAACACAGCTTAGATTAGACATTTCTAAACAATGAATGAATAAAATGTTTTTCTGTGCTATAGAACAAACATACCTTATATACACCTGAAAGGAAGCATTATTAAATCTTGTTGATGCCTCATTCACAGTCATCAGATAAAACGTTACTTTTCACTAAAGTGATAATTTTTTCTCATCACCTAGAGGCATGATGATGCTTTACCAACCTCTGCTTATGTAACAGGCCTCTGTGGATCACAAGTAAAAAAAATACTTTGACAAAGTACTAGATCTGTCTTTGTAAATACTTGAGAAGGAGTCATCTTAAACATTAATTGGTGTATGGAGCTAATTAATTTTTTAATACTGCAGTAAGCTTCAAGTCACAGCTCATTTTTACAAGAAGATATTCTCTTTTGTGTGAAACAAAAGCCAACTTACAGCAGTAAACCACTTAAAAGCAATTCATATACTACTGTATGTATAATGTACCCATTTAAAAATGGACTAAATATTATTTAGTGAAATCCAAATCATGCAAAACAAAAACCTTTGCCTGCAGTAATTCAATCTCATTTTTGGAATAAAAAGCTAAAAATGTATGCTACTAGTTGTAGAAATGTTTATTAGTACTAAAGTAGGAATGACTTCAGAAAATTCTGCGTACATTCACTGTGACTAAAAATGAATCTACTGCACCAAAGAGCACATTAGTATGCAGTGTCTCAAGAGAGCCACTCCAGATTCACAGCAGCCATCAGGGTCTTCTGAAAAATTACCCAAGCCTGAAAATAAATGAAAATTGTTTAGAAATGTAAACATATAGTATTGAAAGACTGAGAAGTAAACCTGCAGTTTGAAGATAAGTACATGTAGCAGTAATGTAGATGGTAATGCTAAACAATTCTGCTGCTTGCTGTGTATTTATTAATTTTGTATAAAATGAAGATCTCATCTTTTTTGAGCTATGAATAAAATAGAAGGATAAAATCAATAGAATACCTGCTATTTCTCAAATGAGGATTCTCATGTCGAATGATAAATCGCAGGCTGCAAACAATGGAACCAGTAAAACACCAATTGGAATGCAAATGGTGTTTCACAGTGACTGCCAGGGAACTATGGTCTCATCACCATCATTAGAGCAGATTTTTATTTTAAATGATTAGTTGGTACCCTTACTATGATGTGAGCCTTAGTTATACACGCAGGCCAAGGATTTTTCAGATGGAGACCTTCAAAGAGGGCACAAGAAGCAGTTTTTAATTTGTGTTTCTTATGCATGGACATTCTCAAAAGCCAGTGCTGATTATATTCCAGGTTACTGTTTTCACATCTACCTAATCCTAGGTATTCTAATTAAACTAAATGTGCCCTAGTTCACCATGGTTAGTTTTCTGAGGACATGAGCAACACCAGCATAAAGCAGTGGAATTGACACTGAGCACTGGCACCTAGGCAGACGTTTTTCTCCTTCTAAGTTAGTTCAATGATGCAGAAAAATGCAAAATATTTTAAATTAAACTGGCAAAGACAAGAGATTAAATAATTCTTAGAATTTGTCTGTTTCGTGCTGATTCAAAAATGTTCAAATGAAAAAAGCACGTTAAAATATTTAGACATGGGGAACAAAGAAAAAAATCTGAAAGTCTGGGAATATTGAATTATACTACAGCATCACACAATTCTACTAAATCTTTTGGACATATTTTATTGAAAAGGTCTTAGTTTATACATGTGAAATATTGTTTTGAAATTGTCATAAAGCATTAATCTATCTTAATGTTTGAAATCATCACAAAGACTTGAAAGCAGAGTTCAATAAAACTGGTGGAAAAAAGAACAGAACTAGAGGAGCTAAGAATCTGGAGCTCAGAATCTGCAAACACAATTGGAACTTCTCCAGTCTCTCTACATCCCCATTGACCTGCAAGTGGTATAAACCATCAGTGAGCAGAGGTTTGAACAGATGGATCAATGTGTGAAATTAATTCAAGCACACATTTTTCTACCTTAATGTATATTTCTGTCCACTTTCTATCTAAATGGCACTCTGGAGATTTCCACGTGACCCAACCAAAAGAGGTACTTATTTAAAGCACAGGTTGTGCCTTGTAGTCTATGCCAGACCTAGCCAGTCAAAACCTGCACTCCAGATATCACAGGCCACCTGTTCCCAGAATTCCCCTGGGATCAGCTGGTTAGGGCACTGCAGGAGACAGGCATGCTTAAGCCAGCCAGGGTAGCCTCAGTTTACTTAAAGACTACAACTATTCCTGGGGCTTTTCGCCAGGAATGTGACAACTTGCAGTGTTGTCAGTGAGAGGCTTAACACACCCCATTTGTTTGCAAACTTATCTGCGCAATGAGAAAAACAGCAAATGAGGTGAGGTGTAAATGGTGAGCTAAATTTGTGTGCCAAATTTTTAAGATACTACGGCTATGACTTAAATGACAGGAACAAGTATGAAATAGATACTCCTATTTCAATAGATATTAATTTGTTGTTTGATTATTGAGGATACCCTAAAATATATAGATTATCTGTGGTATAAGTATGTTTTCCTGCAAATGTACAAGGAATTGAAGATTTGAGTAAATGAAAGCTTTAGTGTGACACGGTGCTAATGTGGAGCTAACGTTCAATGAGGCCACGTTCAATGTGATTGAATAATAAAATTACTTTCAAAAAAATATTGGGGCTCACAGACAGTGTTAAACAATTTTAGCCAATTTAAGAGCAAAGAACACATTATACCAATTACCTCTGTTGGTATTACTGATACGGAAAATGCACTCCATAATGGAACTGTAACAGTTCACAAGGAAAGTTCGCCCTTTTTTAATTAAATGTAATTATTCTGTAAGCTACAAATAAAATGGGCTTGAAGAGTTTGGGCTTTAGTTTTTACTTAAAAGCAAAATGTACTGTAACCTATCATACTTTAATCCTAATGAGTATTCAGAATCTGATTTTTTTTTCAATAAAATGCAGTTATTCAGAATTATAATTTTGTTTTAACCCTATCCTTCTGTTTGTTAGTGTACAGCCTTCAATGTCAGATACAAGAGCTCCACTGAAAAGAAGGCTGCCTGGGTTTGTAACAAGTCGGATAAATAGTTACATATAAATAGCTAATAAAAGGATGTTAATATTTCTTCACACTTTGAAAGCAGGCTTTCAAAGAAAAATATATCAATGGAATTGCGACTGATGTTTTTAAATTGGGTGTAAAATCAGTAAAACTATTAATGAAAATGCTTTCAAGCAAATTCAGTTACTTTTAGTTCATTAAAATGCAAGGGGAGGTTTTGCACTTTGTGCATAAAGTACAAAGGCAGAATTTTTTTTTCAGCCTACACAGAACAGATACATTCACTGGGGGATATGCAGAACCTGAGGATAAAATCCTTTTAGCTTAAAACTAAAAGATCGTGCCCTTTAAGTGTAAGTATAAAGAATCACACCAGTTTAACAATCAGAAGCTGGTCTAGTGTAACTGATTGCATGCCTGACAGAGATATTGTACAAAGCATGGTGGACACATGGATTCTTGTATCCCAGTCTCTTTAATAAAAGCTTCTATTGCTGTGTATGGGCTTTTGAAATACTTTAATACTTATCCTTTCATATGAATTAGCAGTTAATGATGTGGTGCTTAAAAGTATATCAAGCTCATCTTAACCTTGCTATTAATTTATTCATTTTCATTGACTGGACTAATTAGATTTTATGTCTGGGGCTCTGTGTTGAACCCAAGGAATCTATCACTTTCCTACAGGTGCATAAAAGCATGCTGTGTTATTTAATCAAAAGTCATCCTAAAAGTAAGATTCAAAGTAAAATTATGTTGTTGGTCGCAGCAACCTAACTTGACTTCTATGTTTTCTTATGACTGGAGAGTATTTATTTTCTGTTCCCAACACTTTCTATTTATTAGATTACTCCAGACCATGGAATTCCAGCATTGGAATTTCTAAAAGAGTGCAGAAGGTTCTAATAAAATTCACTCAAGCAATGTTAGTCCTGTAATAATATCTGGAGAAAGAGGCATTTGACTTCCTTGCTGTGTAACAGCTCTTACATAAGAGGACCATTTCCCTATGGGGTCATTAAAGCATCCCCAAACAACATTTATTTATCAAATGATTCAAGAGCTACTTTAAAAGGTGCCCTTGTACAACTGCTGTATGTCAGCATCTGAAGCCTGGAAAGTCTTCAAACAGATGATTTTAATTTAAATTGTAATGACGCACTTTACAATGTTTTTATTGCTTTCAGTTGATTCTCTTTTTAATTAACTCAGCCTTTCATTCACTGTAATGTGTTTACTGATTCATTTGCATATTGCAAACTGACAATGTTTTGATATGATAGAGCATTATTTGCTGGTGTGGAAGAAGGCTTCAGTATTTTTTAGTTTTTTTTGACTTGTCAGTGTGTTCTAATTACTGACTGTACTACTTACAGTACATGTTCAAGTAGTTATGTACATTGTTGGACTTGTAGTACATCTCTGAGTGGCTCTATATGTGTATACATTTCAACTTAATAACTGTTACAGAACACTGTAGTAGGCACCATAGCCTTACCTGTATTTTTGAATTATTTAGAATTTAACTAATACCCAAAAGCATATATCAATCTGGAATTCTTCTTTTAACATCTGTAGTTGGGCATACTGGGAATGTTTGTGTGTTTTTTTATCCCTGCATGCATATATATGAAATAAGTCATAAAATCCACCATCAGGTAACAGACTCAAATGTATAAATATTGTTAATTACTTGTCTTCAGATGAGATCATCTGAGACTTCACACTTTCTCGGGTTATTTTACAACTGCAAACACCAGTAGTGAATGGGTATGGTGCAGACATCTTGCATATATTGCATTATTGTTTCAAGAAAGCTGCTGTGCACTGGCAAAGCAAATATTAAATGTCAGTAGCTGTATCATAATATGAGGTTTCTTATTTCCATTTATTTTATGGCATTTAAGAACAATAAATGGAGTTTAATCCAAGGTTGCAAATAGTAAAAATTGCTTAGGCATACATTCATTACATTCATACATTACATTAATATTTTAAATTATTTTATGAAGCATTAACAACTGATGTTCAGATAAAGCATTGAGTACCAGACTTATCAAAGTTTCTACTTCAGTAAAGATAGATATATATACTGTGCTATGTATAGAATTTCTGTGAGTCAGAGAATTTCTGTTTTCCCTTATTTATTTGTTTCCTGTGCTTTGAGACACATTTTTATTCTTTGACCATCCATTTCTGATGTGAAAAGGGCTACTTCTTTCAGTATGAATGATTGCCTCCCAATCCGTGTGCAAAATTTTCCTGCAGACATTATGCAGCTACCAGTTTTAGTGCTTAGTTTTCAAATCATCTTGAGGGAAGATCAGACATATTCACCTGGGTTCACGTCTGCTGCCTTCCCATGCAGCATGTGAATTGTAATAACTAGGGCACTTTCTTCAATGAGGGCTCTTTCAGACAGTTAATCAGCGATGGTGAGAAAAAAAATGTTTTTTGTGAGTAGCAATGGGTCATTTTAATGCTGTCATCGCAGAAATCATTCAAAAAAGTGGCAGGACAGAAAACCAATAACACAGTACTTTAAATTTCTCCATGGTCTTAACTTGTGTTAGTTATTTTAGACTTGAAGGTCCCATTTGCTTAGATTTAGTATTATAATGGAATAAATAATAATAATAATTAATAATTGCCTACACTTATATAGCGCTTTTCTGGACACTCCACTCAAAGCGCTTTACAGGTAATGGGGATCCCCTCCACCACCACCAATGTGCAGCATCCACCTGGATGATGCGACGGCAGCCATAGTGCGCCAGAACGCTCACCACACACCAGCTCTCAGTGGGGAGGAGAGCAGAGTAATGAAGCCAGTTCATAGATGGGGATTATTAGGAGGCCATGATTGGTAAGGGCCAATGGGAAATTTGGCCAGGACACAGGGGTAACATCCCTACTCTTTTTGAGAAACGCCCTGGGATTTTTAATGACCACAGAGAGTCAGGACCTTGGTTTTACATCTCATCCGAAGGACGGTACCTGTTTACAGTATAGTGTCCCCGTCACTATACTGGGGCATTAGAACCCACATGGACCACAGGGTGAGCGCCCCCTGCTGGCCCCACTAACACCTCTTCCAGCAGCAACCTTAGTTTTTCCCAGGAGGTCTCCCATCCAGGTACTGAATAAACAAGCACAATACTAAACACTTGTTTATTCCTGTAAAATAGTAAATACTTGTTTTATTTATGACAAAGCATTATAAGAGTTTTTGAGATGGGTGAAACTTTAGGCAAATTAGTTAAAAATAATGATGCTATAGTCCTTGCAATAGTTTTTTTTTTAACTGTGGACCTGCAGGAGTATTGGCATAAATCAAGTTTAGATATAGAGTTAGAATTGTTATAGAGGCTTACAAGGGAAAACCCCCACAGGCTTTAATTTTCTATGTAGACAAGAAATTTAGATGCTGTTGCTTTTAGAGAGATGATGTGAATAAAAAATGAAGGATGCATGTTACAGAATATAAATAAAACAGTTGACTGAGAATTTCATTTTCTCCCTGATTGGTTTTGAATTGAAATGCTTCACCAGGACAAAGGTATTTAGTGAAAACCATGAGTAAAAAAAGATGGATTACACAGATGGGAAGGCTGAATAGAGAATGAGAGTCGCTGAATGGAAGAGGTAGCTGTTTGTACATGCTCTTCTTTATGTTTTCTGTTCAATGCTTTTATAATATACATTTAGTATCTGCACTCTTCAGTATTAAAAGTAAATAAAGCAGCCATATGGATAGCTGTTTATAGAGGCATTTCTTTTTATTTTCTTGACACCATTTCTTCTGATCTCACTACTACAGTTATGGTCAAGGGTAAAGGATTTTATTGCATTTTTTTTCCTTATTACTTTTTGAGGGCATTATGGAAAGTAATGGCGTAAAAATGTAATTTTATTGCTATTAGGTCTCATTCAGACTGGGGCTGATTTTCCTTTATAACTTTGTTTACAACTTTATTTGCCTAAATAAGGGATTTGTATAATCACAGCAGTTATGATCAATACATTTTTCACTCCACTGTAAATTGCTTGCACTTACATTTTGATGCTCCTATAACCTCTTAATACTGTGAGGGTGTTATTGATTTAGCATTACCTTTAATCTATAACTAGAGCATCTAATGATCCTAACATCCATCTTTTAAGAAACCAAATGACTGATGTTTTTTAAAGAAACAAATTAGAAGGGGTTCTCAATTCTTTTTATATTCACAAGTGATTCATATAGTCTGTACTTTGTAGCTCGCTCCAGCTGCTCAAGGTTGTGTTTCTGACAAGCTGTAGAATATAACCACAAGTGAGCTTTCAATGTTGGTGTTCACAGCAAGCTGAAGTAAATAGCCTAGCTATGGAAAAAGATACCATATGAGATATTTAGGCTGTTTAATATTACGAGTCCCAGTGCAATCCATCTCTATAAGCACAAAACCTCACAGGAGGTCTATGGCTTAACTCCTGTTCCAGTGTAACATAGCCGTCAGAATATTTCTTATCGTTTGGCACTTTAATACAGAGAACACCTGGAAAGCAGCTTTCCCAGCATATTTTTTGTGACTGTAGTGTGTAAAGAACAGTTGTCACTGAACGGAAGCTCTAGTATTGCTCTGCAGTTTTGCTGCAGTGAACACTGAAAGGGTCTGTGAATCTGAAAATGCTGGTAAAATCAATTCCCCTGTGGAACCTCCTTGCACACAGAAGGATTCCACCAGAATTTGCTGTACTCTCAATGAACATATGTATTGGTTTTTAAAGTTGTCAAGATGAGCTGTCTGATAATTGAATCCCAATGCAAAATGTTAGGTCTGAAAGACAATAACTGAAATAAAAAGCAAGATGAATATTTACAAGGGTGTTAATGAGTATGCAGAAAATACGTTCAGGGCTCCCAGCCCTTTTATTTATTTTTGTGCTTAGAAAAATGTGTACCAGCGCCAGAAACCTTTTTTGGCATTATCTTTGGAGATCCTAACATGAACTTTGGAGTTTTGAACAACACAACCTTATGGACAGATGATGGGAGTTAATAGAAGGCTTCTCTCAGTACCGTGACTCAATAAAGTCAAAAGAAGTGAGGGGTTCCAATTACGCTGTCAATATATCCATCTTTTCAATTTTTTTCTACTGTTATTGTGGGAAATGTCAGACTGAGCTCTTTCTTTTTCTTCTATTAAACTTACAGTACATCATATTTACTCTGGGGACCGACCACATACCCAATAAAAGGGAGACTGGGTTACAATAACAAAAGAATGCAGAGACAGCCAGATGTACATTTAATAGCAGACAATTAAAAAGCTCCTGGGCACTGACTAGAAGTGTTGGACTTGGACTAGAAGTTTTTTTCTGAATAGGAAAAAAACAGAGCAACAGAAAAGGTAGGGTGTAATTGATCATACCTTACAGTTATTACTGGCTCACTGTGAGAACAAAGCCCAAAGCTGCTTAAGTTTCATTTTTCATTTTTTGACCTTGTCGTTAGGTTAAACCTCATTAATTATGACAAATCTTTAAAAGGCAGCCTCTTTCCATTGAGTTAAGCAGGTTATGGTATTTTTATTTCTGCCATTGTTAGTTTTTGGCCATGTCTTCCAAATTGTTTCCCAGCATTGCATATAGTAACCGATGAAATAAAAGCTTGACTACTACCATTAGAGATTGCGGGAAAATGCAAAATTCTATCTGCTGTGTGACTCTTGTACATATAGTATGACATAGTAAGTATGGTAACTGGATATATTTCTTTCCATCTCACTGCATTTCTAAAACACTGCGGATTTCTTTAAAAATTTGAGTAAGAACTAAAATGCATCATACAGTAGCAGTGGAAAAATCTACAAAATCTTTGCCTGATCAAGAATCACTCTTAACAATGTGGTTCCTCATAGGGTCCAAAAAAGGTTCAGACCCTAGTATGGGAAATTGTAAGAGTTGATCAAGCCCACCCTTGTTTTTCGGCGGTAGAAGGAATGTCATGCGAACAAAAGGAAAACATACAAGCTCCACCCAGAGAGGTACCTAAGTCTAAAAATAAACTCAGGACCTTGCAGCTGTGAGGCATCAGTGTTAAGTACTATGCTACTGAATAAGGTAGGAAACTTGGGTTACATTTTTTCATCATTCATTATCTTTAACTGCTTGTTTAATTTATTAATTTACTGGAACATTCTATTAGTATACCTACACATTTTTCATTGTTTTAATTGCTTTGCTGAATTGATCACTTTAAAATGAAGCTACAGTTCATTGCAAAAAAATAAAAGGCTAATTCTCAGCTCTTACAATGTCATTAAACAAGAGGGTTGGGATCCCTTTTAATAAGGAGACCTGCAAGAATATATGCTTGATCTTTCCACAGTGTTCACACTTTAAACTCTGGTCTTTGAAGAGATCTAACTCTTCTTCCTTTTCCCTCTCCTTCTACCCTGATATAAATAGGATCATAATAGCCATATCTAAACCTGGGAGTGTGTAGTTTTCAGCCCTCTTGTCGACAATCTGTACGCCTCCCACACAACATTGAGATCAGGAAAGCCTTACCTTCAGGATTTATATCCTTGTTTGTGAATTCCATAATGATAGAGACTATGCTTGTTAAGTCCATGCAAGAACTCCTTCATGTTCTGCTGATGACAACACATGTGATAAATTGACCTCCCTGGACCCTTCACACAGCTTTTCAAGCTGATGTCTGATGTCAGATTGAGTGCATCTTAGTTGTCTTTCACTGGAAATCACCACAGTAAACAGACAGATAGAGAACACATTTGACTTTTACATCAGGGGATTTTCCAGCTCACCCTTGAACAGGGGTTTCGAGCAGTATTGTATCTGAGGAACTAATTCAACTCAGTGTGATCCCCAAAAGACTGGAGATCTTATTGTCAAAGTCTATAATACTATCCTTATGACTGGACTGAAAGTAAATGATCTAAGATGCTTAAAATCTCCACTGTTCATTTGACTTTGTTTCTATGGAGTTGGAAATCTGAAATGTAATAATGTACTTACTATATCTTCTTTAACTCAATTATTAAATTTGTTTTTGGTGACTATGATTAAGTGGAACAGAATAATGCATGTAGTCAATAATTCCTTACATTAATGCCTACAGTACATGAAGTCAATATGTCTAAACAGCATATTTGAACTATTTGTAGAGCACCATTGGTGGAAAAAACAAAGATGATAACATTGCTTAGTTTTAGCATTTTACTTGAAAGGACATAGTTTTGCCCTTAACATAGATTACATGTATTGCTTGATCTTTCTTTTAGAACCTTAGGGTAGGTAAGCTGTCGGGCTGTAATTTTATTTTTCTAAAAAATACACAAATGTAGGTGGTAAAGTTGTCAAACATGAAGATATTCTAAGTTGCACTTTACTGGCTTGTCAAATTCACATCACTAATTATTTAAATGTTTTTTTCAAGTTAGAAATTCAGGCCATCTACCACTGACACATGATGTAATTCACAGAGTGGTACATAGTTCATGAATACACAATTATTCTGCTCTTCTGTTAGCTGACAGCATCTTCTATTTTTTTATCTCTCAGTTCGCAGTGAAAATATGCCTCACTTCTAATGTATGGTGATTTTGTGGCTTGCTCTTATAAGAAGGAGAATGTTTATAAATCTGCAATTGGTTTAAAAAAATCTTCATCCATAAACCTTACAGTCTTATTCGATCTTTAGCTGCTATAAGGTATAGAGATGCAGTTGAACAAGAAACCTATGTAAAACAGCAATTTAAACATGATCTACTCTTATAATATATGTTTAATGGATAATACATATATGTGTTAAAAAGGCAGAGTGCCTTACATATTTGAGATGATGGTCTTTTTTCATTTTATTTAAGGATATCCATTTTTGATTTTGTATTTACAATTTACAACAAATACCTTTCAGTTGGTCAGGGAGAACTCACTTTAGACCCAAACACAGTGCTTAGTGATTGGAGAGTATCTTCTTTCGAGCCATGTCTTCACCGACATTATTTGCCAACAGTCCTCGGTCATTTCAGGCTTAATGAAGACTGCTTGACATAATGTATTTTCGTCTGTCATTTCAATGATTGTAAGAGTTCAATTTTAGATGAGAGCTGCTGTCTCCACTGTAATGTTTATGAAAACTAAATTCAAAGACAGCATTGTTGTCCACTATAGGGAGTGCAGATTTTATTTAATTGGCATCCAGTGTAAGCCAAAGTGTGTTTGATTAACAACTGTAGTTAAGCAAGGAGATATTCAATCCAAATAATATCTGCTCCACAGAGGGATTTGCACCAGACTGATATCACAATTTTCTAATCCGCCTTTTTATCTGACTACAGCAGTTTTGCAATGAAGTGTAGCTTGTTTCATGTGATGCTGAATATATTGTTGAGTTTTTGTAACTCACCAAATGATGGCTTACACCGTAGCTCTAATTTACATTGTGATGACATTCCAGTGCTGTGCTTTCTTTCAGTTTTGTACTGCGATTGACAGGTGTAGTAACCTGTCTCCCAAACATAAAGAGTTTAATGTTAGTATTACTAGTGTTGATTAAACTCTCATCTTATTTATTCAGTCATTAAATTCGATTGCTAACCCAGTCGGGTAAATTCTTCCTCATACTATATTTACTCCAAAACAGAATCTCTTGTGGAATCTAGAATGGGAGAGGGATTTATCTGCAGAGGTTTTCTTGTTTATACAGTTGTTAATAAGCAAGCCAAATTAAACAACAAACATTTCCTTACTGGGTGATAAAACCAAGGTGTATTTTTTTTTTCAAAAGCCCCGGATTTGCTTGGAAATGCTTAATGCATTTTGAACAAAAGCAATAAAATGTAAATATGAACATTGGATATGTACAGTATGTAGTCTGCAGCAACAGCGGTGAGATTTTAGACCAGATTTCATCCTGCAGTTCCTCCCATATTGAGCAGGGAATTAAATCGTTTGAAATTCAAACAGCTGACATAAACAAATTAACCCTGTCTGTATTTTATTCTAAACATGTCTGAAAGTTATTGTGAAACCTTTTGTTCTTAAGCAAAGAAGTTACAGGAAACCTCACACATTATTATTGTTATACTGTATGTTTATTAAGCTTCATTAAGTGTTTATTGTAGGTTAGCATTGCTGCCGTGCAGTGATGGGGTTCTGGGTTCATTTCCGGACATGGGGTGTATCCTGCCTTGCACCGGGTGCTTGCTTGCTCCCCTGCAACCTTGCATTAGAAAATGGATGGATGGAAGTGGTTATTGTAAAATGTTTTTGAAAAAGGAGGAATTGTCACTGCCTGATGTTTCCTGAGCCGATTGAATTGGATGTTCGAGAAGGGAGCTGCATCAGCATGCGTAGGCTGCAAAGGAACAGACAAAGGCTCTTTCCATGCTGAAAGGTAAAGAAAAGAGTCACAGTGTTTTTGTTTTGGGAGGGAAAGTGGCACGGAGTACGTAATGAGGCGCAGTGTGGAAATGGGCAAAAAACATATGGGAATGATTGTCCAAACTCAGGTAAAACTGGAAGTGAATGTGGAAAGCTGAAGTCTGCAAATGATTACAAAGGATTTGGAAGGAGATCAGTCTGTCATTGAGAGAAGAGGGAAGGCATGATCCGTGTTTAAGGACAATTTTGATTTTGGATTTCTTTCTGCAATAGAAGTTCTGAAAGTCCTCTTTGAGGACACAGATGGAGAGATAAGAAAGACTGTGGCCTTTAGAGGTAAAAGTTTGGTTCAGTTTGGAGAGATCTTTGATCCTCACAGCTGTGACATGCTCCCTAAAAAGGTCTGCATGTCTTCTACCTGTCTCACTCCTGTAAACAGTTAGGCATTTTCAGCATGAGATGTAGTAAATGAGGTTTCTGCAAATTCATGATGCCATCTGGCTGACATGGAATTGTCTAGAGGGCTGTGTATGTGTGTTGTTTTGGATTTATATTTGCAGGTGATGCAGCGGATTCAGTTTCAGTGGAAAGTGCTTAGATGGTTGTTGTGGGTAGTTAAGGAGGCTGTGAAAAACAGGTTGCACAGATTTGGCGGCAGGTGATATGAAATGATGGGGCAGTCAGGAAGGGTCATCTTTTAAGAAAGAGAAGTTATCATTTATGGTCCTGGAAATAGAGGGGGTTGTTAGGATATCACACTGCAGGAGGCAGCAGGAGTTAGGACCCTGTGCGTGGCTACTCTGGTGGAGTCTGATCGGAAGGAAGATGGAGTTCCAAAGCAGTACCAAACGAGAGACAAAGTCGTGGTCTTAAACGAGACAGAGGAGTCAAAAGCCAGCAGGGTTCCGAATATATGAAGTACCAAAACAAGAGCTGAAGTCGTGGTCAAGAGGATAGCGCAGAGTCGGTAGCCAAAAGGTATTACTGACGAAAGCAGAGAGTAGTAATAAGTTGCTGGGCTTAGGGAGAAGACCTCAAAAGTGAGTGAGGTAGGAGAGGAGAATGAGGGTTAAAATAGGGTGTGGTGTTTATTGGTGTGTGGGAGTTTCGAGAGACTAGAGCTTGTGGGAAATGCGGGAGCGCTTGCAGGCTTGTGTGCGGTTCGTGACATAGGATGGTAGGAAAGCACCAGAGGAATGCAGTTGCGAGTCCAGGAGTTCCTATTTGAGTTGATGATACAAGGGCTCTTTTTGCCTCAAGTAAGGTTCCCTGTCAATAATATGTGTTGGGTATCTTCTGTAAATAAAATAATGAGTGCATTTGGGGTACTTGGGATATGGAAGTCCATGTCATTACCGAATTGTCATAAATGTCTGAGGAATTGTAAAAAGGGAGAGAGTTTTTGGTATATGTGTGGTGGAAGTAGTTGTAAAGAGATAACTGTGTGTCAGTGCCAGTGGGTTTTTTAATAGGTATTAAAAGTCATGAATGGATAATGGAGAGGTTTTAGTCCAGAAACTGATGAGTAGGGAAAGACTGTAAACCTAAGGGATTGGCCAAGACTTTTTGTATAACTGGGTCCCATCCTGGTGCCCATGGCAACTCCACGTTAAAATAAGTTGTTGAAAGAGAAGGCATTCAATGTGAGGACCAATCCACGAGACATACAAGAGTATGGGTAGGTGGATCCAGCACTGTGCCTTTGTTCAGTATGTGCTTGAGGGCTATAAGGGCATCATTGTGGGGAATGGATGGTGTACAAGAATGGGTCTCAAGGAAGGCTAAGATGTGAGTGGAGGGGCAGATGAATGCTGAGACGGCTGGACATCCTGGGGTGTTGGGTTTGTGGATGTTGGAAGGAGGTAAAACTGAGATGCCTGAGGATGTTCAATGATGAGATGGTTTGCCTCCTGGGGTAGTTCCGTATTACTGATGGAAAAAAGAGATGGCACATACCACTTCCTTTTTTGTAGGTAATGGTAGGCTCCTGTGGAAGAGGACATTAGGAGGAAGTGTTAGTAAGTTTGGAAGCTTCATTGATATATAGGTCCTTTTACCACATCACAACAGCACCCCCTTTGTCCACTGGTTTGATGGCAATATCATCCCTGTTGCAGAGGAATGGGGGCATGTGAACTCTTTAGATGAGGTTAGACATGTGTTTCCTAGGTGTGAAAAGGGTCTTGTGAGGGGGGAGTCAAACAGCTTTGTTTAGGATTAATTTTGTTGATAGCATCAGTAGCCAGTTTGTTGTCTGCAGTGAGTGAAGCGGTGTCATTAGCAAAATGTGCTCTTATTAACGTATCTTGTTTAACGCTTGTGGAATAATTTCAGTTCAAAACTGTTTACATGAAAACGAATTTCAAAACAGAACCACTTTTGTTTCTGGAGCAATACATTGTGTCCTTGGAAAATCAGTGAGAATGTGGATGGATGGAAAAACAAAGTTATGTGAATGTAGCATATAAAATTGTAAAGCTTTTGTTGACACTTGCTGTATTTGTCCTGAATTTACAGCCATAGTTCCTTCATTCATTTCTTTATTCAGTTCCATCATTCATTTTCTATTTGTGCAATTTTTGTAATGTGCTGGATTTCTAAATGTGTTTATATGATGGACATCCATGGGTCACTTATATAAGCAAATATCCAAATTGTAGCAAAAAGTAGAAGAAATTACTGGATGAGACCGATTTAATTTGTATCCCATGTCCTTTAATGAAGGACATGGTCATAATATTATCTATATTTGTGAACATACAGTGTAAGTTCTTTAAAGGTGAAAGAGAGGAATGGAGCTTGTTTTTTTATATAACCTAAATTAACTTTGTGATAAACACAAAGGACTATAGTGATTTAGAGACTGGATTTCTAGGTGAATAGTTACTACAGTTCTTTGTCACTAACTTTGAGGCATGGTTTAATAACTGTCAAGAAAGGTCAAACCAGTTTGTTTTAATTCTCATGAGCCTAGCACTGCAACTTTTACCAAGATCCTTAGTGCTTTTAGAACACTCAGTATACATCTTCAATAAAAAATACCTAGCATTAAAAGAAATGTATGACCACAGTATATTTATGCATGTACTGGAATCAATTCCAAAGCATTGTGAGATTTAACTGTTCACATCATGCTCTGTTTGTAGACATACTCTAATATCAAAAGAAACTAATCATTTATGCATGTTTAGAAGAAAAAATTATACAAATTGTGTATTTTGATTAGATGTTTTTAATAACATTTTGATTAATTGATTATTCATGTCTGGCCATGATGCACTAGAGTGTGACTATTGCATATACACTAATCAGATCATTAGTGGGATGATTTGAAAAAGGTGATGTCAAGCCTGGTTGAAATCCAGAAAGAAAAAGGTGAAAAGAAACAAATATGCTCCACTTGGCAAGAGAACAACACTCTTGTGTTATTGGTATGTTACAAGCTTGACTAAGCTGTCTCACAGTCAGTCGCTTGCTATCTTGACTGTTCACGGTCGACAACTTCTAACTTGGTAAAATGTTACAAGTTCATCAGTGATAGGCTATGGTCTGTGAGACCACCAGTCATGACACCTGGGAGATCTAAGATTGTTTTGCAGGAGTGTTAGGACAATACAGAACTCTGATATAACATTCTGACAACTTGGTACAAAGCATGCATTACTTTATTATTAATGGTGTCCACACTAGCTACAAGCCTTTGACTGTAAATCCCCAGTTAATCAATCCTGTTAATGAGAAATTCAAATGATGTCAACTTATGTCACCTGCTGCAAGATAAGATAAGATCACTTTATTAGCCATCTACAATTTCTTGCATTAGGAATTTGTCTTTTTGCATACCCTAGCTTGCTCTCCATAAGACACACAGGGAGAGGAGCTTGGGACAGAGCGCAAGGTCAGCCATTGTACAGCGCCCTTGGATCAGCTGGGTTTAAAGGTCTTGCTCAGGAGCCCAACGGAGTAGGATTCCTCTGCCGGCCGCAGGATTTGAACTGGCAACCTTCCAGCCACAAGCGCAGGTCCTTAGCCACAGAACAACCACTCTGCCCCTCCGTAAAGATTTATTTCCCTGACGGGAACTTACTGTATTGAATTGTTTTAGTTTTCTATCAGTTCTTTTACTTTTTTCTGTATCTCTGTGTTTATCTAATCTGTGTGTTGAGGCAAGGGGAAAGGTTACAGAATCACAGGGCATGTACATTTCCAATTGGCAGCTAAGGAGGAGAGAAATGAGAGTGGCCCCAGAAACATCAAACCCCAGAATCCTTAGCATCCAAAAGAGGAAATGAGCCACTGTTGAATGGAGATACCTGTGTAATAGCCATTAGCACATGTATTAAAGGACAGCTAGTAAACCAGGGTTATGGGAGGCATTGGAGAAAGATTGAAATAAGGAATAAAAACAACTCTTAGAGTAGTTTTTGATCATCTAAAGTACCTTTGTCGACACAAGAAGCTAAACTGGACTTTGACCAAACCTGGAAAGGCCTGTATTTTGGTAATTCCTTCATGTTTGTTTTGCTTTGGTTCATGAATACTAGAAAAGATTTATATATCTAATGAAAAATATTTTCTTTTTGCCTTTTGCTTTGTCTTCCTGACTTTTGTGTTTGATTAGTAAAATATATTTATTCTTATAGTGATCCTCATATCTCAACATCCCAGGAAGCTTTTCTAAAGTAAAAAATGCAAACCTAATTACAATAGAAGAAGAAAATAAATCAAGGTCTGGAGAAGAAGTACTGTATACTGTATTTCCCCCACAGACTTTAGTCTTTGTGTTGTGTGCTCATAGCTTTTAAAAGATGCCTCAACCTTCCCTATCCCCAGTTTCCTGGTATACACAAATTACACATACTCTAATGTGGGGCCAGATTATATCAACGCTACAACTTGTTCACCAGTCACAGATTATAAATCAAGTAATTTATTATTGTTTTCATTCAGCAGAAACGACAAGCTTATGGCAAACAGAAAGCTGCTATCAAGTGACACAAGTGGAATTGAAAATTTGTGCTGGGTCAAAGTTTGATTTGACCTGGGACTCAGTTCTTGAATTATTCATGAAAGAGGCATGAATGTAAACCACATCAACCCCTGAACTCTAACCCTATCCCTAGCCTTTGAAATTCTCATCTAAAATTCCCAATTTGCCCGCAAGAAGAAGAAACAAATTAACCTGTCTGTTTAAATACTGTATGAAACATGACCGTACATAAAACATTTAGAAACCAGGGAAAAGGGCTGGCAGTAACCCCAGAACAAGCAACTCCTCTTCTTATTGAAAAGCTCAGTCACTTTTTTAAAAATCGCACTTAGCGTGCTTTTTAAAATATCTGTGTTTCACTTCTAATTGCCATTGATTTCTGTGCTTCTTTCTGTACTTTTTCTTGCTCTAATTATTTTTTGATTACGCTGTTAAGCTCTCTGTCTCATGACAGTAGATCATTGCCATTCTACGGACACCATTGAGAATGTGAATCCAGCCTGTTTACTAATGTACAAGGCAACCCAAGATGCTAATTATTTCTATGAAATTACTGGAGGTCTATCTAAAGCTGTAATTAATGCCGTTTTGCAAAGTGTCATGTTTATCCATATAAGCCTCATTAAAACTTTAAGTTGAGAGAGCGGAAACAAAAAAAGCTATTAAATCAGAGTAAGGAGACATTTTGAAAGGTAATAAGTGACTTGTAATCTCTTTAACTGTTTCCTACTCAATTACATGAGTATGACATGGGTGAGTTTGGCTGTTAATTCTACTCATTCATACACAAAAATATATTCTAAATTGGGACAGTGTAGTATTGGATGTTTATGAAAAGAAAATTTTAGCTGATTTCTCAGTTCTAGACTTGCTGTCCTTATAGAATAGTGCAGAAAATAACCCTTGCTGCAATGTTTTTGTGAGCAGTAACTGATCTTATCATACTTTATCTGTGCCATTAACATACACTTAAAAATCAGAATGTTTTATTTTATTTACATAGAGCCCTCAGTAATCTAGACGAAAGCAGTTCAAAAACTAGGTCAGTTGAAGTTTTATTTTAAAATGACAGCTGTGTTAATCAGTGGAAATCTTAAAAGCCATCTTTCTTTTTGAAGTAAATGACACAAGCCTCATAATTTGTATTTCTGACATGTTTCCCCTTAAGTGATCACTGAGAGGAATTGTAAAAATATTATAAATAGTAAACACTGGATCCCTCAGCCTCGGAATTAAATTGGGTTGCTTGGACCTGATTGTCTGTTACATCGGTTTCATTAACATATCCTACGAAAACTGAACTCTGAATTTTTTTATTTTTAAATAATAGAAAGCCAGCATGTGTTTTGCAATGTTAGGTGCTGTATCTAACTAAAATGACTTTAACAGGTCTCAATATATCAGGAGGTTCTGGAAAAAATAATCTTTGGCTTCTCAATTATTAATAAATACATACTGTAGCAGCAACAAGATGCTGAGGTCTGGTAATATACATCAAATTCTTAAAGCAGATGGTTTTATTTCAAAAGCAGAGTGTTTTACAGTGACTATTCCAGTAAACTATAAGCTGTATATTTAATTAGATCCCTTGCTGCTTGCCAAAAGTCAGTCATGGGAAGCAGTACAACTTAAGAAGTAATTAAACAGATTTATAGAAAAAGGTCTCTCTTTCCCTCCCTCTCCCACTCCCCCCACTTCAATAAATAAATAACTAATCTGGAACTAATTATTCAGCTGTGATTCTGTTTTATTTTATCCAATGAATGCTTAATTTGGTATTTTAACCTTTTCTGGTGCAGGGGATCAAAGGAATAATACATAGCTAATGTATATTTCCCCATTATTATGTTTTCATTGCTGTTAGATCTGTTTGTGGTCCAAATAATACTGTACTTAAGCATTATTAGAAGTAGTGTTTAGTAAGCGTTTTAGAAGTAGTGTTTTCCTGCTTCCGTTATTTGCTGAACCATTTCACTACTCATTAAAAACCTAGCTTCTGGGGAAAAAAATAATTCAGAGCTTACAGTGAAAAAAAAAAACAAAGAAAGAGAACACTACATCCTGTTGTTTTTCAAGACTTGTATTAAAGAATTCACATTTCATTTATACTGGAATATTTTTACAAAAAATCATGATAAATATTAAGAATATCTGAGATTATATAAATAATACAGAATTATTAATTCATCTATCATGCAAACAGTATTAATTTAGACTAGATTTAAATTATGCATTTATACTGTATTGATTTATGTGGAATGGTACTACTTTAGCAGCAAACAGCAAATCATATACAGTATAGTAGTAGTTAAGTAAATTGTATTTCCTTGAAACTTGTAATCTTAGATTTACAGTGTTCTCAGAATTTAGAAATATTTTGTTCAGGTGTGTTGTTTCACATCTAACATAGCTGTCTTTTCAGAGCTGAAAACTTCTAGTTCTATAAGAAAATCTATATATATATGGAACTAGAATAGAAACTAGAAAAAATATTGATTTAAAGATTATTGCTTATGGGTAAACATCTATAAAGTCTTTGAGGAAAAATACAGAACCACCATTTATATATATAGTAGATATAGAAGGAATATGTATTGAAGATAATATCCTTAGAAAGAATGCAATTCAGCACTGAACTCAAAACTGTTTTATCCAACTCAAAAAAGCAATTGAATTCCTAAATCATCCATATGTTTCTGGCTGGTGATGAAGGGAAATCTTTCAAGGAGTTGCTTATTCTTGTATACTCAGTCTGGTAAATATGAACATAATGAGACACATCAAAAAGAATTGCATGGAACAAAATACAATCATTTGAGCAATAAAAGAATAAAAGTAGAAAATATGAAGTACTCAATCAAGGCCATGTCGGGGAAAAGGGTGATTTGTTTCCAGGATACCTAGAGAATATCACCTCTTCTATGCAAGTTAGTAAAATCATTTTATTTTTTTAGGGATTCAACATAACATAACATAACTTTCATTTCCATGGTAGTCAAACACAGCAATGGGTAAGATCTTAACAAGTGTAAGCTTTTCAGTAATAATAGGCCATAGACCACAACTGATGTGTTTTTAATGCAAACCTAGGAACAACTGTATTGTTTATCTCCAGCAGCCCTAATATGTGATCTATCATATCAGCAACAGCCAGTTTTCACACACAGCAGGTCAGCCTTAGGTAATTGTGATCTCACTTTGCTCTTATACAGAAAGATAATGAATAGATTATGGGAAATCTGAACATTTAAAACTATACCCTTAGTTACCTTCCTTTCCCATCCCCAAATTGCAGGATCTTGTGAAATGGGAATGACATCGATGTTTTGTATAACTTGTATAAAACAAGGACTTCACCAAGCCCCGCTTCAGTATATTTGATAAGATTAACACCATTTGATTAAAAAAACACAAGCATGATTTTCGTCAATTTAAAAATGCAGCCAAACACCTCAACACCTCACTATCCTTCATGGGATAAGAATTTTTTGTTTTTTGATCATGGTTGAACAAAACTACCTCACCTCCAAGGTAAAGCACGATCCCCTGATGTAACAATAGTGTATCAAGGTAAAAATTTGCCCAGGGGTTCCTAATGCAGGAGGTATGGTAATGAAGATAAATGGAAATAGTTCTGATTCAAAACCTGTGCTGGCATGGGTGCAGTGGTCCAGCAGTGCGGAACTGCCTCCTTAGGAAATTGTACATTTAATATGTAATTCGTCCCTCAGCATACTGAAAACATATTAGGTACTAGATGGCCAATATCATTTTTATTTTGGAGCCCAGTGTGGGGCTTTGATGTTTTCTCCAGAGAAAGGCCTATTCTCTCATTGGTACTTATTGTTGATGGATGAATATCAATATAAAGCTAAGCATAACATACGTTTATCTCTCTTGTGCATTCGGTGGGATACTAACAAACACAAATATTGTCGCATAAACTCCTGTCGGGCTTAGATAATAACTAAAAGGTCGTAAAATGTCAAACAATGTTTAAAATTGTTTTCTGTTCATTTCCAAGGAGGGAACAGTTATGATATTCTATGTTTTCTGGCAGAAAGTAAAATAGAAAACAAATTGCTTTAAACAGTGAAACCATGAAAATGGGCATGATATGCATTATAGATAGAAGCAGAGGTTAATTTCATGCTGAAAAATAAAGAAGGAAAAGCTTTCTCTTCATGTTAGAATACCCTTTACCTCCCCCTACACCTTAACCCTTTCTCTATCCCTAACACCTCAAAAAGGCTCAACAACTGAAACTATTTTGAAGCTCAAAATTAACCTCTGCATTTTGCTTTGTAGCTCACACACAGACACAGCACAGTTCCCCATTCAAACCTCTTGTATATACAGTGAGAAAAGTGGAGAAATTACAATAAAAAAACTTGATTCTTGAGACGTACACAGATTTAAGAAATACTATCCATACATTCCAGCAGAAGAAATTAATGTATGCATGATTTAAATAGCCCTTACAGTACATGTGCCTGGGTTTACTTTCACTTGAACAGTGAACATGGCAGCTGTAGACAATTGATGTCAAAACTGGACTTGGTCTTGAGTGAAACAGGGAGCAGTCAAGGTTATTGAAAATATACTTGCTAAAGCTGGAGTGACTGGAATGCAAGGTTACCACTTCCTGAGAAACAGATTTCAAAGAGTTGCCACAGGAAAATGTATTCAACGATCCTTTTGGATTCTTGAAAAAAAGCAAAAATTTGATGCAGTGGGATTGGTGCTTGGAACAGGCATAGAAATGATAGAGGGCCTCAACAAGCCTCATTTGTTTTCAAAATTCTCCAGGACATTGATAGATAATTCTTTTTGAACATACGCAGAAATATGGCCCTGTTCGTTTGGTTAAGGAATCTATGTAGAATTTGTACCCAAATTATAGACCAGATGCATCCCAAAAGAGACATTTATTCATCGGAGTGTGTTTGTCCCTGAGAATAGAATTCTTAGTTCTATTTTTTAAGTAAATGTAAAAAAGACAAAAACTTGAGTTTTTGTTGTACAAAAGATGATTGAGTTTGGGTTTGTATGGCAAGTTTCTGCAAGTATTTGTATCCCCTGTCATGACCCATTTTGTACATTATTGTGTTTCTGTTTGTGTGACGGTCAGTCACACTTTGCTTTCATCCTTAAGGTCCTCACATTTCTGTCTTCCCCTGCCCAACAACCAGTGCTTGAGCCCTTTTGCCTCCACTGGAGTGCATATTGCACCATGGCTTCAGATCCCCTCAAGCGTGTCATAGAATTGTTCAGAACCCTGTGCTTTTATTATTGTGAATTGGTGATGTCATTTTTCATCAATGATCTAAATAGAGCATGAGCAGATGGTAGAAACTGTGGAATTATGAAGTTTACAAGTCGAAACCCATATCTGAATCGATTTGAAGTGCCCATTTAACAGCACATATGCCTGAGCATCAGGCATCTCTATGGTTCATTTGTAACTGAAGGCAACTGAAGTGCATACGAACTAAAAGAAACACTAAATAATTTCATGACATCTGCTCTGCATAGGGATTGACTAAATCAAAGTTACTGTGGTCGTTAATCTTCCTAATGACTGATGTGAGACTCTTCTGGGGCCATCATTCAAAAAAAGACTGAATACTTATTGTTCCTTCTAATTTCAAACTGGGACCAATGCATTGGAATCTTAGAAACCAAACAAGTGATAATTTCTCACGCAAAAACAAGTGATTTCTGCACTCTGTACAGGGGAATATACAGTAATTGTACACAACTAAAGACGGTGGCCACATTTAGAATCAAGTTCTGTTTGCCTAATCCTGTGCAAAATTATGCTGAAAAATATCAAAAGCTTTCATTTCTTTATGTAACATGATTCAAGTATTGTACAACCTCATGATTTGGGTATAATCCTTTCCCACTGTCCATTTCATATGTTCACAGGGGACTTTCATTCTAATATGCTACTATCAAACATTCTAATATTCTTTCAAAATAATGCTCTACATTAATATTCTCTAAAATATAATACGAACATTAGTAAGGCCATTACATTATTAGTTCACTGGGTTGACTTTGTCAATGCCTTTAAGGACATGGAACGTATGGGATTAATAATTTTATATTGCATTAATAATGTAGCTATTTTTTTAAACATTGCTAGCACACACATCTTAAATCTGAAACACCACTGAATGGGGTTAAATTAAAAATAAGCTACAAATAAGCTATATCTTTTTAGTGTTCTTAGACTGTGATAATTTTCTCAAATACAAGCTGTGTAAATTAAACTGAACAGGAACACCATGAACAATTTGTTACTGAGATCACGCCTTTAGCTCATTGCTGTTTAGTGGGAAAAAGAGTGCCACCTTCTATTGTTGTAACTTTTTTTTGTAAAATCAGAACGTATTGCCTGAAGCTGTAAATTACTTAAATATATGTAATTTAAATATTGTTCTGTATACCAATTAAAGCATTTAACTGTAAACATTTTAATAGTGTTAAATGTTATTTTAAAACAGGTCATTACTGGACACCTTACAGTATATGCAATAAAATTATAATTCTGTGAATAAGAATGGATTATAAAATTTCAGGCACACTGAAGTCTGAAAGACATCTGCCTACTTACATTTGTTTATACAGTATACACTGCATTTGTATGCACCGGTAGTCAAACCCAATTGTTCAAATATTCTTGATCAAACTTTCCTTCGAATGTAAAGAAAATATACAAATGTGATGTGTATAAATGCATATGCAAACACGTTCTATACATTATTTGGACAATTTTAAGGATGTGTCGTGATTGTGCCCTCATTCCTTTTTCCAAAGGACAAACAACAAATGTATTTAGGTTGCTGTGCATCATTTTGAAAACCATAACCCTCATCTGTTTCTGAATATTTTGTATTCTAAAATCTCTCTCTATGACACAGGCCACCTAATTTCCTGAAAGCTACAATGCAGATTCTCACAATAAAGAGGCCCAATTACAGTACATGTTTCTGCATATTACAGTGTTGCTGAGCCACTCTGGTATGCAATGCACGCCTAACACCCTTTGCAGCTTTAAGTTTTCAAAGCATAATTGTGTCATTCTTTTGTCCCATGCTTTCATTCTCAGCCTCTGCTCTTATTGTCTTTCTGGATTTAATCTGGGACAAATTTGTTAAAAGGAATTATACAGAGGGTCTTTGATTGTCAGAAAACTGCATAGCATCTAGGAGGACCTAAGAATTAAATCAGCTTTGAAATGCAATTTCATCCTATTTGGATCAAGAAATAAATGTATCGTCATCCTTGAAGAGAAAGTTCTATTCTAAAAGATACTACGTCAACTACTGTATCAGACTCTTCCATGGTGGTTTTAGATCAAGAATTTCTATTGCATATTTCTGAAAATGCCATTCAAATATAAACCTCCAAAGACACTTAGACTCTGTTTTATTTCTTTGAGTGGGTAATGTATCATGATCTACACAGTTTGGTTTTAAGTTAACTTTCCATTGAGTTAGGCACGTCAGGTTTTCTGAAATGATAAAGGTTATGCTGCTGGTGTATGCAGACATTCTGCTTGAGAAACCTCATTAAAACAAGTCAATCCTATTGGAAAGCTGGTATTGTTTCAAAAAATTAGCCTTAATACCAAAGCTTAGCCTGTATTAAACATTTTAATCTTGCAAATTCTGATAATCCCCAACTCATTTTTTCTTATCTTCATTGTTTTAATTTGATTATATTTTTAACACCTTTCATAAGCAAAAATAGCACTCGGGCTTGGTCAAGATAATTTAACTTCCTCTTGGAAAAGTACATGTGACAATCACCTTATTTGTGGAGTGTCAAGTTTCTGTCAGTATCTTGGACACACACCGAAGGGCTTGATGCAGGTCAGTTTAGTTAATTACCTGGTGGTCAGTGTTATACTGCAAGGTGAAACCAAAGATCAGACATTAAATGTATTGTCAAGTCACATGAACACTCTGGACCAGAACTGTTTTTCATTTAAATTACTTTTACTCTTTTTTTATTGTCAAGCTCTTTGTGTATTATACAAGTACCTTATAAATATTTTCTCAACACTGTATATTTTAAATCAGAGTAATTATTTTGTATATAATATGACATTGCTATTAGCTGGCACAGCTGTGAAATAGTACCTTCGCAATTACTGTGAAAGAGGAAAAATCTATAGCAACTCTAAGTTCTTGCTTGAAACTTGGCATTAGCATGAAACAATTAAAATCATTTCTAAATTAGTCTGACAGCAATTTGAAAAATCTGCAATTCTTTTAGCATCCTAATAAATTATGTCTTTCATCAACCTCAGTGTTGTTCAGTCTTTTCCCATTAAAGATGGCATTTGTTAACCTTTTCAAGATTTCCAAATATCTTAAATATTGGTATATCATGATTTTATTACATGTAATAAGAAATTAGATTCTTAAAGAACAACATTGTCTGACAGATATCAGACCATTCTTTCCCATGTTCAAAAATAAGGCAAATTAACCATTAATCCTTATTTGGTCCCAGACAAGTATTCTTTGGAATAGGGTTTTTTCAGTTTCAAAAATTGAAAAAAATGGATATCCATTGTTTGCAGTTTATTTTGCAATAATGGTAAATGTAAAAATATAATAACTTTAAGTGCAGTGAACACGTAATTTGTATATTTATGTAATCAATATGCAGACGCATTTAAAATTTGATTATGGTTTCCTTGGTATTTAATGGGAAGTCTTTTAGCTAATAGAAAAAATACATTATGTATTTCAAGTGGTCTTTCAAATTAATCGCACCCGAACAATCAGATTCAATTCAATTTGTTAAAAATAAAATGTGAAAGCAAACATTAGTAATACTTTATTATTGGTGTACGTCTTGTTTTAGATAAGAATATATTATTTATATAGGAACAAGTAATAGGTTTATTCCATGCTGAAAAAAAGAAGAAAGAGAACACAACATTTCAGCCGTGGGGTATTATTTAGTATTACAACAGAGTGTTTATCTAGAGCTCTGCACATCTTGCAGCAAAAAAGATCCATGCATCTTGCATGGAAAAGCTCCACCAGTAAAGTGGTTCATACATTACATACATATGTAATGTATGTAATGTATGTAACTCTTTCTTCTTCTTCTTTTTTTCAGGAATAAACCTATTACTTGTTCCTTTGCAGCCTACGCATGCTGACGCAGCTACCCACCTGAACTATTATTTATATATTATTGTGCAGGATGAAACTCAACAAGATTTGTCTTTTAACTGTTTAGTAACATTGTACAAAAAGGTGTGAAATGCTGTACGAAGGCAGTTATTCAATTATTGTAATATTAATGAAGAACTGAATATAAAGGTGGTTATTATATTGGATTGCCCAGTTTATTTTTATAGCTTACCTCAAGTCTTTTATTTTTAGTGTTCCACAGCCTGGGTTTAAAGTTTCCTCTACTGAACATTGGGTTTTTAGTTGCCTGGTGTATATATACTGAATATCTCAATCTAAATTAAATATTAAATTATTTTCTTTATTATTAAATATTTTCTTATTTAATATTATTAAATAACTTACAAAGTGCATAGCCCTACAATTATTTTTTTTCTAATTCTCAGAATTGTAACTAATTGTTATTCATTTCATTTAGAAGTATGATTAACTTTTTTCATGTCCTGATGAAACAGTTACTTCAAGGTGAGTTATAGCCACCTCACTCTTTTTAAGAATAATTTATATGCAGTTAATAAGACCTGTTTTAACTGTTTCTTTCTAAAATAATAAGGAAATTAATCCACAAAAGATTCATGACAAAAAGTAAAAAAATAACATTCAACAGCAAAACATATTGCATCCCACAGGCCTATAAAGCGGAAAGCTGGAGTCAGTAAGGTCAAACTTCAGCAGCATGTTAGGACGCCCTTTAAAAGTTTAAATGCAGAAAGAAGTTAATGCTTTGCTATTTCATTTTAGAGTAATCGATATTTTGAGCACTTTAAAAGCAAGTCACAGGGGGTTGTTGCTTGTCAACTGTGTCCACCTCACATTCCCTCATTTAATTATTCTGACATTGATTGGTCTAACATCAATACACATTTAAACACATTAATTCAGCCCACATTAACATAGCAGCTTAGATCTCCCTGCATTAAAAATATGCATGTGATTTATCTATTTATTTTTTGACAAACTTTGCTGGCCACACTGCATTGGAAGTGCACCTAGCATACTTAAGAACTGATGATATGGTCATAAGGATAAAGAATGTGCTTACTGTGAGTTGGATTAAGCGTAGTGAGAAAAAAATAAAAATTCATGTTTTTAAATCTGTGATTTTTGCCAGAACAGCTCAATGCCTGAATAGTCCCTTAAGTCATACAGAAGCAGAACAAACAAACAAGAAAGCAAAAGAAAATTCAGTCTAGAAAGTGTAGTGAAGTGAAAGGGACTGTTTCACTTCAATTAATCTCAGCAATGCCACATAAATTAATCTACGACATTTTCTTCTTTCTACAAGCAGGCTAGTTTTTAAATGAGAAAAATAACAATGCTGAACATTTCCCCGTGAAACGTGTTTAACTAAGATGAAGATAGCTGTGGAAGATACCAGCCTTGGGTATGAAGAGAGATATCTTTCATAATGGAGCGTATGGAACCGATTTAATGCTGATGTTATAAAAAAGATTTCAGGCCGCTAAAGAACTGCTCAGAACGGTGATTTTAGAAATATATTTCCCCCATTCTTATTGAAGCAGACATTACCATTTAAAGTCAGGGTAGCAGCTCCTGCCAAGTTAGAAATGAAATGAATTGTGTGTAGCCTTCTGAATCACAGGAATGGAAAGAGTACCTGTGTATATAGTGTATACATTTTAGTAAGAACTAGGAATTCCACTCCATTTCAACACAATAATGCATATCTGAAATCTGCACTTTTTAGCATAGTACTGGGAGGAATTCCAAAGCACACTGAAATTTAACTCTTTGCATCATACTCTGTGTACATGCCTGAGAATGAAAAGAGACAAAATAAAGTCCTCATTAGACAAAGAGCTGATGGTGTAGTGTGATGAGGAGGTTATACCTGTTGAATGTCAATCCCTGGTGAGAATTAAGCAACACAGTTGCGGAAAGGAACCGATAGGCCTTCATCCTAAAGAGATCAGTGCCTTAGTTAGTTTGTGTGTTGGACGCTGAACTAAATCAGTGCAGATTGTTGCTTGTTGTCTATGGTGTTCATAGCTTGCATTTCTAACCTGTGAAGAGAGAACCACATACAGTCTGCCAAGGTTAGGCCCCAATCAGGGAGATGAAGAGTTACAACACCTTGCTGAGATCTAGGTCCAAGTGCATTAGTCTGGACAGGATCGTTTAGGCACCTGCAACCTGAGTTCACAGAACCAGATCTGATCCTGGAACTGCACTTACAGGACTGCCCTTTCTGCAGGCTCATCCTAATGTGACAGTGTTCTGAAAAGACAGCATACAAGTACATCCTCCTGCTGCTTGTGTAGCAGCTACTTTCATTTGAGATTAAAGGCTATGCCCTGGATGCCCTACTTGCCAGATTTGAGCCCCACTTAAATGTTTTTGGGATGAGCTGGGGTGACAGTGGAATCTAGCGCTCAGAGACCAGTGAACAGGCACATACAGTACACTGTACTTGTCCAAGCTCTATAAGGGGGTTGAGACAGAATCCTTCAAAACATTACCCAAAACCTGGTGGATGTGTCACAGATGTACAGTTTTTTTTTTTGCTTCTAATGGTGGCCTCACACTCGTAGTAGGACCCTTGTTGATCATCCATGGGGATGACAAATGTTAGACAGCATTAAGAGTTTACCTGTCCTGTCAATTCAGTATTCATTTAAACATTTTTCTGAAAATTAAGGTTTTTTTTAGCTTCTTTTGATGCTCAATATATATCATAAAAACACATTTACCTATATTAAGTCTGCAAAAGTTTCAAAACATACTCATTTTTCTTGAAAATACTGAATAAGAAAGTAAATTGGTCAAGGATTTGTTTAATAGGTTAAACATTTTTTTATTAACCAACTTATCTCGGTTTTTAACAAAGTTATTCTTTTAATTATGAGGGCCCACACCTTCAAATATTAAATATTTTGTCCTGAAAAGACTTATCGAAAGGCGTTAAAAGGTGAAAACTAATTTATGAAAACATGTACCCTTTTACAGTATTTGTCATAATTGTGATATTTTGTTGCTGGTTATTTATTCATTTTTGGCAGTTGTTGTAATGGTTTAATTAAAATCTGAAACTGTCAACATTCATTTCAGTCAGCTCTTGTAAATCCGGTGCTTCTTTTCTTGTTTTGCTAATGTAACTGCAAATCTTATAGTGCCGTGCTTGTAATTTATGCCTAATTTGACTCCAAATTACAGCTTTGTATTTGATAAACATGCATATTCCGAACCACTCTAATTAGATGTATAATACTCATATTAGCAGAAGTAATTGCCTATCATTAATTATCTTTGCACCTACAAAACACTATTTTAGAATAAATTAAAATATTTATCAGCTTGTAAGGTCCTGATTATTAATTTTTATTTTATGCCCTTAGAAATGTTTTACCACTGACAAATGAAAATGCAGCATGCACTCATCTACCATTTCTCCTCTCCTGCTGCTTCCAGGCTATCCCCTAACTCTTTCGACAGTGAGACAGATCCATTTATTTTTATGCCCATCCATTTATTTCCTTAAATATGTACAATTATGGACCCACAGTAACTGCTCAGTGGGTCCAATCTTATAGTACTACCTTGTAAAACTTAATGGGGTATCTATACATTTTTGTAGGTGTATATATACAGTATATATTACTACTGTAATGTAATGTTCTTATTTTTGTGTACATTTCAATGCATTTTTAAAATACTTCCCCATCTCATTTGGATTTTAGAGTCAATTAGACACAGATACAATGCTGTAACTCAGCCAATTGTAAGAATGTTCATTCACAAGGACCTTAAAACTCCCAAGTTTTTTTTAACCAAGGGTGACACATTTTCATATAGGAGAAGCGTGTGTTGCGTTGTTCTGAAGTTTAATTTCCAATTAAACTTATACAAGCTTGTCTAGAAAATGGAATTGCATGCACAGTGCACTTCCAAAGTAAGTGCTGAGCTCTGTCTGCCTTTGACTCGTTTACAACAAGGAAAAAAAAAAGGTTATAGTGATGCTAATGAAACTGCTTTGTCACTTCTCAAATCCGTGGAGCCAGTGGTTGAGAGAAACATGTTTCTTGGAGATAAGAACTGGAAAAAAATGAATTACACTGAACAGTTAAAAGCTTTGGTCGCTTTAATTTTTTTCCCTTAAGTTTGCCCAGTTTGACGTTATGATGTACTGTAGTTGGGATGCCGCTACTCATTATCTAAAGTATGTTAACAACAAGTGTACATGATGGGACCTATTCCCATTCAGATGTCATCAGCAGTGAAGAGTTACTATCAGAGAACAAGGTCTCTGACTTGTGAGTATGATCATGCAGAGTATTTTATGCACATCAATTAAAGGCACATTTTAAACATGAATGAAAAAAATCCAGAGCAGTATAGTTGTTTTCCATTAGTAAAAAAAAGGTTACCCGTCACTGTATGTAATGAAGGCTGGTGTGAACCTTTTTGTAAACCCATTTTATACAGCTGTAATATTCAACATCTGTCTGTAACTGATATACTCTGAATGTTTTCCGAGTTGTCTGTTACAAACGGGCATTCTTATAAAGTGGTTAAAATATTGTGCTTTTATCTATTTTTTTAGTGTTTTAATTCTCTTTATATAATAACCTCTTATTCTAAGATTGCAATTTAACTTGAAGGGAAATGGCTGTAAAATCCAGAAATGTAGTAGGGTGTTTGCTGTTTATCTAGAGAGGCGGTTCAAAGCCATTTTAAATAAGTGCAAAGGTTTCTGGTTTATTGCATAGCGTTTGTCCTTTCATTCTGAGTCTTTGCCCTTTCATGGTTTGTAGGATAAATCCAATTCCCTAGATGTGTATTGACAGGCAGATTATTGCACGGGTCCTGAGGCTTCTTTTTAGTTTTCATTCATAGCTAGTCACCCATCTCATTCCGTCTTTAATCTCTCGTAGTCCCCTTTCTGATGGGCTTGTACGTAAGGTATCTTTAGAGAGTCTGGTTAGACTTTGATCATAAAAGTGAACTTACACACCATTGATGTGTAGCTTGCACATCTTGTAAGTATCCTATTAGAGTACTCAGGCAATCTAGTTGCCCAGTTTACAAAATCCGACTAATCCATTCAATAACAACTCTTAAGGCTTATCAAAGACATATTTGTTTACAGCTGTCACTATATCCTTGATTTTCTGTTGTAAAATCAAGGGCTATTTTGCATTTGGTAAATCAGAGTAAGTCCATCTATGGACTGTGTTGTTAATGCACTGTGCAATCTGAGACTTAGACATTTCTCATTTAAAAGTGTGGTTATAATTATTATTTGTGTGTGGTTTTGGTATTTGTAATTATTTGTTCAGAAATCATACAAAGATATCTATTGCTTTTCTTACACAGACATGTACTAAGTAATCTGACACATTGAGAATCTATTAATGCCTTAATGAGTCCACACTTTTTTTATTGGCAGGAGTTCTCAATGAAGAGTTAGCTTGTCTCTACTCATTATACAGGAGTGTCTTTCCCTACATTAATCTTACATTAGAGTTTTTATTCTCTGTTGTTTGTCACCACCTGGGGGGTTGTTGGTTTAATAGTGTTTATGGTGCTCTGTCATTATGTCATGCTCACTACACAATTTATTCCTGCCTTTTGAAGGCATTTAAATTATATCTAAATTAATATAAATTTATTGGCCAGCAAACATTTCTGGCAACTTTAGTTTTGAAACCATTTGTAAGGCTTGTCAGGTTTCACAGCAACTCGTGAAAGAAAAGCTGAATCAATATGTTAATTGAAACCTTAATTAAAAGTTGGACACCACTGACATTTAAATGCATTTTTACATTTTCATTCCTTTTTATAGATAGTACAGATATAGGGAAAGCCTAAGGTGTAAATGACTTTGAGTTCTAATCAAGGTGGTAGGTAGTGACAGTGTGCAGACATTAGTAATATAATTGTAGTTTGCTTCCAGATTTTTTTCACCTTTTACAGCATAAATGAACATTTTTGCCTATAAAGTTGCAATTCTAGTTGTTCAGAAAGAAAATAATTTCATTAATGAAGAATGTAATAAAATTCTCATGAAATTAAGCATTCATATTCTTCTTGATACATGTAATTTGAGAAGCAATTAAGTTTAGCATCTAAATTTGAATCTGGTTGATGGTCTCGTGTGTTTATGAATCAGGGACTGCTCAATTGGTTCAATCAATTGATCAATCTGTTGTCGGGTCACTTATTGACTTCATTGACTAGACCAGAAGACGTAAGGGGGAGGTGTTAGGGACAGTTGTATCATGTTGTGTATATAAATGAAATCCAGCTGATGGGTAACGTAAAAGGTGGTTTCAAAGTTATACCGTAGTCCATCATTTCAAATTTGTTTCTCAAAAGAGTGACATAACACTTTTCAAAATTCAGATACACCACCTTTGATAATGTTATGTTTTAGTAATCTAAACTATACACACTTTTGAAGGCAGTATACTGTATATAAAATCATATTAAACATGAAGCAACAAGGATAGCATACCAACACACCAATTTAAGAGTTGTATCTTACCATGAATTATCACTACCTATACCTCCAATAACCTATCTGCTGTGCGGTGCTTAATGTTCTGAGCACACTGAAAGCAAAGCACTTTCATGAATGTGACTTTGAGATGAGCAAGAGAAGATAATTTACATTAAAAATTAATTGAACATTTAATGAAACTGTTTCTCTCGTGTCATCAGGTAAATCGATTCTCCCTCTTGAAATGTAAACTACAGATTAAATAAGTTATACAAAATGACTTACTATAATTAAAATGTTCATTTTAATTGCCCATTGCAAAAATCAATGTTACTTCATGCTAATCTTTCCCTGGAGTTGACAAAAGTTCACAATGTTAAACAGCATGTTTCAGGCTACCAGTGTCCTAATGTCTTCTAAACTTAGAATGACAACTTCAGGATAAGTGGGTGAGGAAAGCAGTCTTGAAAATATATACTCCCAAAAAATATACAATATATAAAATAAATGACAAATATAGAAAGAGTTTTATGAAGTAATGTGTCTATTACTGTCGTTCTCTAATAAATACCAGTGAGTTAATTGGTAGTTTTAACTGCCAGGCAGTGGGTGTTTTGATAATGTGGCCCGGGCTAAATCCAAAAAACAGTTTAATCAGCAGTGACATCTGTCAGATGAAAAGATATTGTCACAAGGCTTAACAAGACATCTACATTTCTGTGGTTCTTTTCTCCACAATCAATAATTCCTACTTATCACAATATCACAGCATTTCTAAGAGTCACTGCTTAAAAACTACTTCAATACACACAGTGTTTGAGACAGTCTAAGGTATTTTTTAAAAGTGTTTTTTGTAAACTCATTTCAGATTTAAAATGGGAAGTACTGTTTTCAGTGAGTGAAGGCAAGCAGTGCACCTTCTTTGCTGGGAGGGATGATGGGTCCTAGTTCTAAGCTGAGGTTTAGTGAACATGAAGCTGGATGTTTCACGCTTGTGCAGAAGTGAAGCCCTTGTGTCAAAGTGTGTAAGTGTATACATTTTAGGCAGAAGAAAATAAGAAATGACAATAAAAACTGCCAAGCATATTGGTCTATCGTGTTCTATTCATCCTGTTAAGTTGTGCAATAGAGCTAACTCTATTATAGTTCTTCTCACACAGTATTGCCTCTAAGAAATGGTAACTCCTTTTTCGAAGGACAGCACAATTTATACAGAAAACCCATTCAATTACTTTCTTTTCCAGGGAGTTAAATTACTGAGAGGGTGGCAGGCCATTGGCCTGACAATTTTAAATTGCTTGAACACAAAGCCTTCTGTAACAAGGACAGCAGCTTGGGGGTAATTTTCTTGTTTTTGGAACATTTAGATTCTATACAATACAAGAGGAAATACACTAAATCTACATGTAAATTGCCATACAGAATAAGCCATAACAAGATTACTCTTAAATCAGTCAAATCACGTGCCACCAGGGATGCTTCCTCCATTAGATAAGTTTAGAAATAATAGTTAAATACCTTTTTAAAAGATGTTTTTTGAAAACGTGCAACTCTTTAGTTGCTGCCTGTGAATTTTATACCCTTTTCATTAATATTTCATAGATATAAATAAATATCTTTGCTGTAAATGTTTTTAGTGGCTGAGAATAGTTGGGTTACTGTAATTCAGTGTTGCATATAAGAAGTGTATATATATATAAGTGTATTCGGTATTTACATGATCTTTATGTTCTTTTCTGGAAAGAAAACTGAGTCATAGTTATTCAATAAACCAAGGAGAATTCTTTAACAAGATAAACATTCTAAAGAAGATTCTGAACATGATAGGGTGGCACCATCTCAGACAATAAGACACTTTATGGACACATTTATTCACATTTTTCACAAATGTATCTTATGATAGGCTGCCCTATGCATATACTGTATAATATTGGTATCAGTCTTAGTGACAATATGTTACAGATTACACAGATACTCCTGTTAAGTCTCCAGTTTCTTCAGACAGGGTTCCAAGTTTTATTAGGACACAAACCACTTCAGTCAAAACTGTTTAAGCCATAATTACAAAAGAAAAAAAAGATTCAGTATTACATGTAGGAATGTCAGCTCTGGAGGGTACAGGCATCATTACATACAGTAGAACTCTCACTTTGGTAGAGATTAATGACCCACTACAGCAATCTTCACAGACAATCAAGGCTAGCATTGCAGGTGTGATCTTTAATTGTAGAGTACACTGTATTCATAAGGGTTTTCTTCCCCAATAATTGTTTCAGATGAGGCCATTATTTCTCTGTGATTTTCTGGTTTAATTTATATGATGTGTACAGTACATCCTCACTGGGTGATATTTATTCCAAATTTTTCAAAGCTGTCAGTAAAGAGATTTATACTAATGCAAAGACTGACATGCAGGAGATCATGTCCTTGTAAATATCAACAGAACGAAAGTGTTAATTTCTAATTAGTACCCTTTTTTTGAAGCAATGGCAATTCAGCTAATTGGGATGATTTGAATATCAATTCTGGCAGGAAAATGAGACACATCAGGAGATAGGTTTGTTATTTAGAAAGCAGTGCTGAAAGGCTTTTATGAATAAATAAAGTTTATAACATAGTATTTATCTGAAGACATAAATATTTAATTTATGACAAATTAAATAATTACAACCAATTATTTTAGTGTCATTGATGCTAAATGCATTACTATTTTACTTTGGAGTGATTTAGAATCTTTTCTTACTCACAGATTCCCCTGCATAATTGAAAATGAAGGTGTGTTAAAAAATTATCTGTTTTAGAGCCTTACAAGCTGTTGATGCATCGTCATTCCTTATCCATCTCTTGTGTTTCAGCTCTAAAATCTCTTTGTATGAGAAAACAGTGGCCTGGATTAAAAAAAAGGCATCATTGTAGGCAAATCACTGATGAAAGGGCATATTTCTCCTGCCAGCACAGTTGGTTACTAAGCCTGTGAAATGCATTTAGCAGGTTTTTGCTTTTAGCTCTTCCTCATTTCCAGTGGATAGCATGATACCCAGCAGCCGTTACTTTGCCTGCGGCGTCTGGGCAAAATCAATTTCTAACTACTGTCTGCACGCATTGTAGAGACTTTTATTCAGATTCCCACCAGCAATCTGAAGCACCTTCAAGAACAGCAGTACCTGATTTTATTTTTTGTAAATGACAAGGTTGTAAATGCCTTTTAAGTAATCAGAATAATGAAACTCCTCCTTTCCACACAGAACCTGGAGGCCACAATGAGTGCACATCTATATGCTGGAGTGAATATAGAAATGTATTATATTAATTTACCACTTAGGAAAGACAGCCACCTGTTTTCTTTAGCACCTGTGCATTTGGGGCCATGGATGTCTGTAAAAATGACCTATTAAAACTCAATTTTTCTATTACCGCACTTACTAGTACTATATTTATTCAACCAAAGTTGCCATAGATAAGAGTCTACTAAACAATAAAACTATCGAACTGTTTGATCATAGAGCTCTAGTGTGGCAAAAGAAAGGAAAACTAATGTGACTCTTCCACTGCTGTGCAAATAAAACATCAGTAAGTAATTCCTTTTGTTCTTAAAGTTTTCTTTTAAATTCTTTTGTGCTTTTTACACCCATGTACAGGTTGAGCCCATCAGTCCAGACTCCGTCATCACTTCACATGTCGGTTGTATAGTGTTTTGAAAGAATGGGTAAGAGATACAAGTTACAGTACGTGATTAAAAAAGCAAGCAAACCGATCGGTAGGTCAGAAGATTGCTTCAGTTGTCTGTAGACTGACTGTCTTAGGAGGAGTAAAAAATACTTTTGAATGTCATCTTGTTAAATTAATTATGTAAGAATGCATACTGTACTTTATGCTTTTGTGTTCAGTGGAAATGTTCAGAACTATACATATATTATATATGGTTGGTTTGAGATAGCTTTTCAGTCTTCATGATTTGTGTAAATAGTATTGGAGTCTTTTCTCAGTGCTCATTAATTCTGATCCTTTGATATATGAAGAAATTACAAACACTACATACAGTACAGTACATGTATATTGTATACTATACTACGGCTCTCTTTTTATTAATGATTTTCAGGTGCTAGTCCATGATTTATGAATCACAGGAGAAATGGTTTAGATTGTCTCAGCCATGTTATAGTATATCTCAAAAGGACTACCAAAATATTATCAGTTATAAAGGTCGAGTGTGGTACATTTTGGCACATAATCATTTCTAGTTTGGCTGTTGTGGGACAGTTGGAAATGTTTCAATCTGCTAACCCATAACACATTGAAACTTCTGGTTTATGTTACCATATATTACCATTCATATGAAATATGTTTGAAATGACAAACACTGAAATAATTTCTCTTTTGCTTTTCAAAATAAAACTTTACAATATGGCTTCTCATTGCTATTGAGATTTATAAAGCATTAATAGAAAAGAAATGGACTGAAGATTACCTTATAAACGGCAACATACGGGAGATAAATCCATAAATTATGCATTTTTTTCAGTATTTCATTGGAAGTGGCAAGAGAATTAATAAATAATACTGTAAGAAAATTATGGCTCCTGGAAGTGTCCTGTACTGACCTTTCTGAGTAATTGAGTTATATGAAAAAGAAACCAAAATGGAAACCTAATATACACAAAAATCACAGTTCTGATTCACTTAATTTTAGATTAATCAATTGGAAAGTGTATTTTAAAGTTAAACAATACTGAATGTTCATTAAAAAGTCTAATGTTCCTGGGGGAAGGGAGGGATAATATATGCGTAGTGTATTGTCTTTAGCTTTACAGTAGACATTATTCTTCCATTTGAAAAAAAAACTATAATATAGCTTTCCAAGAGCCAAATTGCATTGTCCTGTATAGTATGGAATATTAACTACAAGAAACATTGTATGAATCTCCTCCAAATACTCTTGAGACATTAAAACATTTACTTATTACTCTTTTACATAAAATGAGGTTGTATTATGTCATTCATTGCCTGTGAATAATAATAATAAACTTCAGTCCATGTATAAAATAATTAGAAAACAAGAATAAGCAATCTTTTTTAAATCTCAAAAGTGTTTTTTTTTAGCTTCTGTTGCATTCAAAATCTCTTTGGATTCTGCTGTGGTACGATTGTAGATATGGTAGTTTGTCCCTGTTGTTAATATTAAGATATAATCACTTTATTGGCCATATACAATTTCTTGTATTAGGAATTTGTCTTTTAGCATGCCCCAACTTGCTCTCCATGAGACAGAATGCTGGTAAACAGTGCAGTTTAATCCCCTGGATATCTGAATTGATGATGTATAAATTTATATCAGTATCTCCTGCTTTCACGTTCTCATTAAGTTAAACGGAAGACAAGCATTTTACAACAACAAAAATACTCTTAACATGATTTGCACTGGCTTACCACAGAGCAAAAAACATACCGTAGATCAAGGGTTTATCCTATTGACTCCTCCAAAAGCACGGCTATGCCCGACCCCCAAACATGGGTACCACGAGACTTCTTCAAAGACACACCTAAATATACTATCCTCTCATGGCAACCAGCTTTGATAATGAATCATATTACTAAAGGGAGGTTCTAGACCTTGATGGACCTGATATGCTTAGCCCTCCATTAAGTGAAATGCTTGTTGATTGGTTTAAACCATAAGCTCAAGTCATTTCATTATTAGAACATCATAAACCTTTGAAGAGCCCTTTGATTTAAAGTCTTAAAGCCGTGCAATGATTCATTAATATCTAAAGAAAGATACTTGCAGGATTTACTATCTGAATGCTGTCAAAATCGAGGTTGAATTATTAAATTACCCATTTAGCAAAATGATGGAGTTCCCTTCTGCATACCACTCAGTGTGATCCCGCTGTGCTAATTTAGCTTTGTGGTTGTGTTGCCAAGAAAAAAAAAAGGGTGATGAAAATTAAGCTCATAGCAGAAGGCAGTTACCAGGTTCATACAAGAAGGAAAGCTGGCCTTGTAGGACGTGATTTGTATGCAAGTCATTCAATCAAGCAATGCTTTTGGTGTCACAGGTGGTTTCAGAGGCAGGAACTGACACACTGCTGGAACTTGGAGAAATGCGTATTCCACCACATTTGCTCTACAGCACATCCAAAGGATCTGGATATATTCACCTCTTGAGCTTCAACAGTGTGTCAGACGCAGAACCATCCTGTCATACCATGAACATACTATATGGGCAGCATTGTGGCACTGTGGTTAGCATTGCTGCCTTCCAGTCCTGGGTTCAATTCTGGACCTGGGATGCTATCTGCATTGAGTTTTATTGTTCTCCCTGTGTTCATATGGGTTTCCTCAGGGAGCTCCAGTTTCCTCTCAAAGTCCAAAGATATACCATACCAGAAGGTTAATTGGCTTCAGGGAAAATTGGCCCTAGGAGTCACTATGTGTCTGCGTGTGCCCTGTGATGGACTGGCATGTCATCCAGGGTGTGTCCTACCTTGCGCCTGTTGCTTGCTGCCATAGGCTCTGGCTCCCCTGTGACCCTGGATTGGATAAAGCAGTTAGAAGATGGATGGATGTATTAACGAGCACCTGCCTTGACAGAGGACCATGTAACAGAATGCTGGGAAACCATGCAGTTTAACCCCTGGACTAAATTTCGGTACCGTTTTGGTTTAAAACACCTCCTCAAGTCCCTGCATGCGCTGCCACACTTTCTATGAGTCGCAACACTTTTTGTTATTGTTTACCAATGTGATCTGCATTTCCCTGTTGTCATGTAAATTAACTGATAGTCATCTACAGCACATTGAGAAAATTGGAAGTATGCTGTGAAGCATCAGAATGTACATCTGTTTCTCTGTTTTCAAATGCAGGAAAACCTTGAAAAGTGCCTCATAGGGGCCTCACATTTTTAAAGAGACTTTTTGGGACTTTGAAGGTTTTCCTCGATAATGTACAGTACAGTTGAAATGATTGATTGACATAGCTCTTCAGGACGACCTTGAAGGATTTAACTGATTAGTTAAAGGTACCTATAAATTTCCAGCCCTGGTGTCTCAAGGGCAAGTTGTGTGCACCTGTTATAAAACCTTCAGTACTAAAAAGAGAAAGCCAATGGCTGAAAACCATTAAGTATAGATAGGCTGTTGATGCTTTGATTATGCAGCAATAATTTTATTGCACCTACTTGCTGCTCTCCACAAGCATAACAAGAAAGTAATTAAGTGTGAAAAAACAATCGATACTTACAACAATTAAGAAAGAAAGTCAACAATAAAGCTGTGAAATAGTATTATGTGAGGGTTTAACTAATTTCTTCACCATACTGTTCCAGGTTGGGCACAGTTGTGTTCAGTTTTGTCAGAATCACTAGTCACGTTGTTCAAATAGTTTGTCATGCAGCACATGGCAGCACTATCATGGAACTCACTTTTAAATACAATACTAAGGAAATTCTGATTTAAAAGAAAACTAATTTGAGGTAACGTTAATTTTGAGAACACCACACACAATCAATTTAAAGGTTTTGTTACTCCATCTGATCCATGCATTTTTTCATACACATAAAAAACTCCTAAAAATATAATGCTGTAATTTACATGCTTTGCTCATGGAGAAATCGAATACCACAGGAATGTGAAATACACGAGGTTCAGGGCTGTTCTTTTGTGAGTTAATACTGAGGCAATAACACAGCAGGGCTTGTACTACTTCAGAGTGAGTTGTATGATCCCTTGGCCCAACCCATCAGTATAATACATTAATTTTTAATTTTGTTCCTGTACAAGTTATTGAAGAGAGGTCTGCACCATTTTTGTTGATGGATTTAGCAAGCTAAATTGTATATGGGGGCCTGTTTTGGCCATGCAGTAAAAAAAACGTGCTATGGTATCTCACAATTGCGACTTTATATCTCAGAAATGTGACTTAGAAACTCAGAATTCTGACTTTATATCTCACATTTGCGAAATAGCCCACATTTCATTGTCTGTCCCTTTGTTGTAACGGATTCTGGTTCTAGGGCTTGTGCCCCTCGCTGCTCCCACCCTAGTTCGTGCCTCACTGCATTGGCTCAAACTCAGGTCGTGCCAGCTGAGCTAAAGAAGACCACTCAAAGTTCTGTAGTATACATAAAGGATGAACCAGTTAATAAAAAAACAATTATCTTGGGTTGTTACATGTATGAGGAAAAAACCTTTGCAACTTTTTAGCTCAAAGGACGTTTCTGAAAAATGGGTTTAATTGCATCTGCAAGACTGTGTATCTCAAATGTACAATACTGTATAACTTCCTACTACTTGCTATTTGTTTAATGCCTCATTAGTGATGTAAGTAGAGGTATCAGCATAAAACACTTTGTATACAACTAAGTATATTAAGTACTTTAGGTATATTCAAATCTACTACACTACAGTATATAACTTTTATTACTGTATGTATATGCCTAATATACAAAATGATCTACTGTATATGGGTGTATGCACTGCATTGACCAAAAGTAGCCCTAAAAGCAATAAATGGAAGGAAAACGAAAATATGATTCAGATTCTTGCATTTTGAATTTAAAGCACAGGTATATTAAGCAATAAAGCCAAAATGTATGGGGTATTCCTGACTCTTAGCCTATTGTAAGCCATGAACCATGCTCACGGAGAATAAAATTCAGCATCAAATTTCAAAAATGGAAAACTTGTCAAAAGTAGAATTTTACCATTGTTGATGCATTCTCCTTGCTTGTATGAGGTTGCTTAGTCATTTCAGACTAATATTTGATTCTTTAAAGTATATTTTCTACTGAAATGAGTGAAGGATTGTGTAAACTCTTTGATCAAAGCCCTAACCCTAACCTATGCAAAATGCCGAGCTAGGGTTAGGGTTAGGATTCCACCTAACGTAGACAAATTTTGATAGCATGACTGTGTTTTTGGGCAGGATTAGAATTGGGGAAAAGTAATGTTTCACTCCTATCTTTACTTTTTTTTTCTTGCATATATGGGTGTATGCACTGCCTTGACCAAAAGTAGCCCTAAAAGCAATAAATGGAAGGAAAACGAAAATATGATTCAGATTCTTGCATTTGGCATTTAATGCACAGGTATATTAAGCAATAAAGACAAAATGTATGGGGTATTCCTGACTCTTAGCCTATTGTAAGCCATGAACCATGCTCACGGAGAATACAATTCAGCATCAAATTTCAATAATGGAAAACTTGTCAAAAGTAGAATTTTACCATTGTTGATGCATTCTCCTTGCTTGTATGAGGTTGCTTAGACATTTCAGACTAATATTTGATTCTTTAAAGTATATTTTCTACTGAAATGAGTGAAGGATTGTGTAAACTCTTTGATCAAAGCCCTAACCCGAACCTATGCAATATGCCGAGCTAGGGTTAGGGTTAGGATTCCACATAACGTAGACAAATTTTGATAGCATGGCTGTGTTTTTGGGCAGGATTAGAATTGGAGAAAAGTAATGTTTCAATCCTATCTTTACTTTTTTTTCCTTGCATATATGCGTGTATGCACTGCATTGACCAAAAGTAGCCCTAAAAGCAATAAATGGAAGGAAAACGAAGATATGATTCAGATTCTTGCATTTTGCATTTAATGCACAGGTATATTAAGCAATAAAGCCAAAATGTATGGGGTATTCCAAACTCTTAGCCTACTGTAAGCCATGAACCATGCTCACGGAGAATAAAATTCAGCATCAAATTTCAATAATGGAAAACTTGTCAAAAGTAGAATTTTACCATTGTTGATGCATTCTCCTTGCTTGTATGAGGTTGCTCAGTCATTTCAGACTAATATTTGATTCTTTAAAGTATATTTTCTACTGAAATGAGTGAAGGATTGTGTAAACTCTTTGATCAAAGCCCTAACCCTAACCTATGCAATATGCCGAGCTAGGGTTAGGGTTAGGATTCCACATAACGTAGACAAATTTTGATAGCATGGCTGTGTTTTGGGGCAGGATTGGAATTGGTGAAAAGTAATGTTTCACTCCTATCTTCACTTTTTTTTTCTTGCATATATGGGTGTATGCACTGCATTGACCAAAAGTAGCCCTAAAAGCAATAAATGGAAGGAAAATGAAATATGATTCAGATTCTTGCATTTTGCATTTAATGCACAGGTATATTAAGCAATAAAGCCAAAATGTATGGGGTATTCCTGACTCTTAGCCTATTGTAAGCCATGAACCATGCTCACGGAGAATAAAATTCAGCATCAAATTTCAATAATGGAAAACTTGTCAAAAGTGGAAATTCACCATTGTTGATGCATTCTCCTTGCTTGTATGAGGTTGCTTAGTCATTTCAGACTAATATTTGATTCTTTAAAGTATATTTTCTACTGAAATGAGTGAAGGATTGTGTAAACTCTTTGATCAAAGCCCTAACCCTAACCTATGCAAAATGCCGAGCTAGAGTTAGGGTTAGGATTCCACATAACGTAGACAAATTTTGATAGCATGGCTGTGTTTTTGGGCAGGATTGGAATTGGGGAAAAGTAATGTTTTACTCCTATCTTCACTTTTTTTTTCTTGCATATATTGGTGTATGCACTGCATTAACCGAAAGTAGCCCTAAAAGCAATAAATGAAAGGAAAACGAAAATATGATTCAGATTCTTGCATTTTGCACTTAATGCACAGGTATATTAAGCAATAAAGCCAAAATGTATGGGGTATTCCTGACTCTTAGCCTATTGTAAGCCATGAACCATGCTCACGGAGAATAAAATTCAGCATCAAATTTCAATAATGGAAAACTTGTCAAAAGTAGAATTTTACCATTGTTGATGCATTCTCCTTGATTGTATGAGGTTGCTTAGTCATTTCAGACTAATATTTGATTCTTTAAAGTATATTTTCTACTGAAATGAGTGAAGGATTGTGTAAACTCTTTGATCAAAGCCTTAACCCTAACCTATGCAATATGCCGAGCTAGGGTTAGGGTTAGGATTCCACATAACGTAGACAAATTTTGATAGCATGGCTGTGTTTTTGGGCAGAATTGGAATTGGGGAAAAGTAATGTTTCACTCCTATCTTCACTTTTTTTTTCTTGCATATATGGGTGTATGCACTGCATTGACCAAAAGTAGCCCTAAAAGCAATAAATGGAAGGAAAACGAAAATATGATTCAGATTCTTGCATTTTGCATTTAATGCACAGGTATATTAAGCAATAAAGCCAAAATGTATGGGGTATTCCTGACTCTTAGCCTATTGTAAGCCATGAACCATGCTCACGGAGAATAAAATTCAGCATCAAATTTCAATAATGGAAAACTTGTCAAAAGTGGAAATTCACCATTGTTGATGCATTCTCCTTGCTTGTATGAGGTTGCTCAGTCATTTCAGACTAATATTTGATTCTTTAAAGTATATTTTCTACTGAAATGAGTGAAGGATTGTGTAAACTCTTTGAAAAAAGCCCTAACCCTAACCTTTGCAAAATGCCGAGCTAGGGTTAGGGTTAGGATTCCACATAACGTAGACAAATTTTGATAGCATGGCTGTGTTTTTGGGCAGGATTGAAATTGGGGAAAAGTAATGTTTCACTCCTATCTTTACTTTTTTTTTCTTGCATATATGGGTGTATGCACTGCATTGACCAAAAGTAGCCCTAAAAGCAATAAATGGAAGGAAAATGAAAATATGATTCAGATTCTTGCATTTTGCATTTAATGCACAGGTATATTAAGCAATAAAGCCAAAATGTATGGGGTATTCCTGACTCTTAGCCTATTGTAAGCCATGAACCATGCTCACGGAGAATAAAATTCAGCATCAAATTTCAATAATGGAAAACTTGTCAAAAGTAGAATTTTACCATTGTTGATGCATTCTCCTTGCTTGTATGAGGTTGCTCAGTCATTTCAGACTAATATTTGATTCTTTAAAGTATATTTTCTACTGAAATGAGTGAAGGATTGTGTAAACTCTTTGACCAAAGCCCTAACCCTAACCTTTGCAAAATGCCGAGCTAGGGTTAGGGTTAGGATTCCACATAACGTAGACAAATTTTGATAGCATGGCTGTGTTTTTGGGCAGGATTGGAATTGGGGAAAAGTAATGTTTCACTCCTATCTTTACTTTTTTTTTCTTGCATATATGGGTGTATGCACTGCATTGACCAAAAGTAGCCCTAAAAGCAATAAATGGAAGGAAAATGAAAATATGATTCAGATTCTTGCATTTTGCATTTAATGCACAGGTATATTAAGCAATAAAGCCAAAATGTATGGGGTATTCCTGACTCTTAGCCTATTGTAAGCCATGAACCATGCTCACGGAGAATAAAATTCAGCATCAAATTTCAATAATGGAAAACTTGTCAAAAGTAGAATTTTACCATTGTTGATGCATTCTCCTTGCTTGTATGAGGTTGCTTAGTCATTTCAGACTAATATTTGATTCTTTAAAGTATATTTTCTACTGAAATGAGTGAAGGATTGTGTAAACTCTTTGATCAAAGCCCTAACCCTAACCTATGCAAAATGCCGAGCTAGGGTTAGGGTTAGGATTCGACATAACGTAGACAAATTTTGATAGCATGGCTGTGTTTTTGGGCAGGATTGGAATTGGGGAAAAGTAATGTTTCACTCCTATCTTTACTTTTTTTTTCTTGCATATATGGGTGTATGCACTGCATTGACCAAAAGTAGCCCTAAAAGCAATAAATGGAAGGAAAATGAAAATATGATTCAGATTCTTGCATTTTGCATTTAATGCACAGGTATATTAAGCAATAAAGCCAAAATGTATGGGGTATTCCTGACTCTTAGCCTATTGTAAGCCATGAACCATGCTCACGGAGAATAAAATTCAGAATCAAATTTCAATAATGGAAAACTTGTCAAAAGTAGAATTTTACCATTGTTGATGCATTCTCCTTGCTTGTATGAGGTTGCTTAGTCATTTCAGACTAATATTTGATTCTTTAAAGTATATTTTCTACTGAAATGAGTGAAGGATTGTGTAAACTCTTTGATCAAAGCCCTAACCCTAACCTATGCAAAATGCCGAGCTAGGGTTAGGGTTAGGATTCCACATAACGTAGACAAATTTTGATAGCATGGCTGTGTTTTTGGGCAGGATTGGAATTGGGGAAAAGTAATGTTTTACTCCTATCTTCACTTTTTTTTTCTTGCATATATTGGTGTATGCACTGCATTGACCGAAAGTAGCCCTAAAAGCAATCAATGGAAGGAAAACGAAAATATGATTCAGATTCTTGCATTTTGCACTTAATGCACAGGTATATTAAGCAATAAAGCCAAAATGTATGGGGTATTCCTGACTCTTAGCCTATTGTAAGCCATGAACCATGCTCACGGAGAATAAAATTCAGCATCAAATTTCAATAATGGAAAACTTGTCAAAAGTAGAATTTTACCATTGTTGATGCATTCTCCTTGCTTGTATGAGGTTGCTTATTCATTTCAGACTAATATTTGATTCTTTAAAGTATATTTTCTACTGAAATGAGTGAAGGATTGTGTAAACTCTTTGATCAAAGCCCTAACCCTAACCTATGCAAAATGCCGAGCTAGGGTTAGGGTTAGGATTCCACATAACGTAGACAAATTTTGATAGCATGGCTGTGTTTTTGGGCAGGATTGGAAATGGGGAAAAGTAATGTTTTACTCCTATCTTTACTTTTTTTTTTCTTGCATATATGGGTGTATGCACTGCATTGACCAAAAGTAGCCCTAAAAGCAATAAATGGAAGGAAAATGAAAATATGATTCAGATTCTTGCATTTTGCATTTAATGCACAGGTATATTAAGCAATAAAGCCAAAATGTATGGGGTATTCCTGACTCTTAGCCTATTGTAAGCCATGAACCATGCTCACGGAGAATAAAATTCAGCATCAAATTTCAATAATGGAAAACTTGTCAAAAGTAGAATTTTACCATTGTTGATGCATTCTCCTTGCTTGTATGAGGTTGCTTAGTCATTTCAGACTAATATTTGATTCTTTAAAGTATATTTTCTACTGAAATGAGTGAAGGATTGTGTAAACTCTTTGATCAAAGCCTTAACCCTAACCTATGCAATATGCCGAGCTAGGGTTAGGGTTAGGATTCCACATAACGTAGACAAATTTTGATAGCATGGCTGTGTTTTTGGGCAGAATTGGAATTGGGGAAAAGTAATGTTTCACTCCTATCTTTACTTTTTTTTTCTTGCATATATGGGTGTATGCACTGCATTGACCAAAAGTAGCCCTAAAAGCAATAAATGGAAGGAAAATGAAAATATGATTCAGATTCTTGCATTTTGCATTTAATGCACAGGTATATTAAGCAATAAAGCCAAAATGTATGGGGTATTCCTGACTCTTAGCCTATTGTAAGCCATGAACCATGTTCACGGAGAATAAAATTCAGCATCAAATTTCAATAATGGAAAACTTGTCAAAAGTGGAAATTCACCATTGTTGATGCATTCTCCTTGCTTGTATGAGGTTGCTTAGTCATTTCAGACTAATATTTGATTCTTTAAAGTATATTTTCTACTGAAATGAGTGAAGGATTGTGTAAACTCTTTTATCAAAGCCCTAACCCTAACCTATGCAAAATGCCGAGCTAGGGTTAGGGTTAGGATTCCACATAACGTAGACAAATTTTGATAGCATGGCTGTGTTTTTGGGCAGGATTGGAAATGGGGAAAAGTAATGTTTTACTCCTATCTTTACTTTTTTTTTCTTGCATATATGGGTGTATGCACTGCATTGACCAAAAGTAGCCCTAAAAGCAATAAATGGAAGGAAAATGAAAATATGATTCAGATTCTTGCATTTTGCATTTAATGCACAGGTATATTAAGCAATAAAGCCAAAATGTATGGGGTATTCCTGACTCTTAGCCTATTGTAAGCCATGAACCATGCTCACGGAGAATAAAATTCAGCATCAAATTTCAATAATGGAAAACTTGTCAAAAGTAGAATTTTACCATTGTTGATGCATTCTCCTTGCTTGTATGAGGTTGCTCAGTCATTTCAGACTAATATTTGATTCTTTAAAGTATATTTTCTACTGAAATGAGTGAAGGATTGTGTAAACTCTTTGACCAAAGCCCTAACCCTAACCTATGCAAAATGCCGAGCTAGGGTTAGGGTTAGGATTCCACATAACGTAGACAAATTTTGATAGCATGGCTGTGTTTTTGGGCAGGATTGGAATTGGGGAAAAGTAATGTTTTACTCCTATCTTCACTTTTTTTTTCTTGCATATATGGGTGTATGCACTGCATTGACCGAAAGTAGCCCTAAAAGCAATCAATGGAAGGAAAACGAAAATATGATTCAGATTCTTGCATTTTGCACTTAATGCACAGGTATATTAAGCAATAAAGCCAAAATGTATGGGGTATTCCTGACTCTTAGCCTATTGTAAGCCATGAACCATGCTCACGGAGAATAAAATTCAGCATCAAATTTCAATAATGGAAAACTTGTCAAAAGTGGAAATTCACCATTGTTGATGCATTCTCCTTGCTTGTATGAGGTTGCTCAGTCATTTCAGACTAATATTTGATTCTTTAAAGTATATTTTCTACTGAAATGAGTGAAGGATTGTGTAAACTCTTTGACCAAAGCCCTAACCCTAACCTTTGCAAAATGCCGAGCTAGGGTTAGGGTTAGGATTCCACATAACGTAGACAAATTTTGATAGCATGGCTGTGTTTTTGGGCAGGATTGGAATTGGGGAAAAGTAATGTTTCACTCCTATCTTTACTTTTTTTTTCTTGCATATATGGGTGTATGCACTGCATTGACCAAAAGTAGCCCTAAAAGCAATAAATGGAAGGAAAATGAAAATATGATTCAGATTCTTGCATTTTGCATTTAATGCACAGGTATATTAAGCAATAAAGCCAAAATGTATGGGGTATTCCTGACTCTTAGCCTATTGTAAGCCATGAACCATGCTCACGGAGAATAAAATTCAGCATCAAATTTCAATAATGGAAAACTTGTCAAAAGTAGAATTTTACCATTGTTGATGCATTCTCCTTGCTTGTATGAGGTTGCTCAGTCATTTCAGACTAATATTTGATTCTTTAAAGTATATTTTCTACTGAAATGAGTGAAGGATTGTGTAAACTCTTTGACCAAAGCCCTAACCCTAACCTTTGCAAAATGCCGAGCTAGGGTTAGGGTTAGGATTCCACATAACGTAGACAAATTTTGATAGCATGGCTGTGTTTTTGGGCAGGATTGGAATTGGGGAAAAGTAATGTTTCACTCCTATCTTTACTTTTTTTTTCTCGCATATATGGGTGTATGCACTGCATTGACCAAAAGTAGCCCTAAAAGCAATAAATGGAAGGAAAATGAAAATATGATTCAGATTCTTGCATTTTGCATTTAATGCACAGGTATATTAAGCAATAAAGCCAAAATGTATGGGGTATTCCTGACTCTTAGCCTATTGTAAGCCATGAACCATGCTCACGGAGAATAAAATTCAGCATCAAATTTCAATAATGGAAAACTTGTCAAAAGTAGAATTTTACCATTGTTGATGCATTCTCCTTGCTTGTATGAGGTTGCTTAGTCATTTCAGACTAATATTTGATTCTTTAAAGTATATTTTCTACTGAAATGAGTGAAGGATTGTGTAAACTCTTTGATCAAAGCCCTAACCCTAACCTATGCAAAATGCCGAGCTAGGGTTAGGGTTAGGATTCGACATAACGTAGACAAATTTTGATAGCATGGCTGTGTTTTTGGGCAGGATTGGAATTGGGGAAAAGTAATGTTTCACTCCTATCTTTACTTTTTTTTTCTTGCATATATGGGTGTATGCACTGCATTGACCAAAAGTAGCCCTAAAAGCAATAAATGGAAGGAAAATGAAAATATGATTCAGATTCTTGCATTTTGCATTTAATGCACAGGTATATTAAGCAATAAAGCCAAAATGTATGGGGTATTCCTGACTCTTAGCCTATTGTAAGCCATGAACCATGCTCACGGAGAATAAAATTCAGAATCAAATTTCAATAATGGAAAACTTGTCAAAAGTAGAATTTTACCATTGTTGATGCATTCTCCTTGCTTGTATGAGGTTGCTTAGTCATTTCAGACTAATATTTGATTCTTTAAAGTATATTTTCTACTGAAATGAGTGAAGGATTGTGTAAACTCTTTGATCAAAGCCCTAACCCTAACCTATGCAAAATGCCGAGCTAGGGTTAGGGTTAGGATTCCACATAACGTAGACAAATTTTGATAGCATGGCTGTGTTTTTGGGCAGGATTGGAATTGGGGAAAAGTAATGTTTTACTCCTATCTTCACTTTTTTTTTCTTGCATATATTGGTGTATGCACTGCATTGACCAAAAGTAGCCCTAAAAGCAATAAATGGAAGGAAAATGAAAATATGATTCAGATTCTTGCATTTTGCATTTAATGCACAGGTATATTAAGCAATAAAGCCAAAATGTATGGGGTATTCCTGACTCTTAGCCTATTGTAAGCCATGAACCATGCTCACGGAGAATAAAATTCAGCATCAAATTTCAATAATGGAAAACTTGTCAAAAGTAGAATTTTACCATTGTTGATGCATTCTCCTTGCTTGTATGAGGTTGCTTAGTCATTTCAGACTAATATTTGATTCTTTAAAGTATATTTTCTACTGAAATGAGTGAAGGATTGTGTAAACTCTTTGATCAAAGCCTTAACCCTAACCTATGCAATATGCCGAGCTAGGGTTAGGGTTAGGATTCCACATAACGTAGACAAATTTTGATAGCATGGCTGTGTTTTTGGGCAGAATTGGAATTGGGGAAAAGTAATGTTTCACTCCTATCTTTACTTTTTTTTTCTTGCATATATGGGTGTATGCACTGCATTGACCAAAAGTAGCCCTAAAAGCAATAAATGGAAGGAAAATGAAAATATGATTCAGATTCTTGCATTTTGCATTTAATGCACAGGTATATTAAGCAATAAAGCCAAAATGTATGGGGTATTCCTGACTCTTAGCCTATTGTAAGCCATGAACCATGCTCACGGAGAATAAAATTCAGCATCAAATTTCAATAATGGAAAACTTGTCAAAAGTAGAATTTTACCATTGTTGATGCATTCTCCTTGCTTGTATGAGGTTGCTTAGTCATTTCAGACTAATATTTGATTCTTTAAAGTATATTTTCTACTGAAATGAGTGAAGGATTGTGTAAACTCTTTGATCAAAGCCCTAACCCTAACCTATGCAAAATGCCGAGCTAGGGTTAGGGTTAGGATTCCACATAACGTAGACAAATTTTGATAGCATGGCTGTGTTTTTGGGCAGGATTGGAATTGGGGAAAAGTAATGTTTTACTCCTATCTTCACTTTTTTTTTCTTGCATATATTGGTGTATGCACTGCATTGACCGAAAGTAGCCCTAAAAGCAATCAATGGAAGGAAAACGAAAATATGATTCAGATTCTTGCATTTTGCACTTAATGCACAGGTATATTAAGCAATAAAGCCAAAATGTATGGGGTATTCCTGACTCTTAGCCTATTGTAAGCCATGAACCATGCTCACGGAGAATAAAATTCAGCATCAAATTTCAATAATGGAAAACTTGTCAAAAGTAGAATTTTACCATTGTTGATGCATTCTCCTTGCTTGTATGAGGTTGCTTATTCATTTCAGACTAATATTTGATTCTTTAAAGTATATTTTCTACTGAAATGAGTGAAGGATTGTGTAAACTCTTTGATCAAAGCCCTAACCCTAACCTATGCAAAATGCCGAGCTAGGGTTAGGGTTAGGATTCCACATAACGTAGACAAATTTTGATAGCATGGCTGTGTTTTTGGGCAGGATTGGAAATGGGGAAAAGTAATGTTTTACTCCTATCTTTACTTTTTTTTTTCTTGCATATATGGGTGTATGCACTGCATTGACCAAAAGTAGCCCTAAAAGCAATAAATGGAAGGAAAATGAAAATATGATTCAGATTCTTGCATTTTGCATTTAATGCACAGGTATATTAAGCAATAAAGCCAAAATGTATGGGGTATTCCTGACTCTTAGCCTATTGTAAGCCATGAACCATGCTCACGGAGAATAAAATTCAGCATCAAATTTCAATAATGGAAAACTTGTCAAAAGTAGAATTTTACCATTGTTGATGCATTCTCCTTGCTTGTATGAGGTTGCTTAGTCATTTCAGACTAATATTTGATTCTTTAAAGTATATTTTCTACTGAAATGAGTGAAGGATTGTGTAAACTCTTTGATCAAAGCCTTAACCCTAACCTATGCAATATGCCGAGCTAGGGTTAGGGTTAGGATTCCACATAACGTAGACAAATTTTGATAGCATGGCTGTGTTTTTGGGCAGAATTGGAATTGGGGAAAAGTAATGTTTCACTCCTATCTTTACTTTTTTTTTCTTGCATATATGGGTGTATGCACTGCATTGACCAAAAGTAGCCCTAAAAGCAATAAATGGAAGGAAAATGAAAATATGATTCAGATTCTTGCATTTTGCATTTAATGCACAGGTATATTAAGCAATAAAGCCAAAATGTATGGGGTATTCCTGACTCTTAGCCTATTGTAAGCCATGAACCATGTTCACGGAGAATAAAATTCAGCATCAAATTTCAATAATGGAAAACTTGTCAAAAGTGGAAATTCACCATTGTTGATGCATTCTCCTTGCTTGTATGAGGTTGCTTAGTCATTTCAGACTAATATTTGATTCTTTAAAGTATATTTTCTACTGAAATGAGTGAAGGATTGTGTAAACTCTTTTATCAAAGCCCTAACCCTAACCTATGCAAAATGCCGAGCTAGGGTTAGGGTTAGGATTCCACATAACGTAGACAAATTTTGATAGCATGGCTGTGTTTTTGGGCAGGATTGGAATTGGGGAAAAGTAATGTTTCACTCCTATCTTTACTTTTTTTTTCTTGCATATATGGGTGTATGCACTGCATTGACCAAAAGTAGCCCTAAAAGCAATAAATGGAAGGAAAATGAAAATATGATTCAGATTCTTGCATTTTGCATTTAATGCACAGGTATATTAAGCAATAAAGCCAAAATGTATGGGGTATTCCTGACTCTTAGCCTATTGTAAGCCATGAACCATGCTCACGGAGAATAAAATTCAGCATCAAATTTCAATAATGGAAAACTTGTCAAAAGTAGAATTTTACCATTGTTGATGCATTCTCCTTGCTTGTATGAGGTTGCTTAGTCATTTCAGACTAATATTTGATTCTTTAAAGTATATTTTCTACTGAAATGAGTGAAGGATTGTGTAAACTCTTTGATCAAAGCCCTAACCCTAACCTATGCAAAATGCCGAGCTAGGGTTAGGGTTAGGATTCCACATAACGTAGACAAATTTTGATAGCATGGCTGTGTTTTTGGGCAGGATTGGAAATGGGGAAAAGTAATGTTTTACTCCTATCTTTACTTTTTTTTTCTTGCATATATGGGTGTATGCACTGCATTGACCAAAAGTAGCCCTAAAAGCAATAAATGGAAGGAAAATGAAAATATGATTCAGATTCTTGCATTTTGCATTTAATGCACAGGTATATTAAGCAATAAAGCCAAAATGTATGGGGTATTCCTGACTCTTAGCCTATTGTAAGCCATGAACCATGCTCACGGAGAATAAAATTCAGCATCAAATTTCAATAATGGAAAACTTGTCAAAAGTAGAATTTTACCATTGTTGATGCATTCTCCTTGCTTGTATGAGGTTGCTCAGTCATTTCAGACTAATATTTGATTCTTTAAAGTATATTTTCTACTGAAATGAGTGAAGGATTGTGTAAACTCTTTGACCAAAGCCCTAACCCTAACCTATGCAAAATGCCGAGCTAGGGTTAGGGTTAGGATTCCACATAACGTAGACAAATTTTGATAGCATGGCTGTGTTTTTGGGCAGGATTGGAATTGGGGAAAAGTAATGTTTTACTCCTATCTTCACTTTTTTTTTCTTGCATATATGGGTGTATGCACTGCATTGACCGAAAGTAGCCCTAAAAGCAATCAATGGAAGGAAAACGAAAATATGATTCAGATTCTTGCATTTTGCACTTAATGCACAGGTATATTAAGCAATAAAGCCAAAATGTATGGGGTATTCCTGACTCTTAGCCTATTGTAAGCCATGAACCATGCTCACGGAGAATAAAATTCAGCATCAAATTTCAATAATGGAAAACTTGTCAAAAGTGGAAATTCACCATTGTTGATGCATTCTCCTTGCTTGTATGAGGTTGCTCAGTCATTTCAGACTAATATTTGATTCTTTAAAGTATATTTTCTACTGAAATGAGTGAAGGATTGTGTAAACTCTTTGACCAAAGCCCTAACCCTAACCTTTGCAAAATGCCGAGCTAGGGTTAGGGTTAGGATTCCACATAACGTAGACAAATTTTGATAGCATGGCTGTGTTTTTGGGCAGGATTGGAATTGGGGAAAAGTAATGTTTCACTCCTATCTTTACTTTTTTTTTCTTGCATATATGGGTGTATGCACTGCATTGACCAAAAGTAGCCCTAAAAGCAATAAATGGAAGGAAAATGAAAATATGATTCAGATTCTTGCATTTTGCATTTAATGCACAGGTATATTAAGCAATAAAGCCAAAATGTATGGGGTATTCCTGACTCTTAGCCTATTGTAAGCCATGAACCATGCTCACGGAGAATAAAATTCAGCATCAAATTTCAATAATGGAAAACTTGTCAAAAGTAGAATTTTACCATTGTTGATGCATTCTCCTTGCTTGTATGAGGTTGCTCAGTCATTTCAGACTAATATTTGATTCTTTAAAGTATATTTTCTACTGAAATGAGTGAAGGATTGTGTAAACTCTTTGACCAAAGCCCTAACCCTAACCTTTGCAAAATGCCGAGCTAGGGTTAGGGTTAGGATTCCACATAACGTAGACAAATTTTGATAGCATGGCTGTGTTTTTGGGCAGGATTGGAATTGGGGAAAAGTAATGTTTCACTCCTATCTTTACTTTTTTTTTCTCGCATATATGGGTGTATGCACTGCATTGACCAAAAGTAGCCCTAAAAGCAATAAATGGAAGGAAAATGAAAATATGATTCAGATTCTTGCATTTTGCATTTAATGCACAGGTATATTAAGCAATAAAGCCAAAATGTATGGGGTATTCCTGACTCTTAGCCTATTGTAAGCCATGAACCATGCTCACGGAGAATAAAATTCAGCATCAAATTTCAATAATGGAAAACTTGTCAAAAGTAGAATTTTACCATTGTTGATGCATTCTCCTTGCTTGTATGAGGTTGCTTAGTCATTTCAGACTAATATTTGATTCTTTAAAGTATATTTTCTACTGAAATGAGTGAAGGATTGTGTAAACTCTTTGATCAAAGCCCTAACCCTAACCTATGCAAAATGCCGAGCTAGGGTTAGGGTTAGGATTCGACATAACGTAGACAAATTTTGATAGCATGGCTGTGTTTTTGGGCAGGATTGGAATTGGGGAAAAGTAATGTTTCACTCCTATCTTTACTTTTTTTTTCTTGCATATATGGGTGTATGCACTGCATTGACCAAAAGTAGCCCTAAAAGCAATAAATGGAAGGAAAATGAAAATATGATTCAGATTCTTGCATTTTGCATTTAATGCACAGGTATATTAAGCAATAAAGCCAAAATGTATGGGGTATTCCTGACTCTTAGCCTATTGTAAGCCATGAACCATGCTCACGGAGAATAAAATTCAGAATCAAATTTCAATAATGGAAAACTTGTCAAAAGTAGAATTTTACCATTGTTGATGCATTCTCCTTGCTTGTATGAGGTTGCTTAGTCATTTCAGACTAATATTTGATTCTTTAAAGTATATTTTCTACTGAAATGAGTGAAGGATTGTGTAAACTCTTTGATCAAAGCCCTAACCCTAACCTATGCAAAATGCCGAGCTAGGGTTAGGGTTAGGATTCCACATAACGTAGACAAATTTTGATAGCATGGCTGTGTTTTTGGGCAGGATTGGAATTGGGGAAAAGTAATGTTTTACTCCTATCTTCACTTTTTTTTTCTTGCATATATTGGTGTATGCACTGCATTGACCAAAAGTAGCCCTAAAAGCAATAAATGGAAGGAAAATGAAAATATGATTCAGATTCTTGCATTTTGCATTTAATGCACAGGTATATTAAGCAATAAAGCCAAAATGTATGGGGTATTCCTGACTCTTAGCCTATTGTAAGCCATGAACCATGCTCACGGAGAATAAAATTCAGCATCAAATTTCAATAATGGAAAACTTGTCAAAAGTAGAATTTTACCATTGTTGATGCATTCTCCTTGCTTGTATGAGGTTGCTTAGTCATTTCAGACTAATATTTGATTCTTTAAAGTATATTTTCTACTGAAATGAGTGAAGGATTGTGTAAACTCTTTGATCAAAGCCTTAACCCTAACCTATGCAATATGCCGAGCTAGGGTTAGGGTTAGGATTCCACATAACGTAGACAAATTTTGATAGCATGGCTGTGTTTTTGGGCAGAATTGGAATTGGGGAAAAGTAATGTTTCACTCCTATCTTTACTTTTTTTTTCTTGCATATATGGGTGTATGCACTGCATTGACCAAAAGTAGCCCTAAAAGCAATAAATGGAAGGAAAATGAAAATATGATTCAGATTCTTGCATTTTGCATTTAATGCACAGGTATATTAAGCAATAAAGCCAAAATGTATGGGGTATTCCTGACTCTTAGCCTATTGTAAGCCATGAACCATGCTCACGGAGAATAAAATTCAGCATCAAATTTCAATAATGGAAAACTTGTCAAAAGTAGAATTTTACCATTGTTGATGCATTCTCCTTGCTTGTATGAGGTTGCTTAGTCATTTCAGACTAATATTTGATTCTTTAAAGTATATTTTCTACTGAAATGAGTGAAGGATTGTGTAAACTCTTTGATCAAAGCCCTAACCCTAACCTATGCAAAATGCCGAGCTAGGGTTAGGGTTAGGATTCCACATAACGTAGACAAATTTTGATAGCATGGCTGTGTTTTTGGGCAGGATTGGAATTGGGGAAAAGTAATGTTTTACTCCTATCTTCACTTTTTTTTTCTTGCATATATTGGTGTATGCACTGCATTGACCGAAAGTAGCCCTAAAAGCAATCAATGGAAGGAAAACGAAAATATGATTCAGATTCTTGCATTTTGCACTTAATGCACAGGTATATTAAGCAATAAAGCCAAAATGTATGGGGTATTCCTGACTCTTAGCCTATTGTAAGCCATGAACCATGCTCACGGAGAATAAAATTCAGCATCAAATTTCAATAATGGAAAACTTGTCAAAAGTAGAATTTTACCATTGTTGATGCATTCTCCTTGCTTGTATGAGGTTGCTTATTCATTTCAGACTAATATTTGATTCTTTAAAGTATATTTTCTACTGAAATGAGTGAAGGATTGTGTAAACTCTTTGATCAAAGCCCTAACCCTAACCTATGCAAAATGCCGAGCTAGGGTTAGGGTTAGGATTCCACATAACGTAGACAAATTTTGATAGCATGGCTGTGTTTTTGGGCAGGATTGGAAATGGGGAAAAGTAATGTTTTACTCCTATCTTTACTTTTTTTTTTCTTGCATATATGGGTGTATGCACTGCATTGACCAAAAGTAGCCCTAAAAGCAATAAATGGAAGGAAAATGAAAATATGATTCAGATTCTTGCATTTTGCATTTAATGCACAGGTATATTAAGCAATAAAGCCAAAATGTATGGGGTATTCCTGACTCTTAGCCTATTGTAAGCCATGAACCATGCTCACGGAGAATAAAATTCAGCATCAAATTTCAATAATGGAAAACTTGTCAAAAGTAGAATTTTACCATTGTTGATGCATTCTCCTTGCTTGTATGAGGTTGCTTAGTCATTTCAGACTAATATTTGATTCTTTAAAGTATATTTTCTACTGAAATGAGTGAAGGATTGTGTAAACTCTTTGATCAAAGCCTTAACCCTAACCTATGCAATATGCCGAGCTAGGGTTAGGGTTAGGATTCCACATAACGTAGACAAATTTTGATAGCATGGCTGTGTTTTTGGGCAGAATTGGAATTGGGGAAAAGTAATGTTTCACTCCTATCTTTACTTTTTTTTTTCTTGCATATATGGGTGTATGCACTGCATTGACCAAAAGTAGCCCTAAAAGCAATAAATGGAAGGAAAATGAAAATATGATTCAGATTCTTGCATTTTGCATTTAATGCACAGGTATATTAAGCAATAAAGCCAAAATGTATGGGGTATTCCTGACTCTTAGCCTATTGTAAGCCATGAACCATGTTCACGGAGAATAAAATTCAGCATCAAATTTCAATAATGGAAAACTTGTCAAAAGTGGAAATTCACCATTGTTGATGCATTCTCCTTGCTTGTATGAGGTTGCTTAGTCATTTCAGACTAATATTTGATTCTTTAAAGTATATTTTCTACTGAAATGAGTGAAGGATTGTGTAAACTCTTTTATCAAAGCCCTAACCCTAACCTATGCAAAATGCCGAGCTAGGGTTAGGGTTAGGATTCCACATAACGTAGACAAATTTTGATAGCATGGCTGTGTTTTTGGGCAGGATTGGAATTGGGGAAAAGTAATGTTTCACTCCTATCTTTACTTTTTTTTTCTTGCATATATGGGTGTATGCACTGCATTGACCAAAAGTAGCCCTAAAAGCAATAAATGGAAGGAAAATGAAAATATGATTCAGATTCTTGCATTTTGCATTTAATGCAAAGGTATATTAAGCAATAAAGCCAAAATGTATGGGGTATTCCTGACTCTTAGCCTATTGTAAGCCATGAACCATGCTCACGGAGAATAAAATTCAGCATCAAATTTCAATAATGGAAAACTTGTCAAAAGTAGAATTTTACCATTGTTGATGCATTCTCCTTGCTTGTATGAGGTTGCTTAGTCATTTCAGACTAATATTTGATTCTTTAAAGTATATTTTCTACTGAAATGAGTGAAGGATTGTGTAAACTCTTTGATCAAAGCCCTAACCCTAACCTATGCAAAATGCCGAGCTAGGGTTAGGGTTAGGATTCCACATAACGTAGACAAATTTTGATAGCATGGCTGTGTTTTTGGGCAGGATTGGAAATGGGGAAAAGTAATGTTTTACTCCTATCTTTACTTTTTTTTTCTTGCATATATGGGTGTATGCACTGCATTGACCAAAAGTAGCCCTAAAAGCAATAAATGGAAGGAAAATGAAAATATGATTCAGATTCTTGCATTTTGCATTTAATGCACAGGTATATTAAGCAATAAAGCCAAAATGTATGGGGTATTCCTGACTCTTAGCCTATTGTAAGCCATGAACCATGCTCACGGAGAATAAAATTCAGCATCAAATTTCAATAATGGAAAACTTGTCAAAAGTAGAATTTTACCATTGTTGATGCATTCTCCTTGCTTGTATGAGGTTGCTCAGTCATTTCAGACTAATATTTGATTCTTTAAAGTATATTTTCTACTGAAATGAGTGAAGGATTGTGTAAACTCTTTGACCAAAGCCCTAACCCTAACCTATGCAAAATGCCGAGCTAGGGTTAGGGTTAGGATTCCACATAACGTAGACAAATTTTGATAGCATGGCTGTGTTTTTGGGCAGGATTGGAATTGGGGAAAAGTAATGTTTTACTCCTATCTTCACTTTTTTTTTCTTGCATATATGGGTGTATGCACTGCATTGACCGAAAGTAGCCCTAAAAGCAATCAATGGAAGGAAAACGAAAATATGATTCAGATTCTTGCATTTTGCACTTAATGCACAGGTATATTAAGCAATAAAGCCAAAATGTATGGGGTATTCCTGACTCTTAGCCTATTGTAAGCCATGAACCATGCTCACGGAGAATAAAATTCAGCATCAAATTTCAATAATGGAAAACTTGTCAAAAGTGGAAATTCACCATTGTTGATGCATTCTCCTTGCTTGTATGAGGTTGCTCAGTCATTTCAGACTAATATTTGATTCTTTAAAGTATATTTTCTACTGAAATGAGTGAAGGATTGTGTAAACTCTTTGACCAAAGCCCTAACCCTAACCTTTGCAAAATGCCGAGCTAGGGTTAGGGTTAGGATTCCACATAACGTAGACAAATTTTGATAGCATGGCTGTGTTTTTGGGCAGGATTGGAATTGGGGAAAAGTAATGTTTCACTCCTATCTTTACTTTTTTTTTCTTGCATATATGGGTGTATGCACTGCATTGACCAAAAGTAGCCCTAAAAGCAATAAATGGAAGGAAAATGAAAATATGATTCAGATTCTTGCATTTTGCATTTAATGCACAGGTATATTAAGCAATAAAGCCAAAATGTATGGGGTATTCCTGACTCTTAGCCTATTGTAAGCCATGAACCATGCTCACGGAGAATAAAATTCAGCATCAAATTTCAATAATGGAAAACTTGTCAAAAGTAGAATTTTACCATTGTTGATGCATTCTCCTTGCTTGTATGAGGTTGCTCAGTCATTTCAGACTAATATTTGATTCTTTAAAGTATATTTTCTACTGAAATGAGTGAAGGATTGTGTAAACTCTTTGACCAAAGCCCTAACCCTAACCTTTGCAAAATGCCGAGCTAGGGTTAGGGTTAGGATTCCACATAACGTAGACAAATTTTGATAGCATGGCTGTGTTTTTGGGCAGGATTGGAATTGGGGAAAAGTAATGTTTCACTCCTATCTTTACTTTTTTTTTCTCGCATATATGGGTGTATGCACTGCATTGACCAAAAGTAGCCCTAAAAGCAATAAATGGAAGGAAAATGAAAATATGATTCAGATTCTTGCATTTTGCATTTAATGCACAGGTATATTAAGCAATAAAGCCAAAATGTATGGGGTATTCCTGACTCTTAGCCTATTGTAAGCCATGAACCATGCTCACGGAGAATAAAATTCAGCATCAAATTTCAATAATGGAAAACTTGTCAAAAGTAGAATTTTACCATTGTTGATGCATTCTCCTTGCTTGTATGAGGTTGCTTAGTCATTTCAGACTAATATTTGATTCTTTAAAGTATATTTTCTACTGAAATGAGTGAAGGATTGTGTAAACTCTTTGATCAAAGCCCTAACCCTAACCTATGCAAAATGCCGAGCTAGGGTTAGGGTTAGGATTCGACATAACGTAGACAAATTTTGATAGCATGGCTGTGTTTTTGGGCAGGATTGGAATTGGGGAAAAGTAATGTTTCACTCCTATCTTTACTTTTTTTTTCTTGCATATATGGGTGTATGCACTGCATTGACCAAAAGTAGCCCTAAAAGCAATAAATGGAAGGAAAATGAAAATATGATTCAGATTCTTGCATTTTGCATTTAATGCACAGGTATATTAAGCAATAAAGCCAAAATGTATGGGGTATTCCTGACTCTTAGCCTATTGTAAGCCATGAACCATGCTCACGGAGAATAAAATTCAGAATCAAATTTCAATAATGGAAAACTTGTCAAAAGTAGAATTTTACCATTGTTGATGCATTTTTCTTGCTTGTATGAGGTTGCTTAGTCATTTCAGACTAATATTTGATTCTTTAAAGTATATTTTCTACTGAAATGAGTGAAGGATTGTGTAAACTCTTTGATCAAAGCCCTAACCCTAACCTATGCAAAATGCCGAGCTAGGGTTAGGGTTAGGATTCCACATAACGTAGACAAATTTTGATAGCATGGCTGTGTTTTTGGGCAGGATTGGAATTGGGGAAAAGTAATGTTTTACTCCTATCTTCACTTTTTTTTTCTTGCATATATTGGTGTATGCACTGCATTGACCAAAAGTAGCCCTAAAAGCAATAAATGGAAGGAAAATGAAAATATGATTCAGATTCTTGCATTTTGCATTTAATGCACAGGTATATTAAGCAATAAAGCCAAAATGTATGGGGTATTCCTGACTCTTAGCCTATTGTAAGCCATGAACCATGCTCACGGAGAATAAAATTCAGCATCAAATTTCAATAATGGAAAACTTGTCAAAAGTAGAATTTTACCATTGTTGATGCATTCTCCTTGCTTGTATGAGGTTGCTTAGTCATTTCAGACTAATATTTGATTCTTTAAAGTATATTTTCTACTGAAATGAGTGAAGGATTGTGTAAACTCTTTGATCAAAGCCTTAACCCTAACCTATGCAATATGCCGAGCTAGGGTTAGGGTTAGGATTCCACATAACGTAGACAAATTTTGATAGCATGGCTGTGTTTTTGGGCAGAATTGGAATTGGGGAAAAGTAATGTTTCACTCCTATCTTTACTTTTTTTTTCTTGCATATATGGGTGTATGCACTGCATTGACCAAAAGTAGCCCTAAAAGCAATAAATGGAAGGAAAATGAAAATATGATTCAGATTCTTGCATTTTGCATTTAATGCACAGGTATATTAAGCAATAAAGCCAAAATGTATGGGGTATTCCTGACTCTTAGCCTATTGTAAGCCATGAACCATGCTCACGGAGAATAAAATTCAGCATCAAATTTCAATAATGGAAAACTTGTCAAAAGTAGAATTTTACCATTGTTGATGCATTCTCCTTGCTTGTATGAGGTTGCTTAGTCATTTCAGACTAATATTTGATTCTTTAAAGTATATTTTCTACTGAAATGAGTGAAGGATTGTGTAAACTCTTTGATCAAAGCCCTAACCCTAACCTATGCAAAATGCCGAGCTAGGGTTAGGGTTAGGATTCCACATAACGTAGACAAATTTTGATAGCATGGCTGTGTTTTTGGGCAGGATTGGAATTGGGGAAAAGTAATGTTTAACTCCTATCTTCACTTTTTTTTTCTTGCATATATTGGTGTATGCACTGCATTGACCGAAAGTAGCCCTAAAAGCAATCAATGGAAGGAAAACGAAAATATGATTCAGATTCTTGCATTTTGCATTTAATGCACAGGTATATTAAGCAATAAAGCCAAAATGTATGGGGTATTCCTGACTCTTAGCCTATTGTAAGCCATGAACCATGCTCACGGAGAATAAAATTCAGCATCAAATTTCAATAATGGAAAACTTGTCAAAAGTAGAATTTTACCATTGTTGATGCATTCTCCTTGCTTGTATGAGGTTGCTCAGTCATTTCAGACTAATATTTGATTCTTTAAAGTATATTTTCTACTGAAATGAGTGAAGGATTGTGTAAACTCTTTGACCAAAGCCCTAACTATAACCTTTGCAAAATGCCGAGCTAGGGTTAGGGTTAGGATTCCACATAACGTAGACAAATTTTGATAGCATGGCTGTGTTTTTGGGCAGGATTGGATTTGGGGAAAAGTAATGTTTTACTCCTATCTTCCCTTTTTTGTTCTTGCATATATTGGTGTATGCACTGCATTGACCAAAAGTAGCCCTAAAAGCAATCAATGGAAGGAAAACGAAAATATGATTCAGATTCTTGCATTTTGCACTTAATGCACAGGTATATTAAGCAATAAAGCCAAAATGTATGGGGTATTCCTGACTCTTAGCCTATTGTAAGCCATGAACCATGCTCACGGAGAATAAAATTCAGCATCAAATTTCAATAATGGAAAACTTGTCAAAAGTAGAATTTTACCATTGTTGATGCATTCTCCTTGCTTGTATGAAGTTGCTTAGTCATTTCAGACTAATATTTGATTCTTTAAAGTATATTTTCTACTGAAATGAGTGAAGGATTGTGTAAACTCTTTGATCAAAGCCCTAACCCTAACCTATGCAAAATGCCGAGCTAGGGTTAGGGTTAGGATTCCACATAACGTAGACAAATTTTGATAGCATGGCTGTGTTTTTGGGCAGGATTGGAAATGGGGAAAAGTAATGTTTTACTCCTATCTTTACTTTTTTTTTCTTGCATATATGGGTGTATGCACTGCATTGACCAAAAGTAGCCCTAAAAGCAATAAATGGAAGGAAAATGAAAATATGATTCAGATTCTTGCATTTTGCATTTAATGCACAGGTATATTAAGCAATAAAGCCAAAATGTATGGGGTATTCCTGACTCTTAGCCTATTGTAAGCCATGAACCATGCTCACGGAGAATAAAATTCAGCATCAAATTTCAATAATGGAAAACTTGTCAAAAGTAGAATTTTACCATTGTTGATGCATTCTCCTTGCTTGTATGAGGTTGCTCAGTCATTTCAGACTAATATTTGATTCTTTAAAGTATATTTTCTACTGAAATGAGTGAAGGATTGTGTAAACTCTTTGACCAAAGCCCTAACCCTAACCTTTGCAAAATGCCGAGCTAGGGTTAGGGTTAGGATTCCACATAACGTAGACAAATTTTGATAGCATGGCTGTGTTTTTGGGCAGGATTGGAATTGGGGAAAAGTAATGTTTCACTCCTATCTTTACTTTTTTTTTCTTGCATATATGGGTGTATGCACTGCATTGACCAAAAGTAGCCCTAAAAGCAATAAATGGAAGGAAAATGAAAATATGATTCAGATTCTTGCATTTTGCATTTAATGCACAGGTATATTAAGCAATAAAGCCAAAATGTATGGGGTATTCCTGACTCTTAGCCTATTGTAAGCCATGAACCATGCTCACGGAGAATAAAATTCAGAATCAAATTTCAATAATGGAAAACTTGTCAAAAGTAGAATTTTACCATTGTTGATGCATTCTCCTTGCTTGTATGAGGTTGCTTAGTCATTTCAGACTAATATTTGATTCTTTAAAGTATATTTTCTACTGAAATGAGTGAAGGATTGTGTAAACTCTTTGATCAAAGCCCTAACCCTAACCTATGCAAAATGCCGAGCTAGGGTTAGGGTTAGGATTCCACATAACGTAGACAAATTTTGATAGCATGGCTGTGTTTTTGGGCAGGATTGGAATTGGGGAAAAGTAATGTTTTACTCCTATCTTCACTTTTTTTTTCTTGCATATATTGGTGTATGCACTGCATTGACCGAAAGTAGCCCTAAAAGCAATCAATGGAAGGAAAACGAAAATATGATTCAGATTCTTGCATTTTGCACTTAATGCACAGGTATATTAAGCAATAAAGCCAAAATGTATGGGGTATTCCTGACTCTTAGCCTATTGTAAGCCATGAACCATGCTCACGGAGAATAAAATTCAGCATCAAATTTCAATAATGGAAAACTTGTCAAAAGTAGAATTTTACCATTGTTGATGCATTCTCCTTGCTTGTATGAGGTTGCTTATTCATTTCAGACTAATATTTGATTCTTTAAAGTATATTTTCTACTGAAATGAGTGAAGGATTGTGTAAACTCTTTGATCAAAGCCCTAACCCTAACCTATGCAAAATGCCGAGCTAGGGTTAGGGTTAGGATTCCACATAACGTAGACAAATTTTGATAGCATGGCTGTGTTTTTGGGCAGGATTGGAAATGGGGAAAAGTAATGTTTTACTCCTATCTTTACTTTTTTTTTCTTGCATATATGGGTGTATGCACTGCATTGACCAAAAATAGCCCTAAAAGCAATAAATGGAAGGAAAATGAAAATATGATTCAGATTCTTGCATTTTGCAATTAATGCACAGGTATATTAAGCAATAAAGCCAAAATGTATGGGGTATTCCTGACTCTTAGCCTATTGTAAGCCATGAACCATGCTCACGGAGAATAAAATTCAGCATCAAATTTCAATAATGGAAAACTTGTCAAAAGTAGAATTTTACCATTGTTGATGCATTCTCCTTGCTTGTATGAGGTTGCTTAGTCATTTCAGACTAATATTTGATTCTTTAAAGTATATTTTCTACTGAAATGAGTGAAGGATTGTGTAAACTCTTTGATCAAAGCCTTAACCCTAACCTATGCAATATGCCGAGCTAGGGTTAGGGTTAGGATTCCACATAACGTAGACAAATTTTGATAGCATGGCTGTGTTTTTGGGCAGAATTGGAATTGGGGAAAAGTAATGTTTCACTCCTATCTTTACTTTTTTTTTCTTGCATATATGGGTGTATGCACTGCATTGACCAAAAGTAGCCCTAAAAGCAATAAATGGAAGGAAAATGAAAATATGATTCAGATTCTTGCATTTTGCATTTAATGCACAGGTATATTAAGCAATAAAGCCAAAATGTATGGGGTATTCCTGACTCTTAGCCTATTGTAAGCCATGAACCATGCTCACGGAGAATAAAATTCAGCATCAAATTTCAATAATGGAAAACTTGTCAAAAGTAGAATTTTACCATTGTTGATGCATTCTCCTTGCTTGTATGAGGTTGCTCAGTCATTTCAGACTAATATTTGATTCTTTAAAGTATATTTTCTACTGAAATGAGTGAAGGATTGTGTAAACTCTTTGACCAAAGCCCTAACCCTAACCTATGCAAAATGCCGAGCTAGGGTTAGGGTTAGGATTCCACATAACGTAGACAAATTTTGATAGCATGGCTGTGTTTTTGGGCAGGATTGGAATTGGGGAAAAGTAATGTTTCACTCCTATCTTTACTTTTTTTTTCTTGCATATATGGGTGTATGCACTGCATTGACCAAAAGTAGCCCTAAAAGCAATAAATGGAAGGAAAATGAAAATATGATTCAGATTCTTGCATTTTGCATTTAATGCACAGGTATATTAAGCAATAAAGCCAAAATGTATGGGGTATTCCTGACTCTTAGCCTATTGTAAGCCATGAACCATGCTCACGGAGAATAAAATTCAGCATCAAATTTCAATAATGGAAAACTTGTCAAAAGTGGAAATTCACCATTGTTGATGCATTCTCCTTGCTTGTATGAGGTTGCTTAGTCATTTCAGACTAATATTTGATTCTTTAAAGTATATTTTCTACTGAAATGAGTGAAGGATTGTGTAAACTCTTTGATCAAAGCCCTAACCCTAACCTATGCAAAATGCCGAGCTAGGGTTAGGGTTAGGATTCCACATAACGTAGACAAATTTTGATAGCATGGCTGTGTTTTTGGGCAGGATTGGAAATGGGGAAAAGTAATGTTTTACTCCTATCTTTACTTTTTTTTTCTTGCATATATGGGTGTATGCACTGCATTGACCAAAAGTAGCCCTAAAAGCAATAAATGGAAGGAAAATGAAAATATGATTCAGATTCTTGCATTTTGCATTTAATGCACAGGTATATTAAGCAATAAAGCCAAAATGTATGGGGTATTCATGACTCTTAGCCTATTGTAAGCCATGAACCATGCTCACGGAGAATAAAATTCAGCATCAAATTTCAATAATGGAAAACTTGTCAAAAGTAGAATTTTACCATTGTTGATGCATTCTCCTTGCTTGTATGAGGTTGCTCAGTCATTTCAGACTAATATTTGATTCTTTAAAGTATATTTTCTACTGAAATGAGTGAAGGATTGTGTAAACTCTTTGACCAAAGCCCTAACCCTAACCTATGCAAAATGCCGAGCTAGGGTTAGGGTTCGGATTCCACATAACGTAGACAAATTTTGATAGCATGGCTGTGTTTTTGGGCAGGATTGGAATTGGGGAAAAGTAATGTTTTACTCCTATCTTCACTTTTTTTTTCTTGCATATATGGGTGTATGCACTGCATTGACCGAAAGTAGCCCTAAAAGCAATCAATGGAAGGAAAACGAAAATATGATTCAGATTCTTGCATTTTGCACTTAATGCACAGGTATATTAAGCAATAAAGCCAAAATGTATGGGGTATTCCTGACTCTTAGCCTATTGTAAGCCATGAACCATGCTCACGGAGAATAAAATTCAGCATCAAATTTCAATAATGGAAAACTTGTCAAAAGTGGAAATTCACCATTGTTGATGCATTCTCCTTGCTTGTATGAGGTTGCTCAGTCATTTCAGACTAATATTTGATTCTTTAAGGTATATTTTCTACTGAAATGAGTGAAGGATTGTGTAAACTCTTTGACCAAAGCCCTAACCCTAACCTTTGCAAAATGCCGAGCTAGGGTTAGGGTTAGGATTCCACATAACGTAGACAAATTTTGATAGCATGGCTGTGTTTTTGGGCAGGATTGGAATTGGGGAAAAGTAATGTTTCACTCCTATCTTTACTTTTTTTTTCTTGCATATATGGGTGTATGCACTGCATTGACCAAAAGTAGCCCTAAAAGCAATAAATGGAAGGAAAATGAAAATATGATTCAGATTCTTGCATTTTGCATTTAATGCACAGGTATATTAAGCAATAAAGCCAAAATGTATGGGGTATTCCTGACTCTTAGCCTATTGTAAGCCATGAACCATGCTCACAGAGAATAAAATTCAGCATCAAATTTCAATAATGGAAAACTTGTCAAAAGTAGAATTTTACCATTGTTGATGCATTCTCCTTGCTTGTATGAGGTTGCTCAGTCATTTCAGACTAATATTTGATTCTTTAAAGTATATTTTCTACTGAAATGAGTGAAGGATTGTGTAAACTCTTTGACCAAAGCCCTAACCCTAACCTTTGCAAAATGCCGAGCTAGGGTTAGGGTTAGGATTCCACATAACGTAGACAAATTTTGATAGCATGGCTGTGTTTTGGGGCAGGATTGGAATTGGGGAAAAGTAATGTTTCACTCCTATCTTTACTTTTTTTTTCTCGCATATATGGGTGTATGCACTGCATTGACCAAAAGTAGCCCTAAAAGCAATAAATGGAAGGAAAATGAAAATATGATTCAGATTCTTGCATTTTGCATTTAATGCACAGGTATATTAAGCAATAAAGCCAAAATGTATGGGGTATTCCTGACTCTTAGCCTATTGTAAGCCATGAACCATGCTCACGGAGAATAAAATTCAGCATCAAATTTCAATAATGGAAAACTTGTCAAAAGTAGAATTTTACCATTGTTGATGCATTCTCCTTGCTTGTATGAGGTTGCTTAGTCATTTCAGACTAATATTTGATTCTTTAAAGTATATTTTCTACTGAAATGAGTGAAGGATTGTGTAAACTCTTTGATCAAAGCCCTAACCCTAACCTATGCAAAATGCCGAGCTAGGGTTAGGGTTAGGATTCGACATAACGTAGACAAATTTTGATAGCATGGCTGTGTTTTTGGGCAGGATTGGAATTGGGGAAAAGTAATGTTTCACTCCTATCTTTACTTTTTTTTTCTTGCATATATGGGTGTATGCACTGCATTGACCAAAAGTAGCCCTAAAAGCAATAAATGGAAGGAAAATGAAAATATGATTCAGATTCTTGCATTTTGCATTTAATGCACAGGTATATTAAGCAATAAAGCCAAAATGTATGGGGTATTCCTGACTCTTAGCCTATTGTAAGCCATGAACCATGCTCACGGAGAATAAAATTCAGAATCAAATTTCAATAATGGAAAACTTGTCAAAAGTAGAATTTTACCATTGTTGATGCATTCTCCTTGCTTGTATGAGGTTGCTTAGTCATTTCAGACTAATATTTGATTCTTTAAAGTATATTTTCTACTGAAATGAGTGAAGGATTGTGTAAACTCTTTGATCAAAGCCCTAACCCTAACCTATGCAAAATGCCGAGCTAGGGTTAGGGTTAGGATTCCACATAACGTAGACAAATTTTGATAGCATGGCTGTGTTTTTGGGCAGGATTGGAATTGGGGAAAAGTAATGTTTTACTCCTATCTTCACTTTTTTTTTCTTGCATATATTGGTGTATGCACTGCATTGACCAAAAGTAGCCCTAAAAGCAATAAATGGAAGGAAAATGAAAATATGATTCAGATTCTTGCATTTTGCATTTAATGCACAGGTATATTAAGCAATAAAGCCAAAATGTATGGGGTATTCCTGACTCTTAGCCTATTGTAAGCCATGAACCATGCTCACGGAGAATAAAATTCAGCATCAAATTTCAATAATGGAAAACTTGTCAAAAGTAGAATTTTACCATTGTTGATGCATTCTCCTTGCTTGTATGAGGTTGCTTAGTCATTTCAGACTAATATTTGATTCTTTAAAGTATATTTTCTACTGAAATGAGTGAAGGATTGTGTAAACTCTTTGATCAAAGCCTTAACCCTAACCTATGCAATATGCCGAGCTAGGGTTAGGGTTAGGATTCCACATAACGTAGACAAATTTTGATAGCATGGCTGTGTTTTTGGGCAGAATTGGAATTGGGGAAAAGTAATGTTTCACGCCTATCTTTACTTTTTTTTTCTTGCATATATGGGTGTATGCACTGCATTGACCAAAAGTAGCCCTAAAAGCAATAAATGGAAGGAAAATGAAAATATGATTCAGATTCTTGCATTTTGCATTTAATGCACAGGTATATTAAGCAATAAAGCCAAAATGTATGGGGTATTCCTGACTCTTAGCCTATTGTAAGCCATGAACCATGCTCACGGAGAATAAAATTCAGCATCAAATTTCAATAATGGAAAACTTGTCAAAAGTAGAATTTTACCATTGTTGATGCATTCTCCTTGCTTGTATGAGGTTGCTTAGTCATTTCAGACTAATATTTGATTCTTTAAAGTATATTTTCTACTGAAATGAGTGAAGGATTGTGTAAACTCTTTGATCAAAGCCCTAACCCTAACCTATGCAAAATGCCGAGCTAGGGTTAGGGTTAGGATTCCACATAACGTAGACAAATTTTGATAGCATGGCTGTGTTTTTGGGCAGGATTGGAATTGGGGAAAAGTAATGTTTAACTCCTATCTTCACTTTTTTTTTCTTGCATATATTGGTGTATGCACTGCATTGACCGAAAGTAGCCCTAAAAGCAATCAATGGAAGGAAAACGAAAATATGATTCAGATTCTTGCATTTTGCATTTAATGCACAGGTATATTAAGCAATAAAGCCAAAATGTATGGGGTATTCCTGACTCTTAGCCTATTGTAAGCCATGAACCATGCTCACGGAGAATAAAATTCAGCATCAAATTTCAATAATGGAAAACTTGTCAAAAGTAGAATTTTACCATTGTTGATGCATTCTCCTTGCTTGTATGAGGTTGCTCAGTCATTTCAGACTAATATTTGATTCTTTAAAGTATATTTTCTACTGAAATGAGTGAAGGATTGTGTAAACTCTTTGACCAAAGCCCTAACTATAACCTTTGCAAAATGCCGAGCTAGGGTTAGGGTTAGGATTCCACATAACGTAGACAAATTTTGATAGCATGGCTGTGTTTTTGGGCAGGATTGGAATTGGGGAAAAGTAATGTTTCACTCCTATCTTTACTTTTTTTTTCTTGCATATATGGGTGTATGCACTGCATTGACCAAAAGTAGCCCTAAAAGCAATAAATGGAAGGAAAATGAAAATATGATTCAGATTCTTGCATTTTGCATTTAATGCACAGGTATATTAAGCAATAAAGCCAAAATGTATGGGGTATTCCTGACTCTTAGCCTATTGTAAGCCATGAACCATGCTCACGGAGAATAAAATTCAGCATCAAATTTCAATAATGGAAAACTTGTCAAAAGTGGAAATTCACCATTGTTGATGCATTCTCCTTGCTTGTATGAGGTTGCTTAGTCATTTCAGACTAATATTTGATTCTTTAAAGTATATTTTCTACTGAAATGAGTGAAGGATTGTGTAACCTCTTTGATCAAAGCCCTAACCCTAACCTATGCAAAATGCCGAGCTAGGGTTAGGGTTAGGATTCCACATAACGTAGACAAATTTTGATAGCATGGCTGTGTTTTTGGGCAGGATTGGAATTGGGGAAAAGTAATGTTTTACTCCTATCTTCCCTTTTTTGTTCTTGCATATATTGGTGTGTGCACTGCATTGACCGAAAGTAGCCCTAAAAGCAATCAATGGAAGGAAAACGAAAATATGATTCAGATTCTTGCATTTTGCACTTAATGCACAGGTATATTAAGCAATAAAGCCAAAATGTATGGGGTATTCCTGACTCTTAGCCTATTGTAAGCCATGAACCATGCTCACGGAGAATAAAATTCAGCATCAAATTTCAATAATGGAAAACTTGTCAAAAGTAGAATTTTACCATTGTTGATGCATTCTCCTTGCTTGTATGAGGTTGCTTAGTCATTTCAGACTAATATTTGATTCTTTAAAGTATATTTTCTACTGAAATGAGTGAAGGATTGTGTAAACTCTTTGATCAAAGCCCTAACCCTAACCTATGCAAAATGCGGAGCTAGGGTTAGGGTTAGGATTCCACATAACGTAGACAAATTTTGATAGCATGGCTGTGTTTTTGGGCAGGATTGGAAATGGGGAAAAGTAATGTTTTACTCCTATCTTTACTTTTTTTTTCTTGCATATATGGGTGTATGCACTGCATTGACCAAAAGTAGCCCTAAAAGCAATAAATGGAAGGAAAATGAAAATATGATTCAGATTCTTGCATTTTGCATTTAATGCACAGGTATATTAAGCAATAAAGCCAAAATGTATGGGGTATTCCTGACTCTTAGCCTATTGTAAGCCATGAACCATGCTCACGGAGAATAAAATTCAGCATCAAATTTCAATAATGGAAAACTTGTCAAAAGTAGAATTTTACCATTGTTGATGCATTCTCCTTGCTTGTATGAGGTTGCTCAGTCATTTCAGACTAATATTTGATTCTTTAAAGTATATTTTCTACTGAAATGAGTGAAGGATTGTGTAAACTCTTTGACCAAAGCCCTAACCCTAACCTTTGCAAAATGCCGAGCTAGGGTTAGGGTTAGGATTCCACATAACGTAGACAAATTTTGATAGCATGGCTGTGTTTTTGGGCAGGATTGGAATTGGGGAAAAGTAATGTTTCACTCCTATCTTTACTTTTTTTTTCTTGCATATATGGGTGTATGCACTGCATTGACCAAAAGTAGCCCTAAAAGCAATAAATGGAAGGAAAATGAAAATATGATTCAGATTCTTGCATTTTGCATTTAATGCACAGGTATATTAAGCAATAAAGCCAAAATGTATGGGGTATTCCTGACTCTTAGCCTATTGTAAGCCATGAACCATGCTCACGGAGAATAAAATTCAGCATCAAATTTCAATAATGGAAAACTTGTCAAAAGTAGAATTTTACCATTGTTGATGCATTCTCCTTGCTTGTATGAGGTTGCTCATTCATTTCAGACTAAAATTTGATTCTTTAAAGTATATTTTCTACTGAAATGAGTGAAGGATTGTGTAAACTCTTTGACCAAAGCCCTAACCCTAACCTATGCAAAATGCCGAGCTAGGGTTAGGGTTCGGATTCCACATAACGTAGACAAATTTTGATAGCATGGCTGTGTTTTTGGGCAGGATTGGAATTGGGGAAAAGTAATGTTTTACTCCTATCTTCACTTTTTTTTTCTTGCATATATTGGTGTATGCACTGCATTGACCGAAAGTAGCCCTAAAAGCAATCAATGGAAGGAAAACGAAAATATGATTCAGATTCTTTCATTTTGCATTTAATGCACAGGTATATTAAGCAATAAAGCCAAAATGTATGGGGTATTCCTGACTCTTAGCCTATTGTAAGCCATGAACCATGCTCACGGAGAATAAAATTCAGCATCAAATTTCAATAATGGAAAACTTGTCAAAAGTAGAATTTTACCATTGTTGATGCATTCTCCTTGCTTGTATGAGGTTGCTCAGTCATTTCAGACTAATATTTGATTCTTTAAAGTATATTTTCTACTGAAATGAGTGAAGGATTGTGTAAACTCTTTGACCAAAGCCCTAACCCTAACCTTTGCAAAATGCCGAGCTAGGGTTAGGGTTAGGATTCCACATAACGTAGACAAATTTTGATAGCATGGCTGTGTTTTTGGGCAGGATTGGAATTGGGGAAAAGTAATGTTTCACTCCTATCTTTACTTTTTTTTTCTTGCATATATGGGTGTATGCACTGCATTGACCGAAAGTAGCCCTAAAAGCAATCAATGGAAGGAAAACGAAAATATGATTCAGATTCTTGCATTTTGCACTTAATGCACAGGTATATTAAGCAATAAAGCCAAAATGTATGGGGTATTCCTGACTCTTAGCCTATTGTAAGCCATGAACCATGCTCACGGAGAATAAAATTCAGCATCAAATTTCAATAATGGAAAACTTGTCAAAAGTAGAATTTTACCATTGTTGATGCATTCTCCTTGCTTGTATGAGGTTGCTTAGTCATTTCAGACTAATATTTGATTCTTTAAAGTATATTTTCTACTGAAATGAGTGAAGGATTGTGTAAACTCTTTGATCAAAGCCCTAACCCTAACCTATGCAAAATGCCGAGCTAGGGTTAGGGTTAGGATTCCACATAACGTAGACAAATTTTGATAGCATGGCTGTGTTTTTGGGCAGGATTGGAAATGGGGAAAAGTAATGTTTTACTCCTATCTTTACTTTTTTTTTCTTGCATATATGGGTGTATGCACTGCATTGACCAAAAGTAGCCCTAAAAGCAATAAATGGAAGGAAAATGAAAATATGATTCAGATTCTTGCATTTTGCATTTAATGCACAGGTATATTAAGCAATAAAGCCAAAATGTATGGGGTATTCCTGACTCTTAGCCTATTGTAAGCCATGAACCATGCTCACGGAGAATAAAATTCAGCATCAAATTTCAATAATGGAAAACTTGTCAAAAGTGGAATTTCACCATTGTTGATGCATTCTCCTTGCTTGTATGAGGTTGCTTAGTCATTTCAGACTAATATTTGATTCTTTAAAGTATATTTTCTACTGAAATGAGTGAAGGATTGTGTAAACTCTTTGATCAAAGCCCTAACCCTAACCTATGCAAAATGCCGAGCTAGGGTTAGGGTTAGGATTCCACATAACGTAGACAAATTTTGATAGCATGGCTGTGTTTTTGGGCAGGATTGGAATTGGGGAAAAGTAATGTTTTACTCCTATCTTCACTTTTTTTTTCTTGCATATATTGGTGTATGCACTGCATTGACTGAAAGTAGCCCTAAAAGCAATCAATGGAAGGAAAACGAAAATATGATTCAGATTCTTGCATTTTGCATTTAATGCACAGGTATATTAAGCAATAAAGCCAAAATGTATGGGGTATTCCTGACTCTTAGCCTATTGTAAGCCATGAACCATGCTCACGGAGAATAAAATTCAGAATCAAATTTCAATAATGGAAAACTTGTCAAAAGTAGAATTTTACCATTGTTGATGCATTCTCCTTGCTTGTATGAGGTTGCTTAGTCATTTCAGACTAATATTTGATTCTTTAAAGTATATTTTCTACTGAAATGAGTGAAGGATTGTGTAAACTCTTTGATCAAAGCCTTAACCCTAACCTATGCAATATGCCGAGCTAGGGTTAGGGTTAGGATTCCACATAACGTAGACAAATTTTGATAGCATGGCTGTGTTTTTGGGCAGGATTGGAATTGGGGAAAAGTAATGTTTTACTCCTATCTTCACTTTTTTTTTCTTGCATATATGGGTGTATGCACTGCATTGACCGAAAGTAGCCCTAAAGGCAATCAATGGAAGGAAAACGAAAATATGATTCAGATTCTTGCATTTTGCACTTAATGCACAGGTATATTAAGCAATAAAGCCAAAATGTATGGGGTATTCCTGACTCTTAGCCTATTGTAAGCCATGAACCATGCTCACGGAGAATAAAATTCAGCATCAAATTTCAATAATGGAAAACTTGTCAAAAGTAGAATTTTACCATTGTTGATGCATTCTCCTTGCTTGTATGAGGTTGCTCAGTCATTTCAGACTAATATTTGATTCTTTAAAGTATATTTTCTACTGAAATGAGTGAAGGATTGTGTAAACTCTTTGACCAAAGCCCTAACCCTAACCTTTGCAAAATGCCGAGCTAGGGTTAGGGTTAGGATTCCACATAACGTAGACAAATTTTGATAGCATGGCTGTGTTTTTGGGCAGGATTGGAATTGGGGAAAAGTAATGTTTTACTCCTATCTTTACTTTTTTTTTCTTGCATATATGGGTGTATGCACTGCATTGACCAAAAGTAGCCCTAAAAGCAATAAATGGAAGGAAAATGAAAATATGATTCAGATTCTTGCATTTTGCATTTAATGCACAGGTATATTAAGCAATAAAGCCAAAATGTATGGGGTATTCCTGACTCTTAGCCTATTGTAAGCCATGAACCATGCTCACGGAGAATAAAATTCAGCATCAAATTTCAATAATGGAAAACTTGTCAAAAGTAGAATTTTACCATTGTTGATGCATTCTCCTTGCTTGTATGAGGTTGCTCATTCATTTCAGACTAAAATTTGATTCTTTAAAGTATATATTCTACTGAAATGAGAGAAGGATTGTGTAAACTCTTTGACCAAAGCCCTAACCCTAACCTATGCAAAATGCCGAGCTAGGGTTAGGGTTCGGATTCCACATAACGTAGACAAATTTTGATAGCATGGCTGTGTTTTTGGGCAGGATTGGAATTGGGGAAAAGTAATATTTTACTCCTATCTTCACTTTTTTTTTCTTGCATATATGGGTGTATGCACTGCATTGACCGAAAGTAGCCCTAAAAGCAATCAATGGAAGGAAAACGAAAATATGATTCAGATTCTTGCATTTTGCACTTAATGGACAGGTATATTAAGCAATAAAGCCAAAATGTATGGGGTATTCCTGACTCTTAGCCTATTGTAAGCCATGAACCATGCTCACGGAGAATAAAATTCAGCATCAAATTTCAATAATGGAAAACTTGTCAAAAGTGGAAATTCACCATTGTTGATGCATTCTCCTTGCTTGTATGAGGTTGCTTAGTCATTTCAGACTAATATTTGATTCTTTAAAGTATATTTTCTACTGAAATGAGTGAAGGATTGTGTAAACTCTTTGATCAAAGCCCTAACCCTAACCTATGCAAAATGCCGAGCTAGGGTTAGGGTTAGGATTCCACATAACGTAGACAAATTTTGATAGCATGGCTGTGTTTTTGGGCAGGATTGGAAATGGGGAAAAGTAATGTTTCACTCCTATCTTTACTTTTTTTTTCTTGCATATATGGGTGTATGCACTGCATTGACCAAAAGTAGCCCTAAAAGCAATAAATGGAAGGAAAATGAAAATATGATTCAGATTCTTGCATTTTGCATTTAATGCACAGGTATATTAAGCAATAAAGCCAAAATGTATGGGGTATTCCTGACTCTTAGCCTATTGTAAGCCATGAACCATGCTCACGGAGAATAAAATTCAGCATCAAATTTCAATAATTGAAAACTTGTCAAAAGTGGAAATTCACCATTGTTGATGCATTCTCCTTGCTTGTATGAGGTTGCTTAGTCATTTCAGACTAATATTTGATTCTTTAAAGTATATTTTCTACTGAAATGAGTGAAGGATTGTGTAAACTCTTTGATCAAAGCCCTAACCCTAACCTATGCAAAATGCCGAGCTAGGGTTAGGGTTAGGATTCCACATAACGTAGACAAATTTTGATAGCATGGCTGTGTTTTTGGGCAGGATTGGAATTGGGGAAAAGTAATGTTTTACTCCTATCTTCACTTTTTTTTTCTTGCATATATTGGTGTATGCACTGCATTGACCGAAAGTAGCCCTAAAAGCAATCAATGGAAGGAAAACGAAAATATGATTCAGATTCTTGCATTTTGCATTTAATGCACAGGTATATTAAGCAATAAAGCCAAAATGTATGGGGTATTCCTGACTCTTAGCCTATTGTAAGCCATGAACCATGCTCACGGAGAATAAAATTCAGCATCAAATTTCAATAATGGAAAACTTGTCAAAAGTAGAATTTTACCATTGTTGATGCATTCTCCTTGCTTGTATGAGGTTGCTTAGTCATTTCAGACTAATATTTGATTCTTTAAAGTATATTTTCTACTGAAATGAGTGAAGGATTGTGTAAACTCTTTGATCAAAGCCCTAACCCTAACCTATGCAAAATGCCGAGCTAGGGTTAGGGTTAGGATTCCACATAACGTAGACAAATTTTGATAGCATGGCTGTGTTTTTGGGCAGGATTGGAATTGGGGAAAAGTAATGTTTTACTCCTATCTTCACTTTTTTTTTCTTGCATATATTGGTGTATGCACTGCATTGACCGAAAGTAGCCCTAAAAGCAATCAATGGAAGGAAAACGAAAATATGATTCAGATTCTTGCATTTTGCACTTAATGCACAGGTATATTAAGCAATAAAGCCAAAATGTATGGGGTATTCCTGACTCTTAGCCTATTGTAAGCCATGAACCATGCTCACGGAGAATAAAATTCAGCATCAAATTTCAATAATGGAAAACTTGTCAAAAGTAGAATTTTACCATTGTTGATGCATTCTCCTTGCTTGTATGAGGTTGCTTAGTCATTTCAGACTAATATTTGATTCTTTAAAGTATATTTTCTACTGAAATGAGTGAAGGATTGTGTAAACTCTTTGATCAAAGCCCTAACCCTAACCTATGCAAAATGCCGAGCTAGGGTTAGGGTTAGGATTCCACATAACGTAGACAAATTTTGATAGCATGGCTGTGTTTTTGGGCAGGATTGGAATTGGGGAAAAGTAATGTTTTACTCCTATCTTCACTTTTTTTTTCTTGCATATATTGGTGTATGCACTGCATTGACCGAAAGTAGCCCTAAAAGCAATCAATGGAAGGAAAACGAAAATATGATTCAGATTCTTGCATTTTGCACTTAATGCACAGGTATATTAAGCAATAAAGCCAAAATGTATGGGGTATTCCTGACTCTTAGCCTATTGTAAGCCATGAACCATGCTCACGGAGAATAAAATTCAGCATCAAATTTCAATAATGGAAAACTTGTCAAAAGTAGAATTTTACCATCGTTGATGCATTCTCCTTGCTTGTATGAGGTTGCTTAGTCATTTCAGACTAATATTTGATTCTTTAAAGTATATTTTCTACTGAAATGAGTGAAGGATTGTGTAAACTCTTTGATCAAAGCCCTAACCCTAACCTATGCAAAATGCCGAGCTAGGGTTAGGGTTAGGATTCCACATAACGTAGACAAATTTTGATAGCATGGCTGTGTTTTTGGGCAGGATTGGAAATGGGGAAAAGTAATGTTTTACTCCTATCTTTACTTTTTTTTTCTTGCATATATGGGTGTATGCACTGCATTGACCAAAAGTAGCCCTAAAAGCAATAAATGGAAGGAAAATGAAAATATGATTCAGATTCTTGCATTTTGCATTTAATGCACAGGTATATTAAGCAATAAAGCCAAAATGTATGGGGTATTCCTGACTCTTAGCCTATTGTAAGCCATGAACCATGCTCACGGAGAATAAAATTCAGCATCAAATTTCAATAATGGAAAACTTGTCAAAAGTAGAATTTTACCATTGTTGATGCATTCTCCTTGCTTGTATGAGGTTGCTCATTCATTTCAGACTAAAATTTGATTCTTTAAAGTATATTTTCTACTGAAATGAGAGAAGGATTGTGTAAACTCTTTGACCAAAGCCCTAACCCTAACCTATGCAAAATGCCGAGCTAGGGTTAGGGTTCGGATTCCACATAACGTAGACAAATTTTGATAGCATGGCTGTGTTTTTGGGCAGGATTGGAATTGGGGAAAAGTAATGTTTTACTCCTATCTTCACTTTTTTTTTCTTGCATATATGGGTGTATGCACTGCATTGACCGAAAGTAGCCCTAAAAGCAATCAATGGAAGGAAAACGAAAATATGATTCAGATTCTTGCATTTTGCACTTAATGCACAGGTATATTAAGCAATAAAGCCAAAATGTATGGGGTATTCCTGACTCTTAGCCTATTGTAAGCCATGAACCATGCTCACGGAGAATAAAATTCAGCATCAAATTTCAATAATGGAAAACTTGTCAAAAGTAGAATTTTACCATTGTTGATGCATTCTCCTTGCTTGTATGAGGTTGCTTAGTCATTTCAGACTAATATTTGATTCTTTAAAGTATATTTTCTACTGAAATGAGTGAAGGATTGTGTAAACTCTTTGATCAAAGCCCTAACCCTAACCTATGCAAAATGCCGAGCTAGGGTTAGGGTTAGGATTCCACATAACGTAGACAAATTTTGATAGCATGGCTGTGTTTTTGGGCAGGATTGGAATTGGGGAAAAGTAATGTTTTACTCCTATCTTCACTTTTTTTTTCTTGCATATATGGGTGTATGCACTGCATTGACCAAAAGTAGCCCTAAAAGCAATAAATGGAAGGAAAATGAAAATATGATTCAGATTCTTGCATTTTGCATTTAATGCACAGGTATATTAAGCAATAAAGCCAAAATGTATGGGGTATTCCTGACTCTTAGCCTATTGTAAGCCATGAACCATGCTCACGGAGAATAAAATTCAGCATCAAATTTCAATAATGGAAAACTTGTCAAAAGTAGAATTTTACCATTGTTGATGCATTCTCCTTGCTTGTATGAGGTTGCTCATTCATTTCAGACTAAAATTTGATTCTTTAAAGTATATTTTCTACTGAAATGAGTGAAGGATTGTGTAAACTCTTTGACCAAAGCCCTAACCCTAACCTATGCAAAATGCCGAGCTAGGGTTAGGGTTCGGATTCCACATAACGTAGAGAAATTTTGATAGCATGGCTGTGTTTTTGGGCAGGATTGGAAATGGGGAAAAGTAATGTTTTACTCCTATCTTTACTTTTTTTTTCTTGCATATATGGGTGTATGCACTGCATTGACCAAAAGTAGCCCTAAAAGCAATCAATGGAAGGAAAACGAAAATATGATTCAGATTCTTGCATTTTGCATTTAATGCACAGGTATATTATGCAATAAAGCCAAAATGTATGGGGTATTCCTGACTCTTAGCCTATTGTAAGCCATGAACCATGCTCACGGAGAATAAAATTCAGCATCAAATTTCAATAATGGAAAACTTGTCAAAAGTGGAAATTCACCATTGTTGATGCATTCTCCTTGCTTGTATGAGGTTGCTTAGTCATTTCAGACAAATATTTGATTCTTTAAAGTATATTTTCTACTGAAATGAGTGAAGGATTGTGTAAACTCTTTGATCAAAGCCCTAACCCTAACCTATGCAAAATGCCGAGCTAGGGTTAGGGTTAGGATTCCACATAACGTAGACAAATTTTGATAGCATGGCTGTGTTTTTGGGCAGGATTGGAAATGGGGAAAAGTAATGTTTTACTCCTATCTTTACTTTTTTTTTCTTGCATATATGGGTGTATGCACTGCATTGACCAAAAGTAGCCCTAAAAGCAATAAATGGAAGGAAAATGAAAATATGATTCAGATTCTTGCATTTTGCATTTAATGCACAGGTATATTAAGCAATAAAGCCAAAATGTATGGGGTATTCCTGACTCTTAGCCTATTGTAAGCCATGAACCATGCTCACGGAGAATAAAATTCAGCATCAAATTTCAATAATGGAAAACTTGTCAAAAGTAGAATTTTACCATTGTTGATGCATTCTCCTTGCTTGTATGAGGTTGCTTAGTCATTTCAGACTAATATTTGATTCTTTAAAGCATATTTTCTACTGAAATGAGTGAAGGATTGTGTAAACTCTTTGATCAAAGCCCTAACCCTAACCTATGCAAAATGCCGAGCTAGGGTTAGGGTTAGGATTCCACATAACGTAGACAAATTTTGATAGCATGGCTGTGTTTTTGGGCAGGATTGGAATTGGGGAAAAGTAATGTTTCACTCCTATCTTCACTTTTTTTTTCTTGCATATATGGGTGTATGCACTGCATTGACCGAAAGTAGCCCTAAAAGCAATAAATGGAAGGAAAACGAAAATATGATTCAGATTCTTGCATTTTGCATTTAATGCACAGGTATATTAAGCAATAAAGCCAAAATGTATGGGGTATTCCTGTCTCTTAGCCTATTGTAAGCCATGAACCATGCTCACGGAGAATAAAATTCAGTATCAAATTTCAATAATGGAAAACTTGTCAAAAGTAGAATTTTACCATTGTTGATGCATTCTCCTTTCTTGTATGAGGTTGCTCAGTCATTTCAGACTAATATTTGATTCTTTAAAGTATATTTTCTACTGAAATGAGTGAAGGATTGTGTAAACTCTTTGATCAAAGCCCTAACCCTAACCTATGCAAAATGCCGAGCTAGGGTTAGGGTTAGGATTCCACATAACGTAGACAAATTTTGATAGCATGGCTGTGTTTTTGGGCAGGATTGGAATTGGGGAAAAGTAATGTTTCACTCCTATCTTTACTTTTATTTTCTTGCATATATTGGTGTATTCACTGCATTGACCAAAAGTAGCCCTAAAAGCAATAAATGGAAGGAAAATGAAAATATGATTCAGATTCTTGCATTTTGCATTTAATGCACAGGTATATTAAGCAATAAAGCCAAAATGTATGGGGTATTCCTGACTCTTAGCCTATTGTAAGCCATGAACCATGCTCACGGAGAATAAAATTCAGCATCAAATTTCAATAATGGAAAACTTGTCAAAAGTGGAAATTCACCATTGTTGATGCATTCTCCTTGCTTGTATGAGGTTGCTTAGTCATTTCAGACTAATATTTGATTCTTTAAAGTATATTTTCTACTGAAATGAGTGAAGGATTGTGTAAACTCTTTGACCAAAGCCCTAACTATAACCTTTGCAAAATGCCGAGCTAGGGTTAGGGTTAGGATTCCACATAACGTAGACAAATTTTGATAGCATGGCTGTGTTTTTGGGCAGGATTGGAATTGGGGAAAAGTAATGTTTCACTCCTATCTTTACTTTTTTTTTCTTGCATATATGGGTGTATGCACTGCATTGACCAAAAGTAGCCCTAAAAGCAATAAATGGAAGGAAAATGAAAATATGATTCAGATTCTTGCATTTTGCATTTAATGCACAGGTATATTATGCAATAAAGCCAAAATGTATGGGGTATTCCTGACTCTTAGCCTATTGTAAGCCATGAACCATGCTCACGGAGAATAAAATTCAGCATCAAATTTCAATAATGGAAAACTTGTCAAAAGTGGAAATTCACCATTGTTGATGCATTCTCCTTGCTTGTATGAGGTTGCTTAGTCATTTCAGACAAATATTTGATTCTTTAAAGTATATTTTCTACTGAAATGAGTGAAGGATTGTGTAAACTCTTTGATCAAAGCCCTAACCCTAACCTATGCAAAATGCCGAGCTAGGGTTAGGGTTAGGATTCCACATAACGTAGACAAATTTTGATAGCATGGCTGTGTTTTTGGGCAGGATTGGAATTGGGGAAAAGTAATGTTTCACTCCTATCTTTACTTTTATTTTCTTGCATATATTGGTGTATTCACTGCATTGACCAAAAGTAGCCCTAAAAGCAATAAATGGAAGGAAAATGAAAATATGATTCAGATTCTTGCATTTTGCATTTAATGCACAGGTATATTAAGCAATAAAGCCAAAATGTATGGGGTATTCCTGACTCTTAGCCTATTGTAAGCCATGAACCATGCTCACGGAGAATAAAATTCAGCATCAAATTTCAATAATGGAAAACTTGTCAAAAGTGGAAATTCACCATTGTTGATGCATTCTCCTTGCTTGTATGAGGTTGCTTAGTCATTTCAGACTAATATTTGATTCTTTAAAGTATATTTTCTACTGAAATGAGTGAAGGATTGTGTAAACTCTTTGACCAAAGCCCTAACTATAACCTTTGCAAAATGCCGAGCTAGGGTTAGGGTTAGGATTCCACATAACGTAGACAAATTTTGATAGCATGGCTGTGTTTTTGGGCAGGATTGGAATTGGGGAAAAGTAATGTTTCACTCCTATCTTTACTTTTTTTTTCTTGCATATATGGGTGTATGCACTGCATTGACCAAAAGTAGCCCTAAAAGCAATAAATGGAAGGAAAATGAAAATATGATTCAGATTCTTGCATTTTGCATTTAATGCACAGGTATATTATGCAATAAAGCCAAAATGTATGGGGTATTCCTGACTCTTAGCCTATTGTAAGCCATGAACCATGCTCACGGAGAATAAAATTCAGCATCAAATTTCAATAATGGAAAACTTGTCAAAAGTGGAAATTCACCATTGTTGATGCATTCTCCTTGCTTGTATGAGGTTGCTTAGTCATTTCAGACAAATATTTGATTCTTTAAAGTATATTTTCTACTGAAATGAGTGAAGGATTGTGTAAACTCTTTGATCAAAGCCCTAACCCTAACCTATGCAAAATGCCGAGCTAGGGTTAGGGTTAGGATTCCACATAACGTAGAAAAATTTTGATAGCATGGCTGTGTTTTTGGGCAGGATTGGAATTGGGGAAAAGTAATGTTTCACTCCTATCTTCACTTTTTTTTTCTTGCATATATGGGTGTATGCACTGCATTGACCGAAAGTAGCCCTAAAAGCAATAAATGGAAGGAAAACGAAAATATGATTCAGATTCTTGCATTTTGCATTTAATGCACAGGTATATTAAGCAATAAAGCCAAAATGTATGGGGTATTCCTGACTCTTAGCCTACTGTAAGCCATGAACCATGCTCACGGAGAATAAAATTCAGCATCAAATTTCAATAATGGAATACTTGTCAAAAGTAGAATTTTACCATTGTTGATGCATTCTCCTTGCTTGTATGAGGTTGCTCAGTCATTTCAGACTAATATTTGATTCTTTAAAGTATATTTTCTACTGAAATGAGTGAAGGATTGTGTAAACTCTTTGATCAAAGCCCTAACCCTAACCTATGCAAGATGCCGAGCTAGGGTTAGGGTTAGGATTCCACATAACGTAGACAAATTTTGATAGCATGGCTGTGTTTTTGGGCAGGATTGGAATTGGGGAAAAGTAATATTTCACTCCTATCTTCACTTTTTTTTCCTTGCATTTATGGGTGTATGCACTGCATTGACCAAAAGTAGCCCTAAATGCAATAAATGGAAGGAAAATGAAAATATGATTCAGATTCTAGCATTTTGCATTTAATGCACAGGTATATTAAGCAATAAAGCCAAAATGTATGGGGTATTCCTGACTCTTAGCCTACTGTAAGCCATGAACCATGCTCACGGAGAATAAAATTCAGCATCAAATTTCAATAATGGAAAACTTGTCAAAAGTAGAATTTTACCATTGTTGATGCATTCTCCTTGCTTGTATGAGGTTGCTTAGTCATTTCAGACTAATATTTGATTCTTTAAAGTATATTTTCTACTGAAATGAGTGAAGGATTGTGTAAACTCTTTGATCAAAGCCCTAACCCTAACCTATGCAAAATGCCGAGCTAGGGTTAGGGTTAGGATTCCACATAACGTAGACAAATTTTGATAGCATGGCTGTGTTTTTGGGCAGGATTGGAATTGGGGAAATGTAATGTTTTACTCCTATCTTCACTTTTTTTTTCTTGCATATATTGGTGTATGCACTGCATTGACCGAAAGTAGCCCTAAAAGCAATCAATGGAAGGAAAACGAAAATATGATTCAGATTCTTGCATTTTGCACTTAATGCACAGGTATATTAAGCAATAAAGCCAAAATGTATGGGGTATTCCTGACTCTTAGCCTATTGTAAGCCATGAACCATGCTCACGGAGAATAAAATTCAGCATCAAATTTCAATAATGGAAAACTTGTCAAAAGTAGAATTTTACCATTGTTGATGCATTCTCCTTGCTTGTATGAGGTTGCTTAGTCATTTCAGACTAATATTTGATTCTTTAAAGTATATTTTCTACTGAAATGAGTGAAGGATTGTGTAAACTCTTTGACCAAAGCCCTAACCCTAACCTATGCAAAATGCCGAGCTAGGGTTAGGGTTAGGATTCCACATAACGTAGACAAATTTTGATAGCATGGCTGTGTTTTTGGGCAGGATTGGAATTGGGGAAAAGTAATGTTTCACTCCTATCTTTACTTTTTTTTTCTTGCATATATGGGTGTATGCACTGCATTGACCAAAAGTAGCCCTAAAAGCAATAAATGGAAGGAAAATGAAAATATGATTCAGATTCTTGCATTTTGCATTTAATGCACAGGTATATTAAGCAATAAAGCCAAAATGTATGGGGTATTCATGACTCTTAGCCTATTGTAAGCCATGAACCATGCTCACGGAGAATAAAATTCAGCATCAAATTTCAATAATGGAAAACTTGTCAAAAGTAGAATTTTACCATTGTTGATGCATTCTCCTTGCTTGTATGAGATTGCTCATTCATTTCAGACTAAAATTTGATTCTTTAAAGTATATTTTCTACTGAAATGAGAGAAGGATTGTGTAAACTCTTTGACCAAAGCCCTAACCCTAACCTATGCAAAATGCCGAGCTAGGGTTAGGGTTCGGATTCCACATAACGTAGACAAATTTTGATAGCATGGCTGTGTTTTTGGGCAGGATTGGAATTGGGGAAAAGTAATGTTTTACTCCTATCTTCACTTTTTTTTTCTTGCATATATGGGTGTATGCACTGCATTGACCGAAAGTAGCCCTAAAAGCAATCAATGGAAGGAAAACGAAAATATGATTCAGATTCTTGCATTTTGCACTTAATGCACAGGTATATTAAGCAATAAAGCCAAAATGTATGGGGTATTCCTGACTCTTAGCCTATTGTAAGCCATGAACCATGCTCACGGAGAATAAAATTCAGCATCAAATTTCAATAATGGAAAACTTGTCAAAAGTAGAATTTTACCATTGTTGATGCATTCTCCTTGCTTGTATGAGGTTGCTTAGTCATTTCAGACTAATATTTGATTCTTTAAAGTATATTTTCTACTGAAATGAGTGAAGGATTGTGTAAACTCTTTGACCAAAGCCCTAACCCTAACCTATGCAAAATGCCGAGCTAGGGTTAGGGTTCGGATTCCACATAACGTAGAGAAATTTTGATAGCATGGCTGTGTTTTTGGGCAGGATTGGAAATGGGGAAAAGTAATGTTTTACTCCTATCTTTACTTTTTTTTTCTTGCATATATGGGTGTATGCACTGCATTGACCAAAAGTAGCCCTAAAAGCAATCAATGGAAGGAAAACGAAAATATGATTCAGATTCTTGCATTTTGCATTTAATGCACAGGTATATTATGCAATAAAGCCAAAATGTATGGGGTATTCCTGACTCTTAGCCTATTGTAAGCCATGAACCATGCTCACGGAGAATAAAATTCAGCATCAAATTTCAATAATGGAAAACTTGTCAAAAGTGGAAATTCACCATTGTTGATGCATTCTCCTTGCTTGTATGAGGTTGCTTAGTCATTTCAGACAAATATTTGATTCTTTAAAGTATATTTTCTACTGAAATGAGTGAAGGATTGTGTAAACTCTTTGATCAAAGCCCTAACCCTAACCTATGCAAAATGCCGAGCTAGGGTTAGGGTTAGGATTCCACATAACGTAGACAAATTTTGATAGCATGGCTGTGTTTTTGGGCAGGATTGGAAATGGGGAAAAGTAATGTTTTACTCCTATCTTTACTTTTTTTTTCTTGCATATATGGGTGTATGCACTGCATTGACCAAAAGTAGCCCTAAAAGCAATAAATGGAAGGAAAATGAAAATATGATTCAGATTCTTGCATTTTGCATTTAATGCACAGGTATATTAAGCAATAAAGCCAAAATGTATGGGGTATTCCTGACTCTTAGCCTATTGTAAGCCATGAACCATGCTCACGGAGAATAAAATTCAGCATCAAATTTCAATAATGGAAAACTTGTCAAAAGTAGAATTTTACCATTGTTGATGCATTCTCCTTGCTTGTATGAGGTTGCTTAGTCATTTCAGACTAATATTTGATTCTTTAAAGCATATTTTCTACTGAAATGAGTGAAGGATTGTGTAAACTCTTTGATCAAAGCCCTAACCCTAACCTATGCAAAATGCCGAGCTAGGGTTAGGGTTAGGATTCCACATAACGTAGACAAATTTTGATAGCATGGCTGTGTTTTTGGGCAGGATTGGAATTGGGGAAAAGTAATGTTTCACTCCTATCTTCACTTTTTTTTTCTTGCATATATGGGTGTATGCACTGCATTGACCGAAAGTAGCCCTAAAAGCAATAAATGGAAGGAAAACGAAAATATGATTCAGATTCTTGCATTTTGCATTTAATGCACAGGTATATTAAGCAATAAAGCCAAAATGTATGGGGTATTCCTGTCTCTTAGCCTATTGTAAGCCATGAACCATGCTCACGGAGAATAAAATTCAGCATCAAATTTCAATAATGGAAAACTTGTCAAAAGTAGAATTTTACCATTGTTGATGCATTCTCCTTTCTTGTATGAGGTTGCTCAGTCATTTCAGACTAATATTTGATTCTTTAAAGTATATTTTCTACTGAAATGAGTGAAGGATTGTGTAAACTCTTTGATCAAAGCCCTAACCCTAACCTATGCAAAATGCCGAGCTAGGGTTAGGGTTAGGATTCCACATAACGTAGACAAATTTTGATAGCATGGCTGTGTTTTTGGGCAGGATTGGAATTGGGGAAAAGTAATGTTTCACTCCTATCTTTACTTTTATTTTCTTGCATATATTGGTGTATTCACTGCATTGACCAAAAGTAGCCCTAAAAGCAATAAATGGAAGGAAAATGAAAATATGATTCAGATTCTTGCATTTTGCATTTAATGCACAGGTATATTAAGCAATAAAGCCAAAATGTATGGGGTATTCCTGACTCTTAGCCTATTGTAAGCCATGAACCATGCTCACGGAGAATAAAATTCAGCATCAAATTTCAATAATGGAAAACTTGTCAAAAGTGGAAATTCACCATTGTTGATGCATTCTCCTTGCTTGTATGAGGTTGCTTAGTCATTTCAGACTAATATTTGATTCTTTAAAGTATATTTTCTACTGAAATGAGTGAAGGATTGTGTAAACTCTTTGACCAAAGCCCTAACTATAACCTTTGCAAAATGCCGAGCTAGGGTTAGGGTTAGGATTCCACATAACGTAGACAAATTTTGATAGCATGGCTGTGTTTTTGGGCAGGATTGGAATTGGGGAAAAGTAATGTTTCACTCCTATCTTTACTTTTTTTTTCTTGCATATATGGGTGTATGCACTGCATTGACCAAAAGTAGCCCTAAAAGCAATAAATGGAAGGAAAATGAAAATATGATTCAGATTCTTGCATATTGCATTTAATGCACAGGTATATTATGCAATAAAGCCAAAATGTATGGGGTATTCCTGACTCTTAGCCTATTGTAAGCCATGAACCATGCTCACGGAGAATAAAATTCAGCATCAAATTTCAATAATGGAAAACTTGTCAAAAGTGGAAATTCACCATTGTTGATGCATTCTCCTTGCTTGTATGAGGTTGCTTAGTCATTTCAGACAAATATTTGATTCTTTAAAGTATATTTTCTACTGAAATGAGTGAAGGATTGTGTAAACTCTTTGATCAAAGCCCTAACCCTAACCTATGCAAAATGCCGAGCTAGGGTTAGGGTTAGGATTCCACATAACGTAGACAAATTTTGATAGCATGGCTGTGTTTTTGGGCAGGATTGGAATTGGGGAAAAGTAATGTTTCACTCCTATCTTTACTTTTATTTTCTTGCATATATTGGTGTATTCACTGCATTGACCAAAAGTAGCCCTAAAAGCAATAAATGGAAGGAAAATGAAAATATGATTCAGATTCTTGCATTTTGCATTTAATGCACAGGTATATTAAGCAATAAAGCCAAAATGTATGGGGTATTCCTGACTCTTAGCCTATTGTAAGCCATGAACCATGCTCACGGAGAATAAAATTCAGCATCAAATTTCAATAATGGAAAACTTGTCAAAAGTGGAAATTCACCATTGTTGATGCATTCTCCTTGCTTGTATGAGGTTGCTTAGTCATTTCAGACTAATATTTGATTCTTTAAAGTATATTTTCTACTGAAATGAGTGAAGGATTGTGTAAACTCTTTGACCAAAGCCCTAACTATAACCTTTGCAAAATGCCGAGCTAGGGTTAGGGTTAGGATTCCACATAACGTAGACAAATTTTGATAGCATGGCTGTGTTTTTGGGCAGGATTGGAATTGGGGAAAAGTAATGTTTCACTCCTATCTTCACTTTTTTTTTCTTGCATATATGGGTGTATGCACTGCATTGACCTAAAGTAGCCCTAAAAGCAATAAATGGAAGGAAAACGAAAATATGATTCAGATTCTTGCATTTTGCATTTAATGCACAGGTATATTAAGCAATAAAGCCAAAATGTATGGGGTATTCCTGTCTCTTAGCCTATTGTAAGCCATGAACCATGCTCACGGAGAATAAAATTCAGCATCAAATTTCAATAATGGAAAACTTGTCAAAAGTAGAATTTTACCATTGTTGATGCATTCTCCTTGCTTGTATGAGGTTGCTCAGTCATTTCAGACTAATATTTGATTCTTTAAAGTATATTTTCTACTGAAATGAGTGAAGGATTGTGTAAACTCTTTGATCAAAGCCCTAACCCTAACCTATGCAAAATGCCGAGCTAGGGTTAGGGTTAGGATTCCACATAACGTAGACAAATTTTGATAGCATGGCTGTGTTTTTGGGCAGAATTGGAATTGGGGAAAAGTAATGTTTCACTCCTATCTTTACTTTTATTTTCTTGCATATATTGGTGTATTCACTGCATTGACCAAAAGTAGCCCTAAAAGCAATAAATGGAAGGAAAATGAAAATATGATTCAGATTCTTGCATTTTGCATTTAATGCACAGGTATATTAAGCAATAAAGCCAAAATGTATGGGGTATTCCTGACTCTTAGCCTATTGTAAGCCATGAACCATGCTCACGGAGAATAAAATTCAGCATCAAATTTCAATAATGGAAAACTTGTCAAAAGTGGAAATTCACCATTGTTGATGCATTCTCTTTGCTTGTATGAGGTTGCTTAGTCATTTCAGACTAATATTTGATTCTTTAAAGTATATTTTCTACTGAAATGAGTGAAGGATTGTGTAAACTCTTTGATCAAAGCCCTAACCCTAACCTATGCAAAATGCCGAGCTAGGGTTAGGGTTAGGATTCCACATAACGTAGAAAAATTTTGATAGCATGGCTGTGTTTTTGGGCAGGATTGGAATTGGGGAAAAGTAATGTTTCACTCCTATCTTCACTTTTTTTTTCTTGCATATATGGGTGTATGCACTGCATTGACCGAAAGTAGCCCTAAAAGCAATAAATGGAAGGAAAACGAAAATATGATTCAGATTCTTGCATTTTGCATTTAATGCACAGGTATATTAAGCAATAAAGCCAAAATGTATGGGGTATTCCTGACTCTTAGCCTACTGTAAGCCATGAACCATGCTCACGGAGAATAAAATTCAGCATCAAATTTCAATAATGGAAAACTTGTCAAAAGTAGAATTTTACCATTGTTGATGCATTCTCCTTGCTTGTATGAGGTTGCTCAGTCATTTCAGACTAATATTTGATTCTTTAAAGTATATTTTCTACTGAAATGAGTGAAGGATTGTGTAAACTCTTTGATCAAAGCCCTAACCCTAACCTATGCAAGATGCCGAGCTAGGGTTAGGGTTAGGATTCCACATAACGTAGACAAATTTTGATAGCATGGCTGTGTTTTTGGGCAGGATTGGAATTGGGGAAAAGTAATATTTCACTCTTATCTTCACTTTTTTTTCCTTGCATTTATGGGTGTATGCACTGCATTGACCAAAAGTAGCCCTAAATGCAATAAATGGAAGGAAAATGAAAATATGATTCAGATTCTAGCATTTTGCATTTAATGCACAGGTATATTAAGCAATAAAGCCAAAATGTATGGGGTATTCCTGACTCTTAGCCTACTGTAAGCCATGAACCATGCTCACGGAGAATAAAATTCAGCATCAAATTTCAATAATGGAAAACTTGTCAAAAGTAGAATTTTACCATTGTTGATGCATTCTCCTTGCTTGTATGAGGTTGCTTAGTCATTTCAGACTAATATTTGATTCTTTAAAGTATATTTTCTACTGAAATGAGTGAAGGATTGTGTAAACTCTTTGATCAAAGCCCTAACCCTAACCTATGCAAAATGCCGAGCTAGGGTTAGGGTTAGGATTCCACATAACGTAGACAAATTTTGATAGCATGGCTGTGTTTTTGGGCAGGATTGGAATTGGGGAAATGTAATGTTTTACTCCTATCTTCACTTTTTTTTTCTTGCATATATTGGTGTATGCACTGCATTGACCGAAAGTAGCCCTAAAAGCAATCAATGGAAGGAAAACGAAAATATGATTCAGATTCTTGCATTTTGCACTTAATGCACAGGTATATTAAGCAATAAAGCCAAAATGTATGGGGTATTCCTGACTCTTAGCCTATTGTAAGCCATGAACCATGCTCACGGAGAATAAAATTCAGCATCAAATTTCAATAATGGAAAACTTGTCAAAAGTAGAATTTTACCATTGTTGATGCATTCTCCTTGCTTGTATGAGGTTGCTTAGTCATTTCAGACTAATATTTGATTCTTTAAAGTATATTTTCTACTGAAATGAGTGAAGGATTGTGTAAACTCTTTGACCAAAGCCCTAACCCTAACCTATGCAAAATGCCGAGCTAGGGTTAGGGTTAGGATTCCACATAACGTAGACAAATTTTGATAGCATGGCTGTGTTTTTGGGCAGGATTGGAATTGGGGAAAAGTAATGTTTCACTCCTATCTTTACTTTTTTTTTCTTGCATATATGGGTGTATGCACTGCATTGACCAAAAGTAGCCCTAAAAGCAATAAATGGAAGGAAAATGAAAATATGATTCAGATTCTTGCATTTTGCATTTAATGCACAGGTATATTAAGCAATAAAGCCAAAATGTATGGGGTATTCCTGACTCTTAGCCTATTGTAAGCCATGAACCATGCTCACGGAGAATAAAATTCAGCATCAAATTTCAATAATGGAAAACTTGTCAAAAGTAGAATTTTACCATTGTTGATGCATTCTCCTTGCTTATATGAGGTTGCTCAGTCATTTCAGACTAATATTTGATTCTTTAAAGTATATTTTCTACTGAAATGAGTGAAGGATTGTGTAAACTCTTTGATCAAAGCCTTAACTCTAACCTATGCAATATGCCGAGCTAGGGTTAGGGTTAGGATTCCACATAACGTAGACAAATTTTGATAGCATGGCTGTGTTTTTGGGCAGGATTGGAATTGGGCAAAAGTAATGTTTTACTCCTATCTTCACTTTTTTTTTCTTGCATATATTGGTGTATGCACTGCATTGACTGAAAGTAGCCCTAAAAGCAATAAATGGAAGGAAAACGAAAATATGATTCAGATTCTTGCATTTTGCATTTAATGCACAGGTATATTAAGCAATAAAGCCAAAATGTATGGGGTATTCCTGACTCTTAGCCTATTGTAAGCCATGAACCATGCTCACGGAGAATAAAATTCAGCATCAAATTTCAATAATGGAAAACTTGTCAAAAGTAGAATTTTACCATTGTTGATGCATTCTCCTTGCTTGTATGAGGTTGCTCAGTCATTTCAGACTAATATTTGATTCTTTAAAGTATATTTTCTACTGAAATGAGTGAAGGATTGTGTAAACTCTTTGACCAAAGCCCTAACCCTAACCTTTGCAAAATGCCGAGTTAGGGTTAGGATTCCACATAACGTAGACAAATTTTGATAGCATGGCTGTGTTTTTGGGCAGGATTGGAATTGGGGAAAAGTAATGTTTCACTCCTATCTTTACTTTTTTTTTCTTGCATATATGGGTGTATGCACTGCATTGACCAAAAGTAGCCCTAAAAGCAATAAATGGAAGGAAAATGAAAATATGATTCAGATTCTTGCATATTGCATTTAATGCACAGGTATATTAAGCAATAAAGCCAAAATGTATGGGGTATTCCTGACTCTTAGCCTATTGTAAGCCATGAACCATGCTCACGGAGAATAAAATTCAGCATCAAATTTCAATAATGGAAAACTTGTCAAAAGTAGAATTTTACCATTGTTGATGCATTCTCCTTGCTTGTATGAGGTTGCTTAGTCATTTCAGACTAATATTTGATTCTTTAAAGTATATTTTCTACTGAAATGAGTGAAGGATTGTGTAAACTCTTTGATCAAAGCCCTAACCCTAACCTATGCAAAATGCCGAGCTAGGGTTAGGGTTAGGATTCCACATAACGTAGACAAATTTTGATAGCATGGCTGTATTTTTGGGCAGGATTGGAATTGGGGAAAAGTAATGTTTCACTCCTATCTTCACTTTTTTTTTCTTGCATATATGGGTGTATGCACTGCATTGACCGAAAGTAGCCCTAAAAGCAATAAATGGAAGGAAAACGAAAATATGATTCAGATTCTTGCATTTTGCATTTAATGCACAGGTATATTAAGCAATAAAGCCAAAATGTATGGGGTATTCCTGACTCTTAGCCTACTGTAAGCCATGAACCATGCTCACGGAGAATAAAATTCAGCATCAAATTTCAATAATGGAAAACTTGTCAAAAGTAGAATTTTACCATTGTTGATGCATTCTCCTTGCTTGTATGAGGTTGCTCAGTCATTTCAGACTAATATTTGATTTTTTAAAGTATATTTTCTACTGAAATGAGTGAAGGATTGTGTAAACTCTTTGATCAAAGCCCTAACCCTAACCTATGCAAGATGCCGAGCTAGGGTTAGGGTTAGGATTCCACATAACGTAGACAAATTTTGATAGCATGGCTGTGTTTTTGGGCAGGATTGGAATTGGGGAAAAGTAATGTTTCACTCCTATCTTCACTTTTTTTTCCTTGCATTTATGGGTGTATGCACTGCATTGACCAAAAGTAGCCCTAAATGCAATAAATGGAAGGAAAATGAAAATATGATTCAGATTCTAGCATTTTGCATTTAATGCACAGGTATATTAAACAATAAAGCCAAAATGTATGGGGTATTCCTGATTCTTAGCCTACTGTAAGCCATGAACCATGCTCACGGAGAATAAAATTCAGCATCAAATTTCAATAATGGAAAACTTGTCAAAAGTAGAATTTTACCATTGTTGATGCATTCTCCTTGCTTGTATGAGGTTGCTTAGTCATTTCAGACTAATATTTGATTCTTTAAAGTATATTTTCTACTGAAATGAGTGAAGGATTGTGTAAACTCTTTGATCAAAGCCCTAACCCTAACCTATGCAAAATGCCGAGCTAGGGTTAGGGTTAGGATTCCACATAACGTAGACAAATTTTGATAGCATGGCTGTGTTTTTGGGCAGGATTGGAATTGGGGAAATGTAATGTTTTACTCCTATCTTCACTTTTTTTTTCTTGCATATATTGGTGTATGCACTGCATTGACCGAAAGTAGCCCTAAAAGCAATCAATGGAAGGAAAACGAAAATATGATTCAGATTCTTGCATTTTGCACTTAATGCACAGGTATATTAAGCAATAAAGCCAAAATGTATGGGGTATTCCTGACTCTTAGCCTATTGTAAGCCATGAACCATGCTCACGGAGAATAAAATTCAGCATCAAATTTCAATAATGGAAAACTTGTCAAAAGTAGAATTTTACCATTGTTGATGCATTCTCCTTGCTTGTATGAGGTTGCTTAGTCATTTCAGACTAATATTTGATTCTTTAAAGTATATTTTCTACTGAAATGAGTGAAGGATTGTGTAAACTCTTTGACCAAAGCCCTAACCCTAACCTATGCAAAATGCCGAGCTAGGGTTAGGGTTAGGATTCCACATAACGTAGACAAATTTTGATAGCATGGCTGTGTTTTTGGGCAGGATTGGAATTGGGGAAAAGTAATGTTTCACTCCTATCTTTACTTTTTTTTTCTTGCATATATGGGTGTATGCACTGCATTGACCAAAAGTAGCCCTAAAAGCAATAAATGGAAGGAAAATGAAAATATGATTCAGATTCTTGCATTTTGCATTATTGCACAGGTATATTAAGCAATAAAGCCAAAATGTATGGGGTATTCCTGACTCTTAGCCTATTGTAAGCCATGAACCATGCTCACGGAGAATAAAATTCAGCATCAAATTTCAATAATGGAAAACTTGTCAAAAGTAGAATTTTACCATTGTTGATGCATTCTCCTTGCTTATATGAGGTTGCTCAGTCATTTCAGACTAATATTTGATTCTTTAAAGTATATTTTCTACTGAAATGAGTGAAGGATTGTGTAAACTCTTTGATCAAAGCCTTAACTCTAACCTATGCAATATGCCGAGCTAGGGTTAGGGTTAGGATTCCACATAACGTAGACAAATTTTGATAGCATGGCTGTGTTTTTGGGCAGGATTGGAATTGGGCAAAAGTAATGTTTTACTCCTATCTTCACTTTTTTTTTCTTGCATATATTGGTGTATGCACTGCATTGACTGAAAGTAGCCCTAAAAGCAATAAATGGAAGGAAAACGAAAATATGATTCAGATTCTTGCATTTTGCATTTAATGCACAGGTATATTAAGCAATAAAGCCAAAATGTATGGGGTATTCCTGACTCTTAGCCTATTGTAAGCCATGAACCATGCTCACGGAGAATAAAATTCAGCATCAAATTTCAATAATGGAAAACTTGTCAAAAGTAGAATTTTACCATTGTTGATGCATTCTCCTTGCTTGTATGAGGTTGCTCAGTCATTTCAGACTAATATTTGATTCTTTAAAGTATATTTTCTACTGAAATGAGTGAAGGATTGTGTAAACTCTTTGACCAAAGCCCTAACCCTAACCTTTGCAAAATGCCGAGTTAGGGTTAGGATTCCACATAACGTAGACAAATTTTGATAGCATGGCTGTGTTTTTGGGCAGGATTGGAATTGGGGAAAAGTAATGTTTCACTCCTATCTTTACTTTTTTTTTCTTGCATATATGGGTGTATGCACTGCATTGACCAAAAGTAGCCCTAAAAGCAATAAATGGAAGGAAAATGAAAATATGATTCAGATTCTTGCATATTGCATTTAATGCACAGGTATATTAAGCAATAAAGCCAAAATGTATGGGGTATTCCTGACTCTTAGCCTATTGTAAGCCAAGAACCATGCTCACGGAGAATAAAATTCAGCATCAAATTTCAATAATGGAAAACTTGTCAAAAGTAGAATTTTACCATTGTTGATGCATTCTCCTTGCTTGTATGAGGTTGCTTAGTCATTTCAGACTAATATTTGATTCTTTAAAGTATATTTTCTACTGAAATGAGTGAAGGATTGTGTAAACTCTTTGATCAAAGCCCTAACCCTAACCTATGCAAAATGCCGAGCTAGGGTTAGGGTTAGGATTCCACATAACGTAGACAAATTTTGATAGCATGGCTGTATTTTTGGGCAGGATTGGAATTGGGGAAAAGTAATGTTTCACTCCTATCTTCACTTTTTTTTTCTTGCATATATGGGTGTATGCACTGCATTGACCGAAAGTAGCCCTAAAAGCAATAAATGGAAGGAAAACGAAAATATGATTCAGATTCTTGCATTTTGCATTTAATGCACAGGTATATTAAGCAATAAAGCCAAAATGTATGGGGTATTCCTGACTCTTAGCCTACTGTAAGCCATGAACCATGCTCACGGAGAATAAAATTCAGCATCAAATTTCAATAATGGAAAACTTGTCAAAAGTAGAATTTTACCATTGTTGATGCATTCTCCTTGCTTGTATGAGGTTGCTCAGTCATTTCAGACTAATATTTGATTTTTTAAAGTATATTTTCTACTGAAATGAGTGAAGGATTGTGTAAACTCTTTGATCAAAGCCCTAACCCTAACCTATGCAAGATGCCGAGCTAGGGTTAGGGTTAGGATTCCACATAACGTAGACAAATTTTGATAGCATGGCTGTGTTTTTGGGCAGGATTGGAATTGGGGAAAAGTAATGTTTCACTCCTATCTTCACTTTTTTTTCCTTGCATTTATGGGTGTATGCACTGCATTGACCAAAAGTAGCCCTAAATGCAATAAATGGAAGGAAAATGAAAATATGATTCAGATTCTAGCATTTTGCATTTAATGCACAGGTATATTAAACAATAAAGCCAAAATGTATGGGGTATTCCTGATTCTTAGCCTACTGTAAGCCATGAACCATGCTCACGGAGAATAAAATTCAGCATCAAATTTCAATAATGGAAAACTTGTCAAAAGTAGAATTTTACCATTGTTGATGCATTCTCCTTGCTTGTATGAGGTTGCTTAGTCATTTCAGACTAATATTTGATTCTTTAAAGTATATTTTCTACTGAAATGAGTGAAGGATTGTGTAAACTCTTTGATCAAAGCCCTAACCCTAACCTATGCAAAATGCCGAGCTAGGGTTAGGGTTAGGATTCCACATAACGTAGACAAATTTTGATAGCATGGCTGTGTTTTTGGGCAGGATTGGAATTGGGGAAAAGTAATGTTTCACTCCTATCTTCACTTTTTTTTTCTTGCGTATATTGGTGTATGCACTGCATTGACCGAAAGTAGCCCTAAAAGCAATCAATGGAAGGAAAACGAAAATATGATTCAGATTCTTGCATTTTGCACTTAATGCACAGGTATATTAAGCAATAAAGCCAAAATGTATGGGGTATTCCTGACTCTTAGCCTATTGTAAGCCATGAACCATGCTAACGGAGAATAAAATTCAGCATCAAATTTCAATAATGGAAAACTTGTCAAAAGTAGAATTTTACCATTGTTGATGCATTCTCCTTGCTTGTATGAGGTTGCTTAGTCATTTCAGACTAATATTTGATTCTTTAAAGTATATTTTCTACTGAAATGAGTGAAGGATTGTGTAAACTCTTTGATCAAAGCATTAACCCTAACCTATGCAATATGCCGAGCTAGGGTTAGGGTTAGGATTCCACATAACGTAGACAAATTTTGATAGCATGGCTGTGTTTTTGGGCAGGATTGGAATTGGGGAAAAGTAATGTTTCACTCCTATCTTTACTTTTTTTTTCTTGCATATATGGGTGTATGCACTGCATTGACCAAAAGTAGCCCTAAAAGCAATAAATGGAAGGAAAATGAAAATATGATTCAGATTCTTGCATTTTGCATTTAATGCACAGGTATATTAAGCAATAAAGCCAAAATGTATGGGGTATTCCTGACTCTTAGCCTATTGTAAGCCATGAACCATGCTCACGGAGAATAAAATTCAGCATCAAATTTCAATAATGGAAAACTTGTCAAAAGTAGAATTTTACCATTGTTGATGCATTCTCCTTGCTTGTATGAGGTTGCTCAGTCATTTCAGACTAATATTTGATTCTTTAAAGTATATTTTCTACTGAAATGAGTGAAGGATTGTGTAAACTCTTTGACCAAAGCCCTAACCCTAACCTATGCAAAATGCCGAGCTAGGGTTAGGGTTCGGATTCCACATAACGTAGACAAATTTTGATAGCATGGCTGTGTTTTTGGGCAGGATTGGAATTGGGGAAAAGTAATGTTTTACTCCTATCTTCACTTTTTTTTTCTTGCATATATGGGTGTATGCACTGCATTGACCGAAAGTAGCCCTAAAAGCAATCAATGGAAGGAAAACGAAAATATGATTCAGATTCTTGCATTTTACACTTAATGCACAGGTATATAAAGCAATAAAGCCAAAATGTATGGGGTATTCCTGACTCTTAGCCTATTGTAAGCCATGAACCATGCTCACGGAGAATAAAATTCAGCATCAAATTTCAATAATGGAAAACTTGTCAAAAGTAGAATTTTATCATTGTTGATGCATTCTCCTTGCTTGTATGAGGTTGCTTAGTCATTTCAGACAAATATTTGATTCTTTTAAAGTATATTTTCTACTGAAATGAGTGAAGGATTGTGTAAACTCTTTGATCAAAGCCCTAACCCTAACCTATGCAAAATGCCGAGCTAGGGTTAGGGTTAGGATTCCACATAACGTAGACAAATTTTGATAGCATGGCTGTGTTTTTGGGCAGGATTGGAATTGGGGAAAAGTAATGTTTTACTCCTATCTTCACTTTTTTTTTCTTGCATATATGGGTGTATGCACTGCATTGACCGAAAGTAGCCCTAAAAGGAATCAATGGAAGGAAAACGAAAATATGATTCAGATTCTTGCATTTTGCACTTAATGCACAGGTATATTAAGCAATAAAGCCAAAATGTATGGGGTATTCCTGACTCTTAGCCTATTGTAAGCCATGAACCATGCTCACGGAGAATAAAATTCAGCATCAAATTTCAATAATGGAAAACTTGTCAAAAGTAGAATTTTACCATTGTTGATGCATTCTCCTTGCTTGTATGAGGTTGCTTAGTCATTTCAGACTAATATTTGATTCTTTAAAGTATATTTTCTACTGAAATGAGTGAAGGATTGTGTAAACTCTTTGATCAAAGCCCTAACCCTAACCTCTGCAAAATGCCGAACTAGGGTTAGGGTTAGGATTCCACATAACGTAGACAAATTTTGATAGCATGGCTGTGTTTTTGGGCAGGATTGGATTTGGGGAAAAGTAATGTTTCACTCTTATCTTCACTTTTTTTTTCTTGCATATATGGGTGTATGCACTGCATTGACCAAAAGTAGCCCTAAAAGCAATAAATGGAAGGAAAACGAAAATATGATTCAGATTCTTGCATTTTGCATTTAATGCACAGGTATATTAAGCAATAAAGCCAAAATGTATGGGGTATTCCTGACTCTTAGCCTATTGTAAGCCATGAACCATGCTCATGGAGAATAAAATTCAGCATCAAATTTCAATAATGGAAAACTTGTCAAAAGTAGAATTTTACCATTGTTGATGCATTCTCCTTGCTTGTATGAGGTTGCTCAGTCATTTCAGACTAATATTTGATTCTTAAAAGTATATTTTCTACTGAAATGAGTGAAGGATTGTGTAAACTCTTTGATCAAAGCCCTAACCCTAACTTATGCAAAATGCAGAGCTAGGGTTAGGGTTAGGATTCCACATAACGTAGACAAATTTTGATAGCATGGCTGTGTTTTTGGGCAGGATTGGAATTGGGGAAAAGTAATGTTTCACTCCTATCTTTACTTTTTTTTTCTTGCATATATGGGTGTATGCACTGCATTGACCAAAAGTAGCCCTAAAAGCAATAAATGGAAGGAAAATGAAAATATGATTCAGATTCTTGCATTTTGCATTTAATGCACAGGTATATTAAGCAATAAAGCCAAAATGTATGGGGTATTCCTGACTCTTAGCCTATTGTAAGCCATGAACCATGCTCACGGAGAATAAAATTCAGCATCAAATTTCAATAATGGAAAACTTGTCAAAAGTAGAATTTTACCATTGTTGATGCATTCTCCTTGCTTGTATGAGGTTGCTTAGTCATTTCAGACTAATATTTGATTCTTTAAAGTATATTTTCTACTGAAATGAGTGAAGGATTGTGAAAACTCTTTGATCAACGCCCTAACCCTAACCTATGCAATATGCCGAGCTAGGGTTAGGGTTAGGATTCCACATAACGTAGACAAATTTTGATAGCATGGCTGTATTTTTGGGCAGGATTGGAATTGGGGAAAAGTAATGTTTCACTCCTATCTTCACTTTTTTTTTCTTGCATATATGGGTGTATGCACTGCATTGACCGAAAGTAGCCCTAAAAGCAATAAATGGAAGGAAAACGAAAATATGATTCAGATTCTTGCATTTTGCATTTAATGCACAGGTATATTAAGCAATAAAGCCAAAATGTATGGGGTATTCCTGACTCTTAGCCTACTGTAAGCCATGAACCATGCTCACGGAGAATAAAATTCAGCATCAAATTTCAATAATGGAAAACTTGTCAAAAGTAGAATTTTACCATTGTTGATGCATTCTCCTTGCTTGTATGAGGTTGCTCAGTCATTTCAGACTAATATTTGATTTTTTAAAGTATATTTTCTACTGAAATGAGTGAAGGATTGTGTAAACTCTTTGATCAAAGCCCTAACCCTAACCTATGCAAGATGCCGAGCTAGGGTTAGGGTTAGGATTCCACATAACGTAGACAAATTTTGATAGCATGGCTGTGTTTTTGGGCAGGATTGGAATTGGGGAAAAGTAATGTTTCACTCCTATCTTCACTTTTTTTTCCTTGCATTTATGGGTGTATGCACTGCATTGACCAAAAGTAGCCCTAAATGCAATAAATGGAAGGAAAATGAAAATATGATTCAGATTCTAGCATTTTGCATTTAATGCACAGGTATATTAAACAATAAAGCCAAAATGTATGGGGTATTCCTGATTCTTAGCCTACTGTAAGCCATGAACCATGCTCACGGAGAATAAAATTCAGCATCAAATTTCAATAATGGAAAACTTGTCAAAAGTAGAATTTTACCATTGTTGATGCATTCTCCTTGCTTGTATGAGGTTGCTTAGTCATTTCAGACTAATATTTGATTCTTTAAAGTATATTTTCTACTGAAATGAGTGAAGGATTGTGTAAACTCTTTGATCAAAGCCCTAACCCTAACCTATGCAAAATGCCGAGCTAGGGTTAGGGTTAGGATTCCACATAACGTAGACAAATTTTGATAGCATGGCTGTGTTTTTGGGCAGGATTGGAATTGGGGAAAAGTAATGTTTCACTCCTATCTTCACTTTTTTTTTCTTGCGTATATTGGTGTATGCACTGCATTGACCGAAAGTAGCCCTAAAAGCAATCAATGGAAGGAAAACGAAAATATGATTCAGATTCTTGCATTTTGCACTTAATGCACAGGTATATTAAGCAATAAAGCCAAAATGTATGGGGTATTCCTGACTCTTAGCCTATTGTAAGCCATGAACCATGCTAACGGAGAATAAAATTCAGCATCAAATTTCAATAATGGAAAACTTGTCAAAAGTAGAATTTTACCATTGTTGATGCATTCTCCTTGCTTGTATGAGGTTGCTTAGTCATTTCAGACTAATATTTGATTCTTTAAAGTATATTTTCTACTGAAATGAGTGAAGGATTGTGTAAACTCTTTGATCAAAGCCTTAACCCTAACCTATGCAATATGCCGAGCTAGGGTTAGGGTTAGGATTCCACATAACGTAGACAAATTTTGATAGCATGGCTGTGTTTTTGGGCAGGATTGGAATTGGGGAAAAGTAATGTTTCACTCCTATCTTTACTTTTTTTTTCTTGCATATATGGGTGTATGCACTGCATTGACCAAAAGTAGCCCTAAAAGCAATAAATGGAAGGAAAATGAAAATATGATTCAGATTCTTGCATTTTGCATTTAATGCACAGGTATATTAAGCAATAAAGCCAAAATGTATGGGGTATTCCTGACTCTTAGCCTATTGTAAGCCATGAACCATGCTCACGGAGAATAAAATTCAGCATCAAATTTCAATAATGGAAAACTTGTCAAAAGTAGAATTTTACCATTGTTGATGCATTCTCCTTGCTTGTATGAGGTTGCTCAGTCATTTCAGACTAATATTTGATTCTTTAAAGTATATTTTCTACTGAAATGAGTGAAGGATTGTGTAAACTCTTTGACCAAAGCCCTAACCCTAACCTATGCAAAATGCCGAGCTAGGGTTAGGGTTCGGATTCCACATAACGTAGACAAATTTTGATAGCATGGCTGTGTTTTTGGGCAGGATTGGAATTGGGGAAAAGTAATGTTTTACTCCTATCTTCACTTTTTTTTTCTTGCATATATGGGTGTATGCACTGCATTGACCGAAAGTAGCCCTAAAAGCAATCAATGGAAGGAAAACGAAAATATGATTCAGATTCTTGCATTTTACACTTAATGCACAGGTATATAAAGCAATAAAGCCAAAATGTATGGGGTATTCCTGACTCTTAGCCTATTGTAAGCCATGAACCATGCTCACGGAGAATAAAATTCAGCATCAAATTTCAATAATGGAAAACTTGTCAAAAGTAGAATTTTATCATTGTTGATGCATTCTCCTTGCTTGTATGAGGTTGCTTAGTCATTTCAGACAAATATTTGATTCTTTTAAAGTATATTTTCTACTGAAATGAGTGAAGGATTGTGTAAACTCTTTGATCAAAGCCCTAACCCTAACCTATGCAAAATGCCGAGCTAGGGTTAGGGTTAGGATTCCACATAACGTAGACAAATTTTGATAGCATGGCTGTGTTTTTGGGCAGGATTGGAATTGGGGAAAAGTAATGTTTTACTCCTATCTTCACTTTTTTTTTCTTGCATATATGGGTGTATGCACTGCATTGACCGAAAGTAGCCCTAAAAGCAATCAATGGAAGGAAAACGAAAATATGATTCAGATTCTTGCATTTTGCACTTAATGCACAGGTATATTAAGCAATAAAGCCAAAATGTATGGGGTATTCCTGACTCTTAGCCTATTGTAAGCCATGAACCATGCTCACGGAGAATAAAATTCAGCATCAAATTTCAATAATGGAAAACTTGTCAAAAGTAGAATTTTACCATTGTTGATGCATTCTCCTTGCTTGTATGAGGTTGCTTAGTCATTTCAGACTAATATTTGATTCTTTAAAGTATATTTTCTACTGAAATGAGTGAAGGATTGTGAAAACTCTTTGATCAACGCCCTAACCCTAACCTATGCAATATGCCGAGCTAGGGTTAGGGTTAGGATTCCACATAACGTAGACAAATTTTGATAGCATGGCTGTGTTTTTGGGCAGGATTGGAATTGGGGAAAAGTAATGTTTCACTCCTATCTTTACTTTTTTTTTCTTGCATATATGGGTGTATGCACTGCATTGACCAAAAGTAGCCCTAAAAGCAATAAATGGAAGGAAAATGAAAATATGATTCAGATTCTTGCATTTTGCATTTAATGCACAGGTATATTAAGCAATAAAGCCAAAATGTATGGGGTATTCCTGACTCTTAGCCTATTGTAAGCCATGAACCATGCTCACGGAGAATAAAATTCAGCATCAAATTTCAATAATGGAAAACTTGTCAAAAGTAGAATTTTACCATTGTTGATGCATTCTCCTTGCTTGTATGAGGTTGCTTAGTCATTTCAGACTAATATTTGATTCTTTAAAGTATATTTTCTACTGAAATGAGTGAAGGATTGTGTAAACTCTTTGATCAAAGCCCTAACCCTAACCTATGCAAAATGCCGAGCTAGGGTTAGGGTTAGGATTCCACATAACGTAGACAAATTTTGATAGCATGGCTGTGTTTTTGGGCAGGATTGGAATTGGGGAAAAGTAATGTTTCACTCCTATCTTCACTTTTTTTTTCTTGCATATATGGGTGTATGCACTGCATTGACCAAAAGTAGCCCTAAAAGCAATAAATGGAAGGAAAACGAAAATATGATTCAGATTCTTGCATTTTGCATTTAATGCACAGGTATATTAAGCAATAAAGCCAAAATGTATGGGGTATTCCTGACTCTTAGCCTATTGTAAGCCATGAACCATGCTCACGGAGAATAAAATTCAGCATCAAATTTCAATAATGGAAAACTTGTCAAAAGTAGAATTTTACCATTGTTGATGCATTCTCCTTGCTTGTATGAGGTTGCTCAGTCATTTCAGACTAATATTTGATTCTTTAAAGTATATTTTCTACTGAAATGAGTGAAGGATTGTGTAAACTCTTTGATCAAAGCCCTAACCCTAACCTATGCAAAATGCCGAGCTAGGGTTAGGGTTAGGATTCCACATAACGTAGACAAATTTTGATAGCATGGCTGTGTTTTTGGGCAGGATTGGAATTGGGGAAAAGTAATGTTTCACTCCTATCTTTACTTTTTTTTCTTGCATATATGGGTGTATGCACTGCATTGACCAAAAGTAGCCCTAAAAGCAATAAATGGAAGGAAAATGAAAATATGATTCAGATTCTTGCATTTTGCATTTGATGTACAGGTATATTAAGCAATAAAGCCAAAATGTATGGGGTATTCCTGACTCTTAGCCTATTGTAAGCCATGAACCATGCTCACGGAGAATAAAATTCAGCATCAAATTTCAATAATGGAAAACTTGTCAAAAGTAGAATTTTACCATTGTTGATGCATTCTCCTTGCTTGTATGAGGTTGCTTAGTCATTTCAGACTAATATTTGATTCTTTAAAGTATATTTTCTACTGAAATGAGTGAAGGATTGTGAAAACTCTTTGATCAACGCCCTAACCCTAACCTATGCAATATGCCGAGCTAGGGTTAGGGTTAGGATTCCACATAACGTAGACAAATTTTGATAGCATGGCTGTGTTTTTGGGCAGGATTGGAATTGGGGAAAAGTAATGTTTCACTCCTATCTTCACTTTTTTTTTCTTGCATATATGGGTGTATGCACTGCATTGACCAAAAGTAGCCCTAAAAGTAATAAATGGAAGGAAAACGAAAATATGATTCAGATTCTTGCATTTTGCATTTAATGCACAGGTATATTAAGCAATAAAGCCAAAATGTATGGGGTATTCCTGACTCTTAGCCTATTGTAAGCCATGAACCATGCTCACGGAGAATAAAATTCAGCATCAAATTTCAATAATGGAAAACTTGTCAAAAGTAGAATTTTACCATTGTTGATGCATTCTCCTTGCTTGTATGAGGTTGCTCAGTCATTTCAGACTAATATTTGATTCTTTAAAGTATATTTTCTACTGAAATGAGTGAAGGATTGTGTAAACTCTTTGATCAAAGCCCTAACCCTAACCTATGCAAAATGCCGAGCTAGGGTTAGGGTTAGGATTCCACATAACGTAGACAAATTTTGATAGCATGGCTGTGTTTTTGGGCAGGATTGGAATTGGGGAAAAGTAATGTTTCACTCCTATCTTTACTTTTTTTTTCTTGCATATATGGGTGTATGCACTGCATTGACCAAAAGTAGCCCTAAAAGCAATAAATGGAAGGAAAATGAAAATATGATTCAGATTCTTGCATTTTGCATTTAATGCACAGGTATATTAAGCAATAAAGCCAAAATGTATGGGGTATTCCTGACTCTTAGCCTATTGTAAGCCATGAACCATGCTCACGGAGAATAAAATTCAGCATCAAATTTCAATAATGGAAAACTTGTCAAAAGTAGAATTTTACCATTGTTGATGCATTCTCCTTGCTTGTATGAGGTTGCTCAGTCATTTCAGACTAATATTTGATTCTTTAAAGTATATTTTCTACTGAAATGAGTGAAGGATTGTGTAAACTCTTTGACCAAAGCCCTAACCCTAACCTATGCAAAATGCCGAGCTAGGGTTAGGGTTCGGATTCCACATAACGTAGACAAATTTTGATAGCATGGCTGTGTTTTTGGGCAGGATTGGAATTGGGGAAAAGTAATGTTTTACTCCTATCTTCACTTTTTTTTTCTTGCATATATGGGTGTATGCACTGCATTGACCGAAAGTAGCCCTAAAAGCAATCAATGGAAGGAAAACGAAAATATGATTCAGATTCTTGCATTTTACACTTAATGCACAGGTATATAAAGCAATAAAGCCAAAATGTATGGGGTATTCCTGACTCTTAGCCTATTGTAAGCCATGAACCATGCTCACGGAGAATAAAATTCAGCATCAAATTTCAATAATGGAAAACTTGTCAAAAGTAGAATTTTATCATTGTTGATGCATTCTCCTTGCTTGTATGAGGTTGCTTAGTCATTTCAGACAAATATTTGATTCTTTAAAGTATATTTTCTACTGAAATGAGTGAAGGATTGTGTAAACTCTTTGATCAAAGCCCTAACCCTAACCTATGCAAAATGCCGAGCTAGGGTTAGGGTTAGGATTCCACATAACGTAGACAAATTTTGATAGCATGGCTGTGTTTTTGGGCAGGATTGGAATTGGGGAAAAGTAATGTTTTACTCCTATCTTCACTTTTTTTTTCTTGCATATATGGGTGTATGCACTGCATTGACCGAAAGTAGCCCTAAAAGGAATCAATGGAAGGAAAACGAAAATATGATTCAGATTCTTGCATTTTGCACTTAATGCACAGGTATATTAAGCAATAAAGCCAAAATGTATGGGGTATTCCTGACTCTTAGCCTATTGTAAGCCATGAACCATGCTCATGGAGAATAAAATTCAGCATCAAATTTCAATAATGGAAAACTTGTCAAAAGTAGAATTTTACCATTGTTGATGCATTCTCCTTGCTTGTATGAGGTTGCTCAGTCATTTCAGACTAATATTTGATTCTTAAAAGTATATTTTCTACTGAAATGAGTGAAGGATTGTGTAAACTCTTTGATCAAAGCCCTAACCCTAACTTATGCAAAATGCAGAGCTAGGGTTAGGGTTAGGATTCCACATAACGTAGACAAATTTTGATAGCATGGCTGTGTTTTTGGGCAGGATTGGAATTGGGGAAAAGTAATGTTTCACTCCTATCTTCACTTTTTTTTTCTTGCATATATGGGTGTATGCACTGCATTGACCAAAAGTAGCCCTAAAAGTAATAAATGGAAGGAAAACGAAAATATGATTCAGATTCTTGCATTTTGCATTTAATGCACAGGTATATTAAGCAATAAAGCCAAAATGTATGGGGTATTCCTGACTCTTAGCCTATTGTAAGCCATGAACCATGCTCACGGAGAATAAAATTCAGCATCAAATTTCAATAATGGAAAACTTGTCAAAAGTAGAATTTTACCATTGTTGATGCATTCTCCTTGCTTGTATGAGGTTGCTCAGTCATTTCAGACTAATATTTGATTCTTTAAAGTATATTTTCTACTGAAATGAGTGAAGGATTGTGTAAACTCTTTGATCAAAGCCCTAACCCTAACCTATGCAAAATGCCGAGCTAGGGTTAGGGTTAGGATTCCACATAACGTAGACAAATTTTGATAGCATGGCTGTGTTTTTGGGCAGGATTGGAATTGGGGAAAAGTAATGTTTCACTCCTATCTTTACTTTTTTTTTCTTGCATATATGGGTGTATGCACTGCATTGACCAAAAGTAGCCCTAAAAGCAATAAATGGAAGGAAAATGAAAATATGATTCAGATTCTTGCATTTTGCATTTAATGCACAGGTATATTAAGCAATAAAGCCAAAATGTATGGGGTATTCCTGACTCTTAGCCTATTGTAAGCCATGAACCATGCTCACGGAGAATAAAATTCAGCATCAAATTTCAATAATGGAAAACTTGTCAAAAGTAGAATTTTACCATTGTTGATGCATTCTCCTTGCTTGTATGAGGTTGCTCAGTCATTTCAGACTAATATTTGATTCTTTAAAGTATATTTTCTACTGAAATGAGTGAAGGATTGTGTAAACTCTTTGACCAAAGCCCTAACCCTAACCTATGCAAAATGCCGAGCTAGGGTTAGGGTTCGGATTCCACATAACGTAGACAAATTTTGATAGCATGGCTGTGTTTTTGGGCAGGATTGGAATTGGGGAAAAGTAATGTTTTACTCCTATCTTCACTTTTTTTTTCTTGCATATATGGGTGTATGCACTGCATTGACCGAAAGTAGCCCTAAAAGCAATCAATGGAAGGAAAACGAAAATATGATTCAGATTCTTGCATTTTACACTTAATGCACAGGTATATAAAGCAATAAAGCCAAAATGTATGGGGTATTCCTGACTCTTAGCCTATTGTAAGCCATGAACCATGCTCACGGAGAATAAAATTCAGCATCAAATTTCAATAATGGAAAACTTGTCAAAAGTAGAATTTTATCATTGTTGATGCATTCTCCTTGCTTGTATGAGGTTGCTTAGTCATTTCAGACAAATATTTGATTCTTTAAAGTATATTTTCTACTGAAATGAGTGAAGGATTGTGTAAACTCTTTGATCAAAGCCCTAACCCTAACCTATGCAAAATGCCGAGCTAGGGTTAGGGTTAGGATTCCACATAACGTAGACAAATTTTGATAGCATGGCTGTGTTTTTGGGCAGGATTGGAATTGGGGAAAAGTAATGTTTTACTCCTATCTTCACTTTTTTTTTCTTGCATATATGGGTGTATGCACTGCATTGACCGAAAGTAGCCCTAAAAGGAATCAATGGAAGGAAAACGAAAATATGATTCAGATTCTTGCATTTTGCACTTAATGCACAGGTATATTAAGCAATAAAGCCAAAATGTATGGGGTATTCCTGACTCTTAGCCTATTGTAAGCCATGAACCATGCTCATGGAGAATAAAATTCAGCATCAAATTTCAATAATGGAAAACTTGTCAAAAGTAGAATTTTACCATTGTTGATGCATTCTCCTTGCTTGTATGAGGTTGCTCAGTCATTTCAGACTAATATTTGATTCTTAAAAGTATATTTTCTACTGAAATGAGTGAAGGATTGTGTAAACTCTTTGATCAAAGCCCTAACCCTAACTTATGCAAAATGCAGAGCTAGGGTTAGGGTTAGGATTCCACATAACGTAGACAAATTTTGATAGCATGGCTGTGTTTTTGGGCAGGATTGGAATTGGGGAAAAGTAATGTTTCACTCCTATCTTTACTTTTTTTTTCTTGCATATATGGGTGTATGCACTGCATTGACCAAAAGTAGCCCTAAAAGCAATAAATGGAAGGAAAATGAAAATATGATTCAGATTCTTGCATTTTGCATTTAATGCACAGGTATATTAAGCAATAAAGCCAAAATGTATGGGGTATTCCTGACTCTTAGCCTATTGTAAGCCATGAACCATGCTCACGGAGAATAAAATTCAGCATCAAATTTCAATAATGGAAAACTTGTCAAAAGTAGAATTTTACCATTGTTGATGCATTCTCCTTGCTTGTATGAGGTTGCTCAGTCATTTCAGACTAATATTTGATTCTTAAAAGTATATTTTCTACTGAAATGAGTGAAGGATTGTGTAAACTCTTTGATCAAAGCCCTAACCCTAACTTATGCAAAATGCAGAGCTAGGGTTAGGGTTAGGATTCCACATAACGTAGACAAATTTTGATAGCATGGCTGTGTTTTTGGGCAGGATTGGAATTGGGGAAAAGTAATGTTTCACTCCTATCTTTACTTTTTTTTTCTTGCATATATGGGTGTATGCACTGCATTGACCAAAAGTAGCCCTAAAAGCAATAAATGGAAGGAAAATGAAAATATGATTCAGATTCTTGCATTTTGCATTTAATGCACAGGTATATTAAGCAATAAAGCCAAAATGTATGGGGTATTCCTGACTCTTAGCCTATTGTAAGCCATGAACCATGCTCACGGAGAATAAAATTCAGCATCAAATTTCAATAATGGAAAACTTGTCAAAAGTAGAATTTTACCATTGTTGATGCATTCTCCTTGCTTGTATGAGGTTGCTTAGTCATTTCAGACTAATATTTGATTCTTTAAAGTATATTTTCTACTGAAATGAGTGAAGGATTGTGAAAACTCTTTGATCAACGCCCTAACCCTAACCTATGCAATATGCCGAGCTAGGGTTAGGGTTAGGATTCCACATAACGTAGACAAATTTTGATAGCATGGCTGTGTTTTTGGGCAGGATTGGAATTGGGGAAAAGTAATGTTTCACTCCTATCTTTACTTTTTTTTTCTTGCATATATGGGTGTATGCACTGCATTGACCAAAAGTAGCCCTAAAAGCAATAAATGGAAGGAAAATGAAAATATGATTCAGATTCTTGCATTTTGCATTTAATGCACAGGTATATTAAGCAATAAAGCCAAAATGTATGGGGTATTCCTGACTCTTAGCCTATTGTAAGCCATGAACCATGCTCACGGAGAATAAAATTCAGCATCAAATTTCAATAATGGAAAACTTGTCAAAAGTAGAATTTTACCATTGTTGATGCATTCTCCTTGCTTGTATGAGGTTGCTTAGTCATTTCAGACTAATATTTGATTCTTTAAAGTATATTTTCTACTGAAATGAGTGAAGGATTGTGTAAACTCTTTGATCAAAGCCCTAACCCTAACCTATGCAAAATGCCGAGCTAGGGTTAGGGTTAGGATTCCACATAACGTAGACAAATTTTGATAGCATGGCTGTGTTTTTGGGCAGGATTGGAATTGGGGAAAAGTAATGTTTCACTCCTATCTTCACTTTTTTTTTCTTGCATATATGGGTGTATGCACTGCATTGACCAAAAGTAGCCCTAAAAGCAATAAATGGAAGGAAAACGAAAATATGATTCAGATTCTTGCATTTTGCATTTAATGCACAGGTATATTAAGCAATAAAGCCAAAATGTATGGGGTATTCCTGACTCTTAGCCTATTGTAAGCCATGAACCATGCTCACGGAGAATAAAATTCAGCATCAAATTTCAATAATGGAAAACTTGTCAAAAGTAGAATTTTACCATTGTTGATGCATTCTCCTTGCTTGTATGAGGTTGCTCAGTCATTTCAGACTAATATTTGATTCTTTAAAGTATATTTTCTACTGAAATGAGTGAAGGATTGTGTAAACTCTTTGATCAAAGCCCTAACCCTAACCTATGCAAAATGCCGAGCTAGGGTTAGGGTTAGGATTCCACATAACGTAGACAAATTTTGATAGCATGGCTGTGTTTTTGGGCAGGATTGGAATTGGGGAAAAGTAATGTTTCACTCCTATCTTTACTTTTTTTTCTTGCATATATGGGTGTATGCACTGCATTGACCAAAAGTAGCCCTAAAAGCAATAAATGGAAGGAAAATGAAAATATGATTCAGATTCTTGCATTTTGCATTTGATGTACAGGTATATTAAGCAATAAAGCCAAAATGTATGGGGTATTCCTGACTCTTAGCCTATTGTAAGCCATGAACCATGCTCACGGAGAATAAAATTCAGCATCATATATCAATAATGGAAAACTTGTCAAAAGTAGAATTTTACCATTGTTGATGCATTCTCCTTGCTTGTATGAGGTTGCTTAGTCATTTCAGACTAATATTTGATTCTTTAAAGTATATTTTCTACTGAAATGAGTGAAGGATTGTGTAAACTCTTTGATCAAAGCCCTAACCCTAACTTATGCAAAATGCCGAGCTAGGGTTAGGGTTAGGATTCCACATAACGTAGACAAATTTTGATAGCATGGCTGTGTTTTTGGGCAGGATTGGAATTGGGGAAAAGTAATGTTTCACTCCTATCTTTACTTTTTTTTTCTTGCATATATGGGTGTATGCACTGCATTGACCAAAAGTAGCCCTAAAAGCAATAAATGGAAGGAAAATGAAAATATGATTCAGATTCTTGCATTTTGCATTAAATGCACAGGTATATTAAGCAATAAAGCCAAAATGTATGGGGTATTCCTGACTCTTAGCCTATTGTAAGCCATGAACCATGCTCACGGAGAATAAAATTCAGCATCAAATTTCAATAATGGAAAACTTGTCAAAAGTAGAATTTTACCATTGTTGATGCATTCTCCTTGCTTGTATGAGGTTGCTTAGTCATTTCAGACTAATATTTGATTCTTTAAAGTATATTTTCTACTGAAATGAGTGAAGGATTGTGAAAACTCTTTGATCAACGCCCTAACCCTAACCTATGCAATATGCCGAGCTAGGGTTAGGGTTAGGATTCCACATAACGTAGACAAATTTTGATAGCATGGCTGTGTTTTTGGGCAGGATTGGAATTGGGGAAAAGTAATGTTTCACTCCTATCTTCACTTTTTTTTTCTTGCATATATGGGTGTATGCACTGCATTGACCAAAAGTAGCCCTAAAAGTAATAAATGGAAGGAAAACGAAAATATGATTCAGATTCTTGCATTTTGCATTTAATGCACAGGTATATTAAGCAATAAAGCCAAAATGTATGGGGTATTCCTGACTCTTAGCCTTTTGTAAGCCATGAACCATGCTCACGGAGAATAAAATTCAGCATCAAATTTCAATAATGGAAAACTTGTCAAAAGTAGAATTTTACCATTGTTGATGCATTCTCCTTGCTTGTATGAGGTTGCTCAGTCATTTCAGACTAATATTTGATTCTTTAAAGTATATTTTCTACTGAAATGAGTGAAGGATTGTGTAAACTCTTTGATCAAAGCCCTAACCCTAACCTATGCAAAATGCCGAGCTAGGGTTAGGGTTAGGATTCCACATAACGTAGACAAATTTTGATAGCATGGCTGTGTTTTTGGGCAGGATTGGAATTGGGGAAAAGTAATGTTTCACTCCTATCTTTACTTTTTTTTTCTTGCATATATGGGTGTATGCACTGCATTGACCAAAAGTAGCCCTAAAAGCAATAAATGGAAGGAAAATGAAAATATGATTCAGATTCTAGCATTTTGCATTTAATGCACAGGTATATTAAGCAATAAAGCCAAAATGTATGGGGTATTCCTGACTCTTAGCCTATTGTAAGCCATGAACCATGCTCACGGAGAATAAAATTCAGCATCAAATTTCAATAATGGAAAACTTGTCAAAAGTAGAATTTTACCATTGTTGATGCATTCTCCTTGCTTGTATGAGGTTGCTTAGTCATTTCAGACTAATATTTGATTCTTTAAAGTATATTTTCTACTGAAATGAGTGAAGGATTGTTTAAACTCTTTGATCAAAGCCTTAACCCTAACCTATGCAATATGCCGAGCTAGGGTTAGGGTTAGGATTCCACATAACGTAGACAAATTTTGATAGCATGGCTGTGTTTTTGGGCAGGATTGGAATTGGGGAAAAGTAATGTTTCACTCCTATCTTTACTTTTTTTTCTTGCATATATGGGTGTATGCACTGCATTGACCAAAAGTAGCCCTAAAAGCAATAAATGGAAGGAAAATGAAAATATGATTCAGATTCTTGCATTTTGCATTTAATGCACAGGTATATTAAGCAATAAAGCCAAAATGTATGGGGTATTCCTGACTCTTAGCCTATTGTAAGCCATGAACCATGCTCACGGAGAATAAAATTCAGCATCAAATTTCAATAATGGAAAACTTGTCAAAAGTGGAAATTCACCATTGTTGATGCATTCTCCTTGCTTGTATGAGGTTGCTTAGTCATTTCAGACTAATATTTGATTCTTTAAAGTATATTTTCTACTGAAATGAGTGAAGGATTGTGTAAACTCTTTGATCAAAGCCCTAACCCTAACCTATGCAAAATGCCGAGCTAGGGTTAGGGTTAGGATTCCACATAACGTAGACAAATTTTGATAGCATGGCTGTGTTTTTGGGCAGGATTGGAATTGGGGAAAAGTAATGTTTCACTCCTATCTTCACTTTTTTTTTCTTGCATATATGGGTGTATGCACTGCATTGACCGAAAGTAGCCCTAAAAGCAATAAATGGAAGGAAAACGAAAATATGATTCAGATTCTTGCATTTTGCATTTAATGCACAGGTATATTAAGCAATAAAGCCAAAATGTATGGTGTATTCCTGACTCTTAACCTATTGTAAGCCATGAACCATGCTCACGGAGAATAAAATTCAGCATCAAATTTCAATAATGGAAAACTTGTCAAAAGTAGAATTTTACCATTGTTGATGCATTCTCCTTGCTTGTATGAGGTTGCTTAGTCATTTCAGACTAATATTTGATTCTTTAAAGTATATTTTCTACTGAAATGAGTGAAGGATTGTGTAAACTCTTTGATCAAAGCCTTAACCCTAACCTATGCAATATGCCGAGCTAGGGTTAGGGTTAGGATTCCACATAACGTAGACAAATTTTGATAGCATGGCTGTGTTTTTGGGCAGGATTGGAATTGGGGAAAAGTAATGTTTCACTCCTATCTTTACTTTTTTTTTCTTGCATATATGGGTGTATGCACTGCATTGACCAAAAGTAGCCCTAAAAGCAATAAATGGACGGAAAATGAAAATATGATTCAGATTCTAGCATTTTGCATTTAATGCACAGGTATATTAAGCAATAAAGCCAAAATGTATGGGGTATTCCTGACTCTTAGCCTATTGTAAGCCATGAACCATGCTCATGGAGAATAAAATTCAGCATCAAATTTCAATAATGGAAAACTTGTCAAAAGTAGAATTTTACCATTGTTGATGCATTCTCCTTGCTTGTATGAGGTTGCTTAGTCATTTCAGACTAATATTTGATTCTTTAAAGTATATTTTCTACTGAAATGAGTGAAGGATTGTGTAAACTCTTGACCAAAGCCCTAACTATAACCTTTGCAAAATGCCGAGCTAGGGTTAGGGTTAGGATTCCACATAACGTAGACAAATTTTGATAGCATGGCTGTGTTTTTGGGCAGGATTGGAAATGGGGAAAAGTAATGTTTTACTCCTATCTTTACTTTTTTTTTCTTGCATATATGGGTGTATGCACTGCATTGACCAAAAGTAGCCCTAAAAGCAATAAATGGAAGGAAAATGAAAATATGATTCAGATTCTTGCATTTTGCATTTAATGCACAGGTATATTAAGCAATAAAGCCAAAATGTATGGGGTATTCCTGACTCTTAGCCTATTGTAAGCCATGAACCATGCTCACGGAGAATAAAATTCAGCATCAAATTTCAATAATGGAAAACTTGTCAAAAGTGGAAATTCACCATTGTTGATGCATTCTCCTTGCTTGTATGAGGTTGCTTAGTCATTTCAGACTAATATTTGATTCTTTAAAGTATATTTTCTACTGAAATGAGTGAAGGATTGTGTAAACTCTTTGATCAAAGCCCTAACCCTAACCTATGCAAAATGCCGAGCTAGGGTTAGGGTTAGGATTCCACATAACGTAGACAAATTTTGATAGCATGGCTGTGTTTTTGGGCAGGATTGGAATTGGGGAAAAGTAATGTTTCACTCCTATCTTCACTTTTTTTTTCTTGCATATATGGGTGTATGCACTGCATTGACCGAAAGTAGCCCTAAAAGCAATAAATGGAAGGAAAACGAAAATATGATTCAGATTCTTGCATTTTGCATTTAATGCACAGGTATATTAAGCAATAAAGCCAAAATGTATGGGGTATTCCTGACTCTTAACCTATTGTAAGCCATGAACCATGCTCACGGAGAATAAAATTCAGCATCAAATTTCAATAATGGAAAACTTGTCAAAAGTAGAATTTTACCATTGTTGATGCATTCTCCTTGCTTGTATGAGGTTGCTCAGTCATTTCAGACTAATATTTGATTCTTTAAAGTATATTTTCTACTGAAATGAGTGAAGGATTGTGTAAACTCTTTGATCAAAGCCCTAACCCTAACCTATGCAAAATGCCGAGCTAGGGTTAGGGTTAGGATTCCACATAACGTAGACAAATTTTGATAGCATGGCTGTGTTTTTGGGCAGGATTGGAATTGGGGAAAAGTAATGTTTCACTCCTATCTTCACTTTTTTTTTCTTGCATATATGGGTGTATGCACTGCATTGACCAAAAGTAGCCCTAAAAGCAATAAATGGAAGGAAAACGAAAATATGATTCAGATTCTTGCATTTTGCATTTAATGCACAGGTATATTAAGCAATAAAGCCAAAATGTATGGGGTATTCCTGACTCTTAGCCTATTGTAAGCCATGAACCATGCTCACGGAGAATAAAATTCAGCATCAAATTTCAATAATGGAACACTTGTCAAAAGTAGAATTTTACCATTGTTGATGCATTCTCCTTGCTTGTATGAGGTTGCTCAGTCATTTCAGACTAATATTTGATTCTTTAAAGTATATTTTCTACTGAAATGAGTGAAGGATTGTGTAAACTCTTTGATCAAAGCCTTAACCCTAACCTATGCAATATGCCGAGCTAGGGTTAGGGTTAGGATTCCACATAACGTAGACAAATTTCGATAGCATGGCTGTGTTTTTGGGCAGGATTGGAATTGGGGAAAAGTAATGTTTCACTCCTATCTTTACTTTTTTTTCTTGCATATATGGGTGTATGCACTGCATTGACCAAAAGTAGCCCTAAAAGCAATAAATGGAAGGAAAATGAAAATATGATTCAGATTCTTGCATTTTGCATTTAATGCACAGGTATATTAAGCAATAAAGCCAAAATGTATGGGGTATTCCTGACTCTTAGCCTATTGTAAGCCATGAACCATGCTCACGGAGAATAAAATTCAGCATCAAATTTCAATAATGGAAAACTTGTCAAAAGTAGAATTTTACCATTGTTGATGCATTCTCCTTGCTTGTATGAGGTTGCTCAGTCATTTCAGACTAATATTTGATTCTTTAAAGTATATTTTCTACTGAAATGAGTGAAGGATTGTGTAAACTCTTTGACCAAAGCCCTAACTATAACCTTTGCAAAATGCCGAGCTAGGGTTAGGGTTAGGATTCCACATAACGTAGACAAATTTTGATAGCATGGCTGTGTTTTTGGGCAGGATTGGAATTGGGGAAAAGTAATGTTTCACTGCTATCTTCACTTTTTTTTCCTTGCATTTATGGGTGTATGCACTGCATTGACCAAAAGTAGCCCTAAATGCAATAAATGGAAGGAAAATGAAAATATGATTCAGATTCTAGCATTTTGCATTTAATGCACAGGTATATTAAGCAATAACGCCAAAATGTATGGGGTATTCCTTACTCTTAGCCTATTGTAAGCCATGAACCATGCTCATGGAGAATAAAATTCAGCATCGAATTTCAATAATGGGAAACTTGTCAAAAGTAGAATTTTACCATTGTTGATGCATTCTCCTTGCTTGTATGAGGTTGCTTAGTCATTTCAGACTAATATTTGATTCTTTAAAGTATATTTTCTACTGAAATGAGTGAAGGATTGTGTAAACTCTTTGATCAAAGCCTTAACCCTAACCTATGCAATATGCCGAGCTAGGGTTAGGGTTAGGATTCCACATAACGTAGACAAATTTTGATAGCATGGCTGTGTTTTTGGGCAGGATTGGAATTGGGGAAAAGTAATGTTTCAGTCCTATCTTTACTTTTTTTTTCTTGCATATATGGGTGTATGCACTGCATTGACCAAAAGTAGCCCTAAAAGCAATAAATGGAAGGGAAATGAAAATATGATTCAGATTCTTGCATTTTGCATTTAATGCACAGGTATATTAAGCAATAAAGCCAAAATGTATGGGGTATTCCTGACTCTTAGCCTATTTTAAGCCATGAACCATGCTCACGGAGAATAAAATTCAGCATCAAATTTCAATAATGGAAAACTTGTCAAAAGTAGAATTTTACCATTGTTGATGCATTCTCCTTGCTTGTATGAGGTTGCTCAGTCATTTCAGACTAATATTTGATTCTTTAAAGTATATTTTCTACTGAAATGAGTGAAGGATTGTGTAAACTCTTTGACCAAAGCCCTAACTATAACCTTTGCAAATTGCCGAGCTAGGGTTAGGGTTAGGATTCCACATAACGTAGACAAATTTTGATAGCATGGCTGTGTTTTTGGGCAGGATTGGAAATGGGGAAAAGTAATGTTTTACTCCTATCTTTACTTTTTTTTTCTTGCATATATGGGTGTATGCACTGCATTGACCAAAAGTAGCCCTAAAAGCAATAAATGGAAGGAAAATGAAAATATGATTCAGATTCTTGCATTTTGCATTTAATGCACAGGTATATTAAGCAATAAAGCCAAAATGTATGGGGTATTCCTGACTCTTAGCCTATTGTAAGCCATGAACCATGCTCACGGAGAATAAAATTCAGCATCAAATTTCAATAATGGAAAACTTGTCAAAAGTAGAATTTTACCATTGTTGATGCATTCTCCTTGCTTGTATGAGGTTGCTCAGTCATTTCAGACTAATATTTGATTCTTTAAAGTATATTTTCTACTGAAATGAGTGAAGGATTGTGTAAACTCTTTGACCAAAGCCCTAACTATAACCTTTGCAAAATGCCGAGCTAGGGTTAGGGTTAGGATTCCACATAACGTAGACAAATTTTGATAGCATGGCTGTGTTTTTGGGCAGGATTGGAATTGGGGAAAAGTAATGTTTCACTGCTATCTTCACTTTTTTTTCCTTGCATTTATGGGTGTATGCACTGCATTGACCAAAAGTAGCCCTAAATGCAATAAATGGAAGGAAAATGAAAATATGATTCAGATTCTAGCATTTTGCATTTAATGCACAGGTATATTAAGCAATAACGCCAAAATGTATGGGGTATTCCTTACTCTTAGCCTATTGTAAGCCATGAACCATGCTCATGGAGAATAAAATTCAGCATCAAATTTCAATAATGGGAAACTTGTCAAAAGTAGAATTTTACCATTGTTGATGCATTCTCCTTGCTTGTATGAGGTTGCTTAGTCATTTCAGACTAATATTTGATTCTTTAAAGTATATTTTCTACTGAAATGAGTGAAGGATTGTGTAAACTCTTTGATCAAAGCCTTAACCCTAACCTATGCAATATGCCGAGCTAGGGTTAGGGTTAGGATTCCACATAACGTAGACAAATTTTGATAGCATGGCTGTGTTTTTGGGCAGGATTGGAATTGGGGAAAAGTAATGTTTCAGTCCTATCTTTACTTTTTTTTTCTTGCATATATGGGTGTATGCACTGCATTGACCAAAAGTAGCCCTAAAAGCAATAAATGGAAGGAAAATGAAAATATGATTCAGATTCTTGCATTTTGCATTTAATGCACAGGTATATTAAGCAATAAAGCCAAAATGTATGGGGTATTCCTGACTCTTAGCCTATTTTAAGCCATGAACCATGCTCACGGAGAATAAAATTCAGCATCAAATTTCAATAATGGAAAACTTGTCAAAAGTAGAATTTTACCATTGTTGATGCATTCTCCTTGCTTGTATGAGGTTGCTCAGTCATTTCAGACTAATATTTGATTCTTTAAAGTATATTTTCTACTGAAATGAGTGAAGGATTGTGTAAACTCTTTGACCAAAGCCCTAACTATAACCTTTGCAAATTGCCGAGCTAGGGTTAGGGTTAGGATTCCACATAACGTAGACAAATTTTGATAGCATGGCTGTGTTTTTGGGCAGGATTGGCAATGGGGAAAAGTAATGTTTTACTCCTATCTTTACTTTTTTTTTCTTGCATATATGGGTGTATGCACTGCATTGACCAAAAGTAGCCCTAAAAGCAATAAATGGAAGGAAAATGAAAATATGATTCAGATTCTTGCATTTTGCATTTAATGCACAGGTATATTAAGCAATAAAGCCAAAATGTATGGGGTATTCCTGACTCTTAGCCTATTGTGAGCCATGAACCATGCTCACGGAGAATAAAATTCAGCATCAAATTTCAATAATGGAAAACTTGTCAAAAGTGGAAATTCACCATTGTTGATGCATTCTCCTTGCTTGTATGAGGTTGCTCAGTCATTTCAGACTAATATTTGATTCTTTAAAGTATATTTTCTACTGAAATGAGTGAAGGATTGTGTAAACTCTTTGACCAAAGCCCTAACCCTAACCTATGCAAAATGCCGAGCTAGGGTTAGGGTTAGGATTCCACATAACGTAGACAAATTTTGATAGCATGGCTGTGTTTTTGGGCAGGATTGGAATTGGGGAAAAGTAATGTTTCACTCCTATCTTTACTTTTTTTTTCTTGCATATATGGGTGTATGCACTGCATTGACCAAAAGTAGCCCTAAAAGCAATAAATGGAAGGAAAATGAAAATATGATTCAGATTCTTGCATTTTGCATTTAATGCACAGGTATATTAAGCAATAAAGCCAAAATGTATGGGGTATTCCTGACTCTTAGCCTATTGTAAGCCATGAACCATGCTCACGGAGAATAAAATTCAGCATCAAATTTCAATAATGGAAAACTTGTCAAAAGTAGAATTTTACCATTGTTGATGCATTCTCCTTGCTTGTATGAGGTTGCTCAGTCATTTCAGACTAATATTTGATTCTTTAAAGTATATTTTCTACTGAAATGAGTGAAGGGTTGTGTAAACTCTTTGACCAAAGCCCTAACTATAACCTTTGCAAAATGCCGAGCTAGGGTTAGGGTTAGGATTCCACATAACGTAGACAAATTTTGATAGCATGGCTGTGTTTTTGGGCAGGATTGGAATTGGGGAAAAGTAATGTTTTACTCCTATCTTCACTTTTTTTTTCTTGCATATATTGGTGTATGCACTGCATTGACCGAAAGTAGCCCTAAAAGCAATCAATGGAAGGAAAACGAAAATATGATTCAGATTCTTGCATTTTGCACTTAATGCACAGGTATATTAAGCAATAAAGCCAAAATGTATGGGGTATTCCTGACTCTTAGCCTATTGTAAGCCATGAACCATGCTCACGGAGAATAAAATTCAGCATCAAATTTCATAAATGGAAAACTTGTCAAAAGTAGAATTTTACCATTGTTGATGCATTCTCCTTGCTTGTATGAGGTTGCTTAGACATTTCAGACTAATATTTGATTCTTTAAAGTATATTTTCTACTGAAATGAGTGAAGGATTGTGTAAACTCTTTGATCAAAGCCTTAACCCTAACCTATGCAATATGCCGAGCTAGGGTTAGGGTTAGGATTCCACATAACGTAGACAAATTTTGATAGCATGGCTGTGTTTTTGGGCAGGATTGGAATTGGGGAAAAGTAATGTTTCACTCCTATCTTGACTTTTTTTTTCTTGCATATATGGGTGTATGCACTGCATTGACCAAAAGTAGCCCTAAAAGCAATAAATGGAAGGAAAACGAAAATATGATTCAGATTCTTGCATTTTGCATTTAATGCACAGGTATATTAAGCAATAAAGCCAAAATGTATGGGGTATTCCTGACTCTTAACCTATTGTAAGCCATGAACCATGCTCACGGAGAATAAAATTCAGCATCAAATTTCAATAATGGAAAACTTGTCAAAAGTAGAATTTTACCATTGTTGATGCATTCTCCTTGCTTGTATGAGGTTGCTCAGTCATTTCAGACTAATATTTGATTCTTTAAAGTATATTTTCTACTGAAATGAGTGAAGGATTGTGTAAACTCTTTGACCAAAGCCCTAACCCTAACCTTTGCAAAATGCCGAGCTAGGGTTAGGGTTAGGATTCCACATAACGTAGACAAATTTTGATAGCATGGCTGTGTTTTTGGGCAGGATTGGAATTGGGGAAAAGTAATGTTTCACTCCTATCTTTACTTTTTTTTCTTGCATATATGGGTGTATGCACTGCATTGACCAAAAGTAGCCCTAAAAGCAATAAATGGAAGGAAAATGAAAATATGATTCAGATTCTTGCATTTTGCATTTAATGCACAGGTATATTAAGCAATAAAGCCAAAATGTATGGGGTATTCCTGACTCTTAGCCTATTGTAAGCCATGAACCATGCTCACGGAGAATAAAATTCAGCATCAAATTTCAATAATGGAAAACTTGTCAAAAGTAGAATTTTACCATTGTTGATGCATTCTCCTTGCTTGTATGAGGTTGCTCATTCATTTCAGACTAATATTTGATTCTTTAAAGTATATTTTCTACTGAAATGAGTGAAGGATTGTGTAAACTCTTTGATCAAAGCCCTAACCCTAACCTATGCAAAATGCCGAGCTAGGGTTAGGGTTCGGATTCCACATTACGTAGACAAATTTTGATAGCATGGCTGTGTTTTTGGGCAGGATTGGAATTGGGGAAAAGTAATGTTTTACTCCTATCTTCACTTTTTTTTTCTTGCATATATGGGTGTATGCACTGCATTGACCGAAAGTAGCCCTAAAAGCAATCAATGGAAGGAAAACGATAATATGATTCAGATTCTTGCATTTTACACTTAATGCAGAGGTATATAAAGCAATAAAGCCAAAATGTATGGGGTATTCCTGACTCTTAGCCTATTGTAAGCAATGAACCATGCTCACGGAGAATAAAATTCAGCATCAAATTTCAATAATGGAAAACTTGTCAAAAGTAGAATTTTATCATTGTTGATGCATTCTCCTTGCTTGTATGAGGTTGCTTAGTCATTTCAGACAAATATTTGATTCTTTAAAGTATATTTTCTACTGAAATGAGTGAAGGATTGTGTAAACTCTTTGATCAAAGCCCTAACCCTAACCTATGCAAAATGCCGAGCTAGGGTTAGGGTTAGGATTCCACATAACGTAGACAAATTTTGATAGCATGGCTGTGTTTTTGGGCAGGATTGGAATTGGGGAAAAGTAATGTTTTACTCCTATCTTCACTTTTTTTTTCTTGCATATATGGGTGTATGCACTGCATTGGCCAAAAGTAGCCCTAAAAGCAATAAATGGAAGGAAAATGAAAATATGATTCAGATTCTTGCATTTTGCATTAAATGCACAGGTATATTAAGCAATAAAGCCAAAATGTATGGGGTATTCCTGACTCTTAGCCTATTGTAAGCCATGAACCATGCTCACGGAGAATAAAATTCAGCATCAAATTTCAATAATGGAAAACTTGTCAAAAGTAGAATTTTACCATTGTTGATGCATTCTCCTTGCTTGTATGAGGTTGCTCAGTCATTTCAGACTAATATTTGATTCTTTAAAGTATATTTTCTACTGAAATGAGTGAAGGATTGTGTAAACTCTTTGACCAAAGCCCTAACCCTAACCTTTGCAAAATGCCGAGCTAGGGTTAGGGTTAGGATTCCACATAACGTAGACAAATTTTGATAGCATGGCTGTGTTTTTGGGCAGGATTGGAATTGGGGAAAAGTAATGTTTCACTCCTATCTTTACTTTTTTTTCTTGCATATATGGGTGTATGCACTGCATTGACCAAAAGTAGCCCTAAAAGCAATAAATGGAAGGAAAATGAAAATATGATTCAGATTCTTGCATTTTGCATTTAATGCACAGGTATATTAAGCAATAAAGCCAAAATGTATGGGGTATTCCTGACTCTTAGCCTATTGTAAGCCATGAACCATGCTCACGGAGAATAAAATTCAGCATCAAATTTCAATAATGGAAAACTTGTCAAAAGTAGAATTTTACCATTGTTGATGCATTCTCCTTGCTTGTATGAGGTTGCTCATTCATTTCAGACTAATATTTGATTCTTTAAAGTATATTTTCTACTGAAATGAGTGAAGGATTGTGTAAACTCTTTGATCAAAGCCCTAACCCTAACCTATGCAAAATGCCGAGCTAGGGTTAGGGTTCGGATTCCACATTACGTAGACAAATTTTGATAGCATGGCTGTGTTTTTGGGCAGGATTGGAATTGGGGAAAAGTAATGTTTTACTCCTATCTTCACTTTTTTTTTCTTGCATATATGGGTGTATGCACTGCATTGACCGAAAGTAGCCCTAAAAGCAATCAATGGAAGGAAAACGATAATATGATTCAGATTCTTGCATTTTACACTTAATGCACAGGTATATAAAGCAATAAAGCCAAAATGTATGGGGTATTCCTGACTCTTAGCCTATTGTAAGCAATGAACCATGCTCACGGAGAATAAAATTCAGCATCAAATTTCAATAATGGAAAACTTGTCAAAAGTAGAATTTTATCATTGTTGATGCATTCTCCTTGCTTGTATGAGGTTGCTTAGTCATTTCAGACAAATATTTGATTCTTTAAAGTATATTTTCTACTGAAATGAGTGAAGGATTGTGTAAACTCTTTGATCAAAGCCCTAACCCTAACCTATGCAAAATGCCGAGCTAGGGTTAGGGTTAGGATTCCACATAACGTAGACAAATTTTGATAGCATGGCTGTGTTTTTGGGCAGGATTGGAATTGGGGAAAAGTAATGTTTTACTCCTATCTTCACTTTTTTTTTCTTGCATATATGGGTGTATGCACTGCATTGGCCAAAAGTAGCCCTAAAAGCAATCAATGGAAGGAAAACGAAAATATGATTCAGATTCTTGCATTTTGCACTTAATGCACAGGTATATTAAGCAATAAAGCCAAAATGTATGGGGTATTCCTGACTCTTAGCCTATTGTAAGCCATGAACCATGCTCACGGAGAATAAAATTCAGCATCAAATTTCAATAATGGAAAACTTGTCAAAAGTAGAATTTTACCATTGTTGATGCATTCTCCTTGCTTGTATAAGGTTGCTTAGTCATTTCAGACTAATATTTGATTCTTTAAAGTATATTTTCTACTGAAATGAGTGAAGGATTGTGTAAACTCTTTGATCAAAGCCCTAACCCTAACCTCTGCAAAATGCCGAACTAGGGTTAGGGTTAGGATTCCACATAACGTAGACAAATTTTGATAGCATGGCTGTGTTTTTGGGCAGGATTGGATTTGGGGAAAAGTAATGTTTCACTCCTATCTTCACTTTTTTTTCCTTGCATTTATGGGTGTATGCACTGCATTGACCAAAAGTAGCCCTAAATGCAATAAATGGAAGGAAAATGAAAATATGATTCAGATTCTAGCATTTTGCATTTAATGCACAGGTATATTAAGCAATAAAGCCAAAATGTATGGGGTATTCCTGACTCTTAGCCTATTGTAAGCTATGAACCATGCTCACGGAGAATAAAATTCAGCATCAAATTTCAATAATGGAAAACTTGTCAAAAGTAGAATTTTACCATTGTTGATGCATTCTCCTTGCTTGTATGAGGTTGCTTAGTCATTTCAGACTAATATTTGATTCTTTAAAGTATATTTTCTACTGAAATGAGTGAAGGATTGTGTAAACTCTTTGATCAAAGCCTTAACCCTAACCTATGCAATATGCCGAGCTAGGGTTAGGGTTAGGATTCCACATAACGTAGACAAATTTTGATAGCATGGCTGTGTTTTTGAGCAGGATTGGAATTGGGGAAAAGTAATGTTTTACTCCTATCTTCACTTTTTTTTTCTTGCATATATTGGTGTATGCACTGCATTGACCGAAAGTAGCCCTAAAAGCAATAAATGGAAGGTAAACGAAAATATGATTCAGATTCTTGCATTTTGCACTTAATGCACAGGTATATTAAGCAATAAAGCCAAAATGTATGGGGTATTCCTGACTCTTAGCCTATTGTAAGCCATGAACCATGCTCACGGAGAATAAAATTCAGCATCAAATTTCAATAATAGAAAACTTGTCAAAAGTAGAATTTTACCATTGTTGATGCATTCTCCTTGCTTGTATGAGGTTGCTCAGTCATTACAGACTAATATTTGATTCTTTAAAGTATATTTTCTACTGAAATGAGTGAAGGATTGTGTAAACTCTTTGATCAAAGCCCTAACCCTAACCTATGCAAGATGCCGAGCTAGGGTTAGGGTTAGGATTCCACATAACGTAGACAAATTTTGATAGCATGGCTGTGTTTTTGGGCAGGATTGGAATTGGGGAAAAGTAATGTTTCACTCCTATCTTCACTTTTTTTTCCTTGCATTTATGGGTGTATGCACTGCATTGACCAAAAGTAGCCCTAAATGCAATAAATGGAAGGAAAATGAAAATATGATTCAGATTCTAGCATTTTGCATTTAATGCACAGGTATATTAAGCAATAAAGCCAAAATGTATGGGGTATTCCTGACTCTTAGCCTATTGTAAGCTATGAACCATGCTCACGGAGAATAAAATTCAGCATCAAATTTCAATAATGGAAAACTTGTCAAAAGTAGAATTTTACCATTGTTGATGCATTCTCCTTGCTTGTATGAGGTTGCTTAGTCATTTCAGACTAATATTTGATTCTTTAAAGTATATTTTCTACTGAAATGAGTGAAGGATTGTGTAAACTCTTTGATCAAAGCCCTAACCCTAACCTATGCAAAATGCCGAGCTAGGGTTAGGGTTAGGATTCCACATAACGTAGACAAATTTTGATAGCATGGCTGTGTTTTTGGGCAGGATTGGAATTGGGGAAAAGTAATGTTTTACTCCTATCTTCACTTTTTTTTTCTTGCATATATGGGTGTATGCACTGCATTGACCGAAAGTAGCCCTAAAAGCAATCAATGGAAGGAAAACGATAATATGATTCAGATTCTTGCATTTTACACTTAATGCACAGGTATATAAAGCAATAAAGCCAAAATGTATGGGGTATTCCTGACTCTTAGCCTATTGTAAGCAATGAACCATGCTCACGGAGAATAAAATTCAGCATCAAATTTCAATAATGGAAAACTTGTCAAAAGTAGAATTTTATCATTGTTGATGCATTCTCCTTGCTTGTATGAGGTTGCTTAGTCATTTCAGACAAATATTTGATTCTTTAAAGTATATTTTCTACTGAAATGAGTGAAGGATTGTGTAAACTCTTTGATCAAAGCCCTAACCCTAACCTATGCAAAATGCCGAGCTAGGGTTAGGGTTAGGATTCCACATAACGTAGACAAATTTTGATAGCATGGCTGTGTTTTTGGGCAGGATTGGAATTGGGGAAAAGTAATGTTTTACTCCTATCTTCACTTTTTTTTTCTTGCATATATGGGTGTATGCACTGCATTGGCCAAAAGTAGCCCTAAAAGCAATCAATGGAAGGAAAATGAAAATATGATTCAGATTCTTGCATTTTGCACTTAATGCACAGGTATATTAAGCAATAAAGCCAAAATGTATGGGGTATTCCTGACTCTTAGCCTATTGTAAGCCATGAACCATGCTCACGGAGAATAAAATTCAGCATCAAATTTCAATAATGGAAAACTTGTCAAAAGTAGAATTTTACCATTGTTGATGCATTCTCCTTGCTTGTATGAGGTTGCTTAGTCATTTCAGACTAATATTTGATTCTTTAAAGTATATTTTCTACTGAAATGAGTGAAGGATTGTGTAAACTCTTTGATCAAAGCCTTAACCCTAACCTCTGCAAAATGCCGAACTAGGGTTAGGGTTAGGATTCCACATAACGTAGACAAATTTTGATAGCATGGCTGTGTTTTTGGGCAGGATTGGATTTGGGGAAAAGTAATGTTTCACTGCTATCTTCACTTTTTTTTTCTTGCATATATGGGTGTATGCACTGCATTGACCAAAAGTAGCCCTAAAAGCAATAAATGGAAGGAAAACGAAAATATGATTCAGATTCTTGCATTTTGCATTTGATGCACAGGTATATTAAGCAATAAAGCCAAAATGTATGGGGTATTCCTGACTCTTAGCCTATTGTAAGCCATGAACCATGCTCACGGAGAATAAAATTCAGCATCAAATTTCAATAATGGAAAACTTGTCAAAAGTAGAATTTTACCATTGTTGATGCATTCTCCTTGCTTGTATGAGGTTGCTCAGTCATTTCAGACTAATATTTGATTCTTTAAAGTATATTTTCTACTGAAATGAGTGAAGGATTGTGTAAACTCTTTGATCAAAGCCCTAACCCTAACTTATGCAAAATGCCGAGCTAGGGTTAGGGTTAGGATTCCACATAACGTAGACAAATTTTGATAGCATGGCTGTGTTTTTGGGCAGGATTGGAATTGGGGAAAAGTAATGTTTCACTCCTATCTTTACTTTTTTTTTCTTGCATATATGGGTGTATGCACTGCATTGACCGAAAGTAGCCCTAAAAGCAATCAATGGAAGGAAAACGAAAATATGATTCAGATTCTTGCATTTTGCATTTGATGCACAGGTATATTAAGCAATAAAGCCAAAATGTATGGGGTATTCCTGACTCTTAGCCTATTGTAAGCCATGAACCATGCTCACGGAGAATAAAATTCAGCATCATATTTCAATAATGGAAAACTTGTCAAAAGTAGAATTTTACCATTGTTGATGCATTCTCCTTGCTTGTATGAGGTTGCTTAGTCATTTCAGACTAATATTTGATTCTTTAAAGTATATTTTCTACTGAAATGAGTGAAGGATTGTGTAAACTCTTTGATCAACGCCCTAACCCTAACCTATGCAATATGCCGAGCTAGGGTTAGGGTTAGGATTCCACATAACGTAGACAAATTTTGATAGCATGGCTGTGTTTTTGGGCAGGATTGGAATTGGGGAAAAGTAATGTTTCACTCCTATCTTCACTTTTTTTTTCTTGCATATATGGGTGTATGCACTGCATTGACCAAAAGTAGCCCTAAAAGCAATAAATGGAAGGAAAACGAAAATATGATTCAGATTCTTGCATTTTGCATTTAATGCACAGGTATATTAAGCAATAAAGCCAAAATGTATGGGGTATTCCTGACTCTTAGCCTATTGTAAGCCATGAACCATGCTCACGGAGAATAAAATTCAGCATCAAATTTCAATAATGGAAAACTTGTCAAAAGTAGAATTTTACCATTGTTGATGCATTCTCCTTGCTTGTATGAGGTTGCTCATTCATTTCAGACTAATATTTGATTCTTTAAAGTATATTTTCTACTGAAATGAGTGAAGGATTGTGTAAACTCTTTGATCAAAGCCCTAACCCTAACCTATGCAAGATGCCGAGCTAGGGTTAGGGTTAGGATTCCACATAACGTAGACAAATTTTGATAGCATGGCTGTGTTTTTGGGCAGGATTGGAATTGGGGAAAAGTAATGTTTCACTCCTATCTTCACTTTTTTTTCCTTGCATTTATGGGTGTATGCACTGCATTGACCAAAAGTAGCCCTAAATGCAATAAATGGAAGGAAAATGAAAATATGATTCAGATTCTAGCATTTTGCATTTAATGCAGAGGTATATTAAGCAATAAAGCCAAAATGTATGGGGTATTCCTGACTCTTAGCCTATTGTAAGCTATGAACCATGCTCACGGAGAATAAAATTCAGCATCAAATTTCAATAATGGAAAACTTGTCAAAAGTAGAATTTTACCATTGTTGATGCATTCTCCTTGCTTGTATGAGGTTGCTTAGTCATTTCAGACTAATATTTGATTCTTTAAAGTATATTTTCTACTGAAATGAGTGAAGGATTGTGTAAACTCTTTGATCAAAGCCTTAACCCTAACCTATGCAATATGCCGAGCTAGGGTTAGGGTTAGGATTCCACATAACGTAGACAAATTTTGATAGCATGGCTGTGTTTTTGAGCAGGATTGGAATTGGGGAAAAGTAATGTTTTACTCCTATCTTCACTTTTTTTTTCTTGCATATATTGGTGTATGCACTGCATTGACCGAAAGTAGCCCTAAAAGCAATAAATGGAAGGTAAACGAAAATATGATTCAGATTCTTGCATTTTGCACTTAATGCACAGGTATATTAAGCAATAAAGCCAAAATGTATGGGGTATTCCTGACTCTTAGCCTATTGTAAGCCATGAACCATGCTCACGGAGAATAAAATTCAGCATCAAATTTCAATAATAGAAAACTTGTCAAAAGTAGAATTTTACCATTGTTGATGCATTCTCCTTGCTTGTATGAGGTTGCTCAGTCATTACAGACTAATATTTGATTCTTTAAAGTATATTTTCTACTGAAATGAGTGAAGGATTGTGTAAACTCTTTGATCAAAGCCCTAACCCTAACCTATGCAAGATGCCGAGCTAGGGTTAGGGTTAGGATTCCACATAACGTAGACAAATTTTGATAGCATGGCTGTGTTTTTGGGCAGGATTGGAATTGGGGAAAAGTAATGTTTCACTCCTATCTTCACTTTTTTTTCCTTGCATTTATGGGTGTATGCACTGCATTGACCAAAAGTAGCCCTAAATGCAATAAATGGAAGGAAAATGAAAATATGATTCAGATTCTAGCATTTTGCATTTAATGCACAGGTATATTAAGCAATAAAGCCAAAATGTATGGGGTATTCCTGACTCTTAGCCTATTGTAAGCTATGAACCATGCTCACGGAGAATAAAATTCAGCATCAAATTTCAATAATGGAAAACTTGTCAAAAGTAGAATTTTACCATTGTTGATGCATTCTCCTTGCTTGTATGAGGTTGCTTAGTCATTTCAGACTAATATTTGATTCTTTAAAGTATATTTTCTACTGAAATGAGTGAAGGATTGTGTAAACTCTTTGATCAAAGCCTTAACCCTAACCTATGCAATATGCCGAGCTAGGGTTAGGGTTAGGATTCCACATAACGTAGACAAATTTTGATAGCATGGCTGTGTTTTTGGGCAGGATTGGAATTGGGGAAAAGTAATGTTTCACTCCTATCTTCACTTTTTTTTTTCTTGCATATATGGGTGTATGCACTGCATTGACCAAAAGTAGCCCTAAAATCAATAAATGGAAGGAAAACGAAAATATGATTCAGATTCTTGCATTTTACATTTAATGCACAGGTATATTAAGCAATAAAGCCAAAATGTGTGGGGTATTCCTGACTCTTAGCCTATTGTAAGCCATGAACCATGCTCACGGAGAATAAAATTCAGCATCAAATTTCAATAATGGAAAACTTGTCAAAAGTAGAATTTTACCATTGTTGATGCATTCTCCTTGCTTGTATGAGGTTGCTCAGTCAATTCAGACTAATATTTGATTCATTAAAGTATATTTTCTACTGAAATGAGTGAAGGATTGTGTAAACTCTTTGACCAAAGCCCTAACTCTAACCTATGCAAAATGCCGAGCTAGGGTTAGGGTTAGGATTCCACATAACGTAGACAAATTTTGATAGGATGGCTGTGTTTTTGGGCAGGATTGGAATTGGGGAAAAGTAATGTTTCACTCCTATCTTTACTTTTTTTTTCTTGCATATATGGGTGTATGCACTGCATTGACCAAAAGTAGCCCTAAAAGCAATAAATGGAAGGAAAATGAAAATATGATTCAGATTCTTGCATTTTGCATTTAATGCACAGGTATATTAAGCAATAAAGCCAAAATGTATGGGGTATTCCTGACTCTTAGCCTATTGTAAGCCATGAACCATGCTCACGGAGAATAAAATTCAGCATCAAATTTCAATAATGGAAAACTTGTCAAAAGTAGAATTTTACCATTGTTGATGCATTCTCCTTTCTTGTATGAGGTTGCTCAGTCATTTCAGACTAATATTTGATTCTTTAAAGTATATTTTCTACTGAAATGAGTGAAGGATTGTGTAAACTCTTTGACCAAAGCCCTAACTATAACCTTTGCAAAATGCCGAGCTAGGGTTAGGGTTAGGATTCCACATAACGTAGACAAATTTTGATTGCATGGCTGTGTTTTTGGGCAGGATTGGAATTGGGGAAAAGTAATGTTTCACTCCTATCTTTACTTTTTTTTTCTTGCATATATGGGTGTATGCACTGCATTGACCAAAAGTAGCCCTAAAAGCAATAAATGGAAGGAAAATGAAAATATGATTCAGATTCTTGCATTTTGCATTTAATGCACAGGTATATTAAGCAATAAAGCCAAAATGTATGGGGTATTCCTGACTCTTAGCCTATTGTAAGCCATGAACCATGCTCACGGAGAATAAAATTCAGCATCAAATTTCAATAATGTAAAACTTGTCAAAAGTAGAATTGTACCATTGTTGATGCATTCTCCTTACTTGTATGAGGTTGCTTAGTCATTTCAGACTAATATTTGATTCTTTAAAGTATATTTTCTACTGAAATGAGTGAAGGATTGTGTAAACTCTTTGATCAAAGCCCTAACCCTAACCTATGCAAAATGCCGAGCTAGGGTTAGGGTTAGGATTCCACATAACGTAGACAAATTTTAATAGCATGGCTGTGTTTTTGGGCAGGATTGGAAATGGGGAAAAGTAATGTTTTACTCCTATCTTTAGTTTTTTTTTCTTGCATATATGGGTGTATGCACTGCATTGACCAAAAGTAGCCCTAAAAGCAATAAATGGAAGGAAAACGAAAATATGATTCAGATTCTTGCATTTTGCATTTAATGCACAGGTATATTAAGCAATAAAGCCAAAATGTATGGGGTATTCCTGACTCTTAGCCTATTGTAAGCCATGAACCATGCTCACGGAGAATAAAATTCAGCATCAAATTTCAATAATGGAAAACTTGTCAAAAGTGGAAATTCACCATTGTTGATGCATTCTCCTTGCTTGTATGAGGTTGCTTAGTCATTTCAGACTAATATTTGATTCTTTAAAGTATATTTTCTACTGAATTGAGTGAAGGATTGTGTAAACTCTTTGATCAAAGCCCTAACCCTAACCTATGCAAAATGCCGAGCTAGGGTTAGGGTTAGGATTCCACATAACGTAGACAAATTTTGATAGCATGGCTGTGTTTTTGGGCAGGATTGGAATTGGGGAAAAGTAATATTTTACTCCTATCTTCACTTTTTTTTTCTTGCATATATTGGTGTATGCACTGCATTGACCGAAAGTAGCTCTAAAAGCAATAAATGGAAGGAAAATGAAAATTTGATTCAGATTCTTTCATTTTGCATTTAATGCACAGGTATATTAAGCAATAAAGCCAAAATGTATGGGGTATTCCTGACTCTTAGCCTATTGTACGCCATGAACCATGCTCACGGAGAATAAAATTCAGCATCAAATTTCAATAATGGTCAACTTGTCAAAAGTAGAATTTTACCATTGTTGATGCATTCTCCTTGCTTGTATGAGGTTGCTTAGTCATTTCAGACTAATATTTGATTCTTTAAAGTATATTTTCTACTGAAATGAGTGAAGGATTGTGTAAACTCTTTGATCAAAGCCTTAACCCTAACCTATGCAATATGCCGAGCTAGGGTTAGGGTTAGGATTCCACATAACGTAGACAAATTTTGATAGCATGGCTGTGTTTTTGAGCAGGATTGGAATTGGGGAAAAGTAATGTTTTACTCCTATCTTCACTTTTTTTTTCTTGCATATATTGGTGTATGCACTGCATTGACCGAAAGTAGCCCTAAAAGCAATAAATGGAAGGTAAACGAAAATATGATTCAGATTCTTGCATTTTGCACTTAATGCACAGGTATATTAAGCAATAAAGCCAAAATGTATGGGGTATTCCTGACTCTTAGCCTATTGTAAGCCATGAACCATGCTCACGGAGAATAAAATTCAGCATCAAATTTCAATAATGGAAAACTTGTCAAAAGTAGAATTTTACCATTGTTGATGCATTCTCCTTGCTTGTATGAGGTTGCTCAGTCATTACAGACTAATATTTGATTCTTTAAAGTATATTTTCTACTGAAATGAGTGAAGGATTGTGTAAACTCTTTGATCAAAGCCCTAACCCTAACCTATGCAAGATGCCGAGCTAGGGTTAGGGTTAGGATTCCACATAACGTAGACAAATTTTGATAGCATGGCTGTGTTTTTGGGCAGGATTGGAATTGGGGAAAAGTAATGTTTCACTCCTATCTTCACTTTTTTTTCCTTGCATTTATGGGTGTATGCACTGCATTGACCAAAAGTAGCCCTAAATGCAATAAATGGAAGGAAAATGAAAATATGATTCAGATTCTAGCATTTTGCATTTAATGCACAGGTATATTAAGCAATAAAGCCAAAATGTATGGGGTATTCCTGACTCTTAGCCTATTGTAAGCTATGAACCATGCTCACGGAGAATAAAATTCAGCATCAAATTTCAATAATGGAAAACTTGTCAAAAGTAGAATTTTACCATTGTTGATGCATTCTCCTTGCTTGTATGAGGTTGCTTAGTCATTTCAGACTAATATTTGATTCTTTAAAGTATATTTTCTACTGAAATGAGTGAAGGATTGTGTAAACTCTTTGATCAAAGCCTTAACCCTAACCTATGCAATATGCCGAGCTAGGGTTAGGGTTAGGATTCCACATAACGTAGACAAATTTTGATAGCATGGCTGTGTTTTTGGGCAGGATTGGAATTGGGGAAAAGTAATGTTTCACTCCTATCTTCACTTTTTTTTTTCTTGCATATATGGGTGTATGCACTGCATTGACCAAAAGTAGCCCTAAAATCAATAAATGGAAGGAAAACGAAAATATGATTCAGATTCTTGCATTTTACATTTAATGCACAGGTATATTAAGCAATAAAGCCAAAATGTGTGGGGTATTCCTGACTCTTAGCCTATTGTAAGCCATGAACCATGCTCACGGAGAATAAAATTCAGCATCAAATTTCAATAATGGAAAACTTGTCAAAAGTAGAATTTTACCATTGTTGATGCATTCTCCTTGCTTGTATGAGGTTGCTCAGTCAATTCAGACTAATATTTGATTCATTAAAGTATATTTTCTACTGAAATGAGTGAAGGATTGTGTAAACTCTTTGACCAAAGCCCTAACTCTAACCTATGCAAAATGCCGAGCTAGGGTTAGGGTTAGGATTCCACATAACGTAGACAAATTTTGATAGGGTGGCTGTGTTTTTGGGCAGGATTGGAATTGGGGAAAAGTAATGTTTCACTCCTATCTTTACTTTTTTTTTCTTGCATATATGGGTGTATGCACTGCATTGACCAAAAGTAGCCCTAAAAGCAATAAATGGAAGGAAAATGAAAATATGATTCAGATTCTTGCATTTTGCATTTAATGCACAGGTATATTAAGCAATAAAGCCAAAATGTATGGGGTATTCCTGACTCTTAGCCTATTGTAAGCCATGAACCATGCTCACGGAGAATAAAATTCAGCATCAAATTTCAATAATGGAAAACTTGTCAAAAGTAGAATTTTACCATTGTTGATGCATTCTCCTTTCTTGTATGAGGTTGCTCAGTCATTTCAGACTAATATTTGATTCTTTAAAGTATATTTTCTACTGAAATGAGTGAAGGATTGTGTAAACTCTTTGACCAAAGCCCTAACTATAACCTTTGCAAAATGCCGAGCTAGGGTTAGGGTTAGGATTCCACATAACGTAGACAAATTTTGATTGCATGGCTGTGTTTTTGGGCAGGATTGGAATTGGGGAAAAGTAATGTTTCACTCCTATCTTTACTTTTTTTTTCTTGCATATATGGGTGTATGCACTGCATTGACCAAAAGTAGCCCTAAAAGCAATAAATGGAAGGAAAATGAAAATATGATTCAGATTCTTGCATTTTGCATTTAATGCACAGGTATATTAAGCAATAAAGCCAAAATGTATGGGGTATTCCTGACTCTTAGCCTATTGTAAGCCATGAACCATGCTCACGGAGAATAAAATTCAGCATCAAATTTCAATAATGTAAAACTTGTCAAAAGTAGAATTGTACCATTGTTGATGCATTCTCCTTACTTGTATGAGGTTGCTTAGTCATTTCAGACTAATATTTGATTCTTTAAAGTATATTTTCTACTGAAATGAGTGAAGGATTGTGTAAACTCTTTGATCAAAGCCCTAACCCTAACCTATGCAAAATGCCGAGCTAGGGTTAGGGTTAGGATTCCACATAACGTAGACAAATTTTGATAGCATGGCTGTGTTTTTGGGCAGGATTGGAAATGGGGAAAAGTAATGTTTTACTCCTATCTTTAGTTTTTTTTTCTTGCATATATTGGTGTATGCACTGCATTGACCGAAAGTAGCTCTAAAAGCAATAAATGGAAGGAAAATGAAAATTTGATTCAGATTCTTTCATTTTGCATTTAATGCACAGGTATATTAAGCAATAAAGCCAAAATGTATGGGGTATTCCTGACTCTTAGCCTATTGTACGCCATGAACCATGCTCACGGAGAATAAAATTCAGCATCAAATTTCAATAATGGAAAACTTGTCAAAAGTAGAATTTTACCATTGTTGATGCATTCTCCTTGCTTGTATGAGGTTGCTTAGTCATTTCAGACTAATATTTGATTCTTTAAAGTATATTTTCTACTGAAATGAGTGAAGGATTGTGTAAACTCTTTGATCAAAGCCTTAACCCTAACCTATGCAATATGCCGAGCTAGGGTTAGGGTTAGGATTCCACATAACGTAGACAAATTTTGATAGCATGGCTGTGTTTTTGAGCAGGATTGGAATTGGGGAAAAGTAATGTTTTACTCCTATCTTCACTTTTTTTTTCTTGCATATATTGGTGTATGCACTGCATTGACCGAAAGTAGCCCTAAAAGCAATAAATGGAAGGTAAACGAAAATATGATTCAGATTCTTGCATTTTGCACTTAATGCACAGGTATATTAAGCAATAAAGCCAAAATGTATGGGGTATTCCTGACTCTTAGCCTATTGTAAGCCATGAACCATGCTCACGGAGAATAAAATTCAGCATCAAATTTCAATAATGGAAAACTTGTCAAAAGTAGAATTTTACCATTGTTGATGCATTCTCCTTGCTTGTATGAGGTTGCTCAGTCATTACAGACTAATATTTGATTCTTTAAAGTATATTTTCTACTGAAATGAGTGAAGGATTGTGTAAACTCTTTGATCAAAGCCCTAACCCTAACCTATGCAAGATGCCGAGCTAGGGTTAGGGTTAGGATTCCACATAACGTAGACAAATTTTGATAGCATGGCTGTGTTTTTGGGCAGGATTGGAATTGGGGAAAAGTAATGTTTCACTCCTATCTTCACTTTTTTTTCCTTGCATTTATGGGTGTATGCACTGCATTGACCAAAAGTAGCCCTAAATGCAATAAATGGAAGGAAAATGAAAATATGATTCAGATTCTAGCATTTTGCATTTAATGCACAGGTATATTAAGCAATAAAGCCAAAATGTATGGGGTATTCCTGACTCTTAGCCTATTGTAAGCTATGAACCATGCTCACGGAGAATAAAATTCAGCATCAAATTTCAATAATGGAAAACTTGTCAAAAGTAGAATTTTACCATTGTTGATGCATTCTCCTTGCTTGTATGAGGTTGCTTAGTCATTTCAGACTAATATTTGATTCTTTAAAGTATATTTTCTACTGAAATGAGTGAAGGATTGTGTAAACTCTTTGATCAAAGCCTTAACCCTAACCTATGCAAAATGCCGAGCTAGGGTTAGGGTTAGGATTCCACATAACGTAGACAAATTTTGATAGCATGGCTGTGTTTTTGGGCAGGATTGGAATTGGGGAAAAGTAATGTTTCACTCCTATCTTCACTTTTTTTTTCTTGCATATATGGGTGTATGCACTGCATTGACCAAAAGTAGCCCTAAAAGCAATAAATGGAAGGAAAACGAAAATATGATTCAGATTCTTGCATTTTGCATTTAATGCACAGGTATATTAAGCAATAAAGCCAAAATGTGTGGGGTATTCCTGACTCTTAGCCTATTGTAAGCCATGAACCATGCTCACGGAGAATAAAATTCAGCATCAAATTTCAATAATGGAAAACTTGTCAAAAGTAGAATTTTACCATTGTTGATGCATTCTCCTTGCTTGTATGAGGTTGCTCAGTCAATTCAGACTAATATTTGATTCATTAAAGTATATTTTCTACTGAAATGAGTGAAGGATTGTGTAAACTCTTTGACCAAAGCCCTAACTCTAACCTATGCAAAATGCCGAGCTAGGGTTAGGGTTAGGATTCCACATAACGTAGACAAATTTTGATAGGATGGCTGTGTTTTTGGGCAGGATTGGAATTGGGGAAAAGTAATGTTTCACTCCTATCTTTACTTTTTTTTTCTTGCATATATGGGTGTATGCACTGCATTGACCAAAAGTAGCCCTAAAAGCAATAAATGGAAGGAAAATGAAAATATGATTCAGATTCTTGCATTTTGCATTTAATGCACAGGTATATTAAGCAATAAAGCCAAAATGTATGGGGTATTCCTGACTCTTAGCCTATTGTAAGCCATGAACCATGCTCACGGAGAATAAAATTCAGCATCAAATTTCAATAATGGAAAACTTGTCAAAAGTAGAATTTTACCATTGTTGATGCATTCTCCTTTCTTGTATGAGGTTGCTCAGTCATTTCAGACTAATATTTGATTCTTTAAAGTATATTTTCTACTGAAATGAGTGAAGGATTGTGTAAACTCTTTGACCAAAGCCCTAACTATAACCTTTGCAAAATGCCGAGCTAGGGTTAGGGTTAGGATTCCACATAACGTAGACAAATTTTGATTGCATGGCTGTGTTTTTGGGCAGGATTGGAATTGGGGAAAAGTAATGTTTCACTCCTATCTTTACTTTTTTTTTCTTGCATATATGGGTGTATGCACTGCATTGACCAAAAGTAGCCCTAAAAGCAATAAATGGAAGGAAAATGAAAATATGATTCAGATTCTTGCATTTTGCATTTAATGCACAGGTATATTAAGCAATAAAGCCAAAATGTATGGGGTATTCCTGACTCTTAGCCTATTGTAAGCCATGAACCATGCTCACGGAGAATAAAATTCAGCATCAAATTTCAATAATGTAAAACTTGTCAAAAGTAGAATTGTACCATTGTTGATGCATTCTCCTTACTTGTATGAGGTTGCTTAGTCATTTCAGACTAATATTTGATTCTTTAAAGTATATTTTCTACTGAAATGAGTGAAGGATTGTGTAAACTCTTTGATCAAAGCCCTAACCCTAACCTATGCAAAATGCCGAGCTAGGGTTAGGGTTAGGATTCCACATAACGTAGACAAATTTTGATAGCATGGCTGTGTTTTTGGGCAGGATTGGAAATGGGGAAAAGTAATGTTTTACTCCTATCTTTAGTTTTTTTTTCTTGCATATATGGGTGTATGCACTGCATTGACCAAAAGTAGCCCTAAAAGCAATAAATGGAAGGAAAACGAAAATATGATTCAGATTCTTGCATTTTGCATTTAATGCACAGGTATATTAAGCAATAAAGCCAAAATGTATGGGGTATTCCTGACTCTTAGCCTATTGTAAGCCATGAACCATGCTCACGGAGAATAAAATTCAGCATCAAATTTCAATAATGGAAAACTTGTCAAAAGTGGAAATTCACCATTGTTGATGCATTCTCCTTGCTTGTATGAGGTTGCTTAGTCATTTCAGACTAATATTTGATTCTTTAAAGTATATTTTCTACTGAATTGAGTGAAGGATTGTGTAAACTCTTTGATCAAAGCCCTAACCCTAACCTATGCAAAATGCCGAGCTAGGGTTAGGGTTAGGATTCCACATAACGTAGACAAATTTTGATAGCATGGCTGTGTTTTTGGGCAGGATTGGAATTGGGGAAAAGTAATATTTTACTCCTATCTTCACTTTTTTTTTCTTGCATATATTGGTGTATGCACTGCATTGACCGAAAGTAGCCCTAAAAGCAATAAATGGAAGGAAAATGAAAATATGATTCAGATTCTTTCATTTTGCATTTAATGCACAGGTATATTAAGCAATAAAGCCAAAATGTATGGGGTATTCCTGACTCTTAGCCTATTGTACGCCATGAACCATGCTCACGGAGAATAAAATTCAGCATCAAATTTCAATAATGGAAAACTTGTCAAAAGTAGAATTTTACCATTGTTGATGCATTCTCCTTGCTTGTATGAGGTTGCTTAGTCATTTCAGACTAATATTTGATTCTTTAAAGTATATTTTCTACTGAAATGAGTGAAGGATTGTGTAAACTCTTTGACCAAAGCCCTAACCCTAACAATTGCAAAATGCCGAGCTAGGGTTAGGGTTAGGATTCCACATAACGTAGACAAATTTTGATAGCATGGCTGTGTTTTTGGGCAGGATTGGAATTGGGGAAAAGTAATGTTTCACTCCTATCTTTACTTTTTTTTTCTTGCATATATGGGTGTATGCACTGCATTGACCAAAAGTAGCCCTAAAAGCAATAAATGGAAGGAAAATGAAAATATGATTCAGATTCTTGCATTTTGCATTTAATGCACAGGTATATTAAGCAATAAAGCCAAAATGTATGGGGTATTCCTGACTCTTAGCCTATTGTAAGCCATGAACCATGCTCACGGAGAATAAAATTCAGCATCAAATTTCAATAATGTAAAACTTGTCAAAAGTAGAATTGTACCATTGTTGATGCATTCTCCTTACTTGTATGAGGTTGCTTAGTCATTTCAGACTAATATTTGATTCTTTAAAGTATATTTTCTACTGAAATGAGTGAAGGATTGTGTAAACTCTTTGATCAAAGCCCTAACCCTAACCTATGCAAAATGCCGAGCTAGGGTTAGGGTTAGGATTCCACATAACGTAGACAAATTTTGATAGCATGGCTGTGTTTTTGGGCAGGATTGGAAATGGGGAAAAGTAATGTTTTACTCCTATCTTTAGTTTTTTTTTCTTGCATATATGGGTGTATGCACTGCATTGACCAAAAGTAGCCCTAAAAGCAATAAATGGAAGGAAAACGAAAATATGATTCAGATTCTTGCATTTTGCATTTAATGCACAGGTATATTAAGCAATAAAGCCAAAATGTATGGGGTATTCCTGACTCTTAGCCTATTGTAAGCCATGAACCATGCTCACGGAGAATAAAATTCAGCATCAAATTTCAATAATGGAAAACTTGTCAAAAGTGGAAATTCACCATTGTTGATGCATTCTCCTTGCTTGTATGAGGTTGCTTAGTCATTTCAGACTAATATTTGATTCTTTAAAGTATATTTTCTACTGAATTGAGTGAAGGATTGTGTAAACTCTTTGATCAAAGCCCTAACCCTAACCTATGCAAAATGCCGAGCTAGGGTTAGGGTTAGGATTCCACATAACGTAGACAAATTTTGATAGCATGGCTGTGTTTTTGGGCAGGATTGGAATTGGGGAAAAGTAATATTTTACTCCTATCTTCACTTTTTTTTTCTTGCATATATTGGTGTATGCACTGCATTGACCGAAAGTAGCCCTAAAAGCAATAAATGGAAGGAAAATGAAAATATGATTCAGATTCTTTCATTTTGCATTTAATGCACAGGTATATTAAGCAATAAAGCCAAAATGTATGGGGTATTCCTGACTCTTAGCCTATTGTACGCCATGAACCATGCTCACGGAGAATAAAATTCAGCATCAAATTTCAATAATGGAAAACTTGTCAAAAGTAGAATTTTACCATTGTTGATGCATTCTCCTTGCTTGTATGAGGTTGCTTAGTCATTTCAGACTAATATTTGATTCTTTAAAGTATATTTTCTACTGAAATGAGTGAAGGATTGTGTAAACTCTTTGACCAAAGCCCTAACCCTAACCTTTGCAAAATGCCGAGCTAGGGTTAGGGTTAGGATTCCACATAACGTAGACAAATTTTGATAGCATGGCTGTGTTTTTGGGCAGGATTGGAATTGGGGAAAAGTAATGTTTCACTCCTATCTTTACTTTTTTTTTTCTTGCATATATGGGTGTATGCACTGCATTGACCAAAAGTAGCCCTAAAAGCAATAAATGGAAGGAAAATGAAAATATGATTCAGATTCTTGCATTTTGCATTTAATGCACAGGTATATTAAGCAATAAAGCCAAAATGTATGGGGTATTCCTGACTCTTAGCCTATTGTAAGCCATGAACCATGCTCACGGAGAATAAAATTCAGCATCAAATTTCAATAATGGAAAACTTGTCAAAAGTAGAATTTTACCATTGTTGATGCATTCTCCTTGCTTGTATGAGGTTGCTCAGTCATTTCAGACTAATATTTGATTCTTTAAAGTATATTTTCTACTGAAATGAGTGAAGGATTGTGTAAACTCTTTGATCAAAGCCCTAACCCTAACCTATGCAAGATGCCGAGCTAGGGTTAGGGTTAGGATTCCACATAACGTAGACAAATTTTGATAGCATGGCTGTGTTTTTGGGCAGGATTGGAATTGGGGAAAAGTAATGTTTCACTCCTATCTTCACTTTTTTTTCCTTGCATTTATGGGTGTATGCACTGCATTGACCAAAAGTAGCCCTAAATGCAATAAATGGAAGGAAAATGAAAATATGATTCAGATTCTAGCATTTTGCATTTAATGCACAGGTATATTAAGCAATAAAGCCAAAATGTATGGGGTATTCCTGACTCTTAGCCTATTGTAAGCTATGAACCATGCTCACGGAGAATAAAATTCAGCATCAAATTTCAATAATGGAAAACTTGTCAAAAGTAGAATTTTACCATTGTTGATGCATTCTCCTTGCTTGTATGAGGTTGCTTAGTCATTTCAGACTAATATTTGATTCTTTAAAGTATATTTTCTACTGAAATGAGTGAAGGATTGTGTAAACTCTTTGATCAAAGCCTTAACCCTAACCTATGCAATATGCCGAGCTAGGGTTAGGGTTAGGATTCCACATAACGTAGACAAATTTTGATAGCATGGCTGTGTTTTTGAGCAGGATTGGAATTGGGGAAAAGTAATGTTTTACTCCTATCTTCACTTTTTTTTTCTTGCATATATTGGTGTATGCACTGCATTGACCGAAAGTAGCCCTAAAAGCAATAAATGGAAGGTAAACGAAAATATGATTCAGATTCTTGCATTTTGCACTTAATGCACAGGTATATTAAGCAATAAAGCCAAAATGTATGGGGTATTCCTGACTCTTAGCCTATTGTAAGCCATGAACCATGCTCACGGAGAATAAAATTCAGCATCAAATTTCAATAATGGAAAACTTGTCAAAAGTAGAATTTTACCATTGTTGATGCATTCTCCTTGCTTGTATGAGGTTGCTCAGTCATTACAGACTAATATTTGATTCTTTAAAGTATATTTTCTACTGAAATGAGTGAAGGATTGTGTAAACTCTTTGATCAAAGCCCTAACCCTAACCTATGCAAGATGCCGAGCTAGGGTTAGGGTTAGGATTCCACATAACGTAGACAAATTTTGATAGCATGGCTGTGTTTTTGGGCAGGATTGGAATTGGGGAAAAGTAATGTTTCACTCCTATCTTCACTTTTTTTTCCTTGCATTTATGGGTGTATGCACTGCATTGACCAAAAGTAGCCCTAAATGCAATAAATGGAAGGAAAATGAAAATATGATTCAGATTCTTGCATTTTGCATTTAATGCACAGGTATATTAAGCAATAAAGCCAAAATGTATGGGGTATTCCTGACTCTTAGCCTATTGTAAGCCATGAACCATGCTCACGGAGAATAAAATTCAGCATCAAATTTCAATAATGGAAAACTTGTCAAAAGTAGAATTTTACCATTGTTGATGCATTCTCCTTGCTTGTATGAGGTTGCTCAGTCAATTCAGACTAATATTTGATTCATTAAAGTATATTTTCTACTGAAATGAGTGAAGGATTGTGTAAACTCTTTGACCAAAGCCCTAACTCTAACCTATGCAAAATGCCGAGCTAGGGTTAGGGTTAGGATTCCACATAACGTAGACAAATTTTGATAGGATGGCTGTGTTTTTGGGCAGGATTGGAATTGGGGAAAAGTAATGTTTCACTCCTATCTTTACTTTTTTTTTCTTGCATATATGGGTGTATGCACTGCATTGACCAAAAGTAGCCCTAAAAGCAATAAATGGAAGGAAAATGAAAATATGATTCAGATTCTTGCATTTTGCATTTAATGCACAGGTATATTAAGCAATAAAGCCAAAATGTATGGGGTATTCCTGACTCTTAGCCTATTGTAAGCCATGAACCATGCTCACGGAGAATAAAATTCAGCATCAAATTTCAATAATGGAAAACTTGTCAAAAGTAGAATTGTACCATTGTTGATGCATTCTCCTTACTTGTATGAGGTTGCTTAGTCATTTCAGTTAATATTTGATTCTTTAAAGTATATTTTCTACTGAAATGAGTGAAGGATTGTGTAAACTCTTTGATCAAAGCCCTAACCCTAACCTATGCAAAATGCCGAGCTAGGGTTAGGGTTAGGATTCCACATAACGTAGACAAATTTTGATAGCATGGCTGTGTTTTTGGGCAGGATTGGAAATGGGGAAAAGTAATGTTTTACTCCTATCTTTAGTTTTTTTTTCTTGCATATATGGGTGTATGCACTGCATTGACCAAAAGTAGCCCTAAAAGCAATAAATGGAAGGAAAACGAAAATATGATTCAGATTCTTGCATTTTGCATTTAATGCACAGGTATATTAAGCAATAAAGCCAAAATGTATGGGGTATTCCTGACTCTCAGCCTATTGTAAGCCATGAACCATGCTCACGGAGAATAAAATTCAGCATCAAATTTCAATAATGGAAAACTTGTCAAAAGTGGAAATTCACCATTGTTGATGCATTCTCCTTGCTTGTATGAGGTTGCTTAGTCATTTCAGACTAATATTTGATTCTTTAAAGTATATTTTCTACTGAATTGAGTGAAGGATTGTGTAAACTCTTTGATCAAAGCCCTAACCCTAACCTATGCAAAATGCCGAGCTAGGGTTAGGGTTAGGATTCCACATAACGTAGACAAATTTTGATAGCATGGCTGTGTTTTTGGGCAGGATTGGAATTGGGGAAAAGTAATATTTTACTCCTATCTTCACTTTTTTTTTCTTGCATATATTGGTGTATGCACTGCATTGACCGAAAGTAGCCCTAAAAGCAATAAATGGAAGGAAAATGAAAATATGATTCAGATTCTTTCATTTTGCATTTAATGCACAGGTATATTAAGCAATAAAGCCAAAATGTATGGGGTATTCCTGACTCTTAGCCTATTGTACGCCATGAACCATGCTCACGGAGAATAAAATTCAGCATCAAATTTCAATAATGGAAAACTTGTCAAAAGTAGAATTTTACCATTGTTGATGCATTCTCCTTGCTTGTATGAGGTTGCTTAGTCATTTCAGACTAATATTTGATTCTTTAAAGTATATTTTCTACTGAAATGAGTGAAGGATTGTGTAAACTCTTTGACCAAAGCCCTAACCCTAACCTTTGCAAAATGCCGAGCTAGGGTTAGGGTTAGGATTCCACATAACGTAGACAAATTTTGATAGCATGGCTGTGTTTTTGGGCAGGATTGGAATTGGGGAAAAGTAATGTTTCACTCCTATCTTTACTTTTTTTTTTCTTGCATATATGGGTGTATGCACTGCATTGACCAAAAGTACCCCTAAAAGCAATAAATGGAAGGAAAATGAAAATATGATTCAGATTCTTGCATTTTGCATTTAATGCACAGGTATATTAAGCAATAAAGCCAAAATGTATGGGGTATTCCTGACTCTTAGCCTATTGTAAGCCATGAACCATGCTCACGGAGAATAAAATTCAGCATCAAATTTCAATAATGGAAAACTTGTCAAAAGTAGAATTTTACCATTGTTGATGCATTCTCCTTGCTTGTATGAGGTTGCTCAGTCATTTCAGACTAATATTTGATTCTTTAAAGTATATTTTCTACTGAAATGAGTGAAGGATTGTGTAAACTCTTTGATCAAAGCCCTAACCCTAACCTATGCAAGATGCCGAGCTAGGGTTAGGGTTAGGATTCCACATAACGTAGACAAATTTTGATAGCATGGCTGTGTTTTTGGGCAGGATTGGAATTGGGGAAAAGTAATGTTTTACTCCTATCTTCACTTTTTTTTTCTTGCATATATTGGTGTATGCACTGCATTGACCGAAAGTAGCCCTAAAAGCAATAAATGGAAGGTAAACGAAAATATGATTCAGATTCTTGCATTTTGCACTTAATGCACAGGTATATTAAGCAATAAAGCCAAAATGTATGGGGTATTCCTGACTCTTAGCCTATTGTAAGCCATGAACCATGCTCACGGAGAATAAAATTCAGCATCAAATTTCAATAATGGAAAACTTGTCAAAAGTAGAATTTTACCATTGTTGATGCATTCTCCTTGCTTGTATGAGGTTGCTCAGTCATTACAGACTAATATTTGATTCTTTAAAGTATATTTTCTACTGAAATGAGTGAAGGATTGTGTAAACTCTTTGATCAAAGCCCTAACCCTAACCTATGCAAGATGCCGAGCTAGGGTTAGGGTTAGGATTCCACATAACGTAGACAAATTTTGATAGCATGGCTGTGTTTTTGGGCAGGATTGGAATTGGGGAAAAGTAATGTTTCACTCCTATCTTCACTTTTTTTTCCTTGCATTTATGGGTGTATGCACTGCATTGACCAAAAGTAGCCCTAAATGCAATAAATGGAAGGAAAATGAAAATATGATTCAGATTCTAGCATTTTGCATTTAATGCACAGGTATATTAAGCAATAAAGCCAAAATGTATGGGGTATTCCTGACTCTTAGCCTATTGTAAGCTATGAACCATGCTCACGGAGAATAAAATTCAGCATCAAATTTCAATAATGGAAAACTTTTCAAAAGTAGAATTTTACCATTGTTGATGCATTCTCCTTGCTTGTATGAGGTTGCTTAGTCATTTCAGACTAATATTTGATTCTTTAAAGTATATTTTCTACTGAAATGAGTGAAGGATTGTGTAAACTCTTTGATCAAAGCCTTAACCCTAACCTATGCAATATGCCGAGCTAGGGTTAGGGTTAGGATTCCACATAACGTAGAAAAAATTTTGATAGCATGGCTGTGTTTTTGGGCAGGATTGGAATTGGGGAAAAGTAATGTTTCACTCCTATCTTCACTTTTTTTTTCTTGCATATATGGGTGTATGCACTGCATTGACCAAAAGTAGCCCTAAAAGCAATAAATGGAAGGAAAACGAAAATATGATTCAGATTCTTGCATTTTACATTTAATGCACAGGTATATTAAGCAATAAAGCCAAAATGTGTGGGGTATTCCTGACTCTTAGCCTATTGTAAGCCATGAACCATGCTCACGGAGAATAAAATTCAGCATCAAATTTCAATAATGGAAAACTTGTCAAAAGTAGAATTTTACCATTGTTGATGCATTCTCCTTGCTTGTATGAGGTTGCTCAGTCAATTCAGACTAATATTTGATTCATTAAAGTATATTTTCTACTGAAATGAGTGAAGGATTGTGTAAACTCTTTGACCAAAGCCCTAACTCTAACCTATGCAAAATGCCGAGCTAGGGTTAGGGTTAGGATTCCACATAACGTAGACAAATTTTGATAGGATGGCTGTGTTTTTGGGCAGGATTGGAATTGGGGAAAAGTAATGTTTCACTCCTATCTTTACTTTTTTTTTCTTGCATATATGGGTGTATGCACTGCATTGACCAAAAGTAGCCCTAAAAGCAATAAATGGAAGGAAAATGAAAATATGATTCAGATTCTTGCATTTTGCATTTAATGCACAGGTATATTAAGCAATAAAGCCAAAATGTATGGGGTATTCCTGACTCTTAGCCTATTGTAAGCCATGAACCATGCTCACGGAGAATAAAATTCAGCATCAAATTTCAATAATGGAAAACTTGTCAAAAGTAGAATTGTACCATTGTTGATGCATTCTCCTTACTTGTATGAGGTTGCTTAGTCATTTCAGACTAATATTTGATTCTTTAAAGTATATTTTCTACTGAAATGAGTGAAGGATTGTGTAAACTCTTTGATCAAAGCCCTAACCCTAACCTATGCAAAATGCCGAGCTAGGGTTAGGGTTAGGATTCCACATAACGTAGACAAATTTTGATAGCATGGCTGTGTTTTTGGGCAGGATTGGAAATGGGGAAAAGTAATGTTTTACTCCTATCTTTAGTTTTTTTTTTCTTGCATATATGGGTGTATGCACTGCATTGACCAAAAGTAGCCCTAAAAGCAATAAATGGAAGGAAAACGAAAATATGATTCAGATTCTTGCATTTTGCATTTAATGCACAGGTATATTAAGCAATAAAGCCAAAATGTATGGGGTATTCCTGACTCTCAGCCTATTGTAAGCCATGAACCATGCTCACGGAGAATAAAATTCAGCATCAAATTTCAATAATGGAAAACTTGTCAAAAGTGGAAATTCACCATTGTTGATGCATTCTCCTTGCTTGTATGAGGTTGCTTAGTCATTTCAGACTAATATTTGATTCTTTAAAGTATATTTTCTACTGAATTGAGTGAAGGATTGTGTAAACTCTTTGATCAAAGCCCTAACCCTAACCTATGCAAAATGCCGAGCTAGGGTTAGGGTTAGGATTCCACATAACGTAGACAAATTTTGATAGCATGGCTGTGTTTTTGGGCAGGATTGGAATTGGGGAAAAGTAATATTTTACTCCTATCTTCACTTTTTTTTTCTTGCATATATTGGTGTATGCACTGCATTGACCGAAAGTAGCCCTTAAAGCAATAAATGGAAGGTAAACGAAAATATGATTCAGATTCTTGCATTTTGCACTTAATGCACAGGTATATTAAGCAATAAAGCCAAAATGTATGGGGTATTCCTGACTCTTAGCCTATTGTAAGCCATGAACCATGCTCACGGAGAATAAAATTCAGCATCAAATTTCAATAATGGAAAACTTGTCAAAAGTAGAATTTTACCATTGTTGATGCATTCTCCTTGCTTGTATGAGGTTGCTCAGTCATTACAGACTAATATTTGATTCTTTAAAGTATATTTTCTACTGAAATGAGTGAAGGATTGTGTAAACTCTTTGATCAAAGCCCTAACCCTAACCTATGCAAGATGCCGAGCTAGGGTTAGGGTTAGGATTCCACATAACGTAGACAAATTTTGATAGCATGGCTGTGTTTTTGGGCAGGATTGGAATTGGGGAAAAGTAATGTTTCACTCCTATCTTCACTTTTTTTTCCTTGCATTTATGGGTGTATGCACTGCATTGACCAAAAGTAGCCCTAAAAGCAATAAATGGAAGGAAAATGAAAATATGATTCAGATTCTTGCATTTTGCATTTAATGCACAGGTATATTAAGCAATAAAGCCAAAATGTATGGGGTATTCCTGACTCTTAGCCTATTGTAAGCCATGAACCATGCTCACGGAGAATAAAATTCAGCATCAAATTTCAATAATGGAAAACTTGTCAAAAGTAGAATTTTACCATTGTTGATGCATTCTCCTTGCTTGTATGAGGTTGCTCAGTCATTTCAGACTAATATTTGATTCTTTAAAGTATATTTTCTACTGAAATGAGTGAAGGATTGTGTAAACTCTTTGACCAAAGCCCTAACTATAACCTTTGCAAAATGCCGAGCTAGGGTTAGGGTTAGGATTCCACATAACGTAGACAAATTTTGATAGCATGGCTGTATTTTTGGGCAGGATTGGAAATGGGGAAAAGTAATGTTTTACTCCTATCTTTAGTTTTTTTTTCTTGCATATATGGGTGTATGCACTGCATTGACCAAAAGTAGCCCTAAAAGCAATAAATGGAAGGAAAACGAAAATATGATTCAGATTCTTGGCTTTTGCATTTAATGCACAGGTATATTAAGCAATAAAGCCAAAATGTATGGGGTATTCCTGACTCTTAGCCTATTGTACGCCATGAACCATGCTCACGGAGAATAAAATTCAGTATCAAATTTCAATAATGGAAAACTTGTCAAAAGTAGAATTTTACCATTGTTGATGCATTCTCCTTGCTTGTATGAGGTTGCTTAGTCATTTCAGACTAATATTTGATTCTTTAAAGTATATTTTCTACTGAAATGAGTGAAGGATTGTGTAAACTCTTTGACCAAAGCCCTAACCCTAACCTTTGCAAAATGCCGAGCTAGGGTTAGGGTTAGGATTCCACATAACGTAGACAAATTTTGATAGCATGGCTGTGTTTTTGGGCAGGATTGGAATTGGGGAAAAGTAATGTTTCACTCCTATCTTTACTTTTTTTTTTCTTGCATATATGGGTGTATGCACTGCATTGACCAAAAGTAGCCCTAAAAGCAATCAATGGAAGGAAAACGAAAATATGATTCAGATTCTTGCATTTTGCACTTAATGCACAGGTATATTAAGCAATAAAGCCAAAATGTATGGGGTATTTCTGACTCTTAGCCTATTGTAAGCCATGAACCATGCTCACGGAGAATAAAATTCAGCATCAAATTTCAATAATGGAAAACTTGTCAAAAGTAGAATTTTACCATTGTTGATGCATTCTCCTTGCTTGTATGAGGTTGCTTAGTCATTTCAGACTAATATTTGATTCTTTAAAGTATATTTTCTACTGAAATGAGTGAAGGATTGTGTAAACTCTTTGATCAAAGCCCTAACCCTAACCTATGCAAAATGCCGAGCTAGGGTTAGGGTTAGGATTCCACATAACGTAGACAAATTTTGATAGCATGGCTGTGTTTTTGGGCAGGATTGGAATTGGGGAAAAGTAATGTTTCACTCCTATCTTCACTTTTTTTTTCTTGCATATATGGGTGTATGCACTGCATTGACCAAAAGTAGCCCTAAAAGCAATAAATGGAAGGAAAACGAAAATATGATTCAGATTCTTGCATTTTGCATTTAATGCACAGGTATATTAAGCAATAAAGCCAAAATGTATGGGGTATTCCTGACTCTCAGCCTATTGTAAGCCATGAACCATGCTCACGGAGAATAAAATTCAGCATCAAATTTCAATAATGGAAAACTTGTCAAAAGTGGAAATTCACCATTGTTGATGCATTCTCCTTGCTTGTATGAGGTTGCTTAGTCATTTCAGACTAATATTTGATTCTTTAAAGTATATTTTCTACTGAATTGAGTGAAGGATTGTGTAAACTCTTTGATCAAAGCCCTAACCCTAACCTATGCAAAATGCCGAGCTAGGGTTAGGGTTAGGATTCCACATAACGTAGACAAATTTTGATAGCATGGCTGTGTTTTTGGGCAGGATTGGAATTGGGGAAAAGTAATATTTTACTCCTATCTTCACTTTTTTTTTCTTGCATATATTGGTGTATGCACTGCATTGACCGAAAGTAGCCCTAAAAGCAATAAATGGAAGGAAAATGAAAATATGATTCAGATTCTTTCATTTTGCATTTAATGCACAGGTATATTAAGCAATAAAGCCAAAATGTATGGGGTATTCCTGACTCTTAGCCTATTGTACGCCATGAACCATGCTCACGGAGAATAAAATTCAGCATCAAATTTCAATAATGGAAAACTTGTCAAAAGTAGAATTTTACCATTGTTGATGCATTCTCCTTGCTTGTATGAGGTTGCTTAGTCATTTCAGACTAATATTTGATTCTTTAAAGTATATTTTCTACTGAAATGAGTGAAGGATTGTGTAAACTCTTTGACCAAAGCCCTAACCCTAACCTTTGCAAAATGCCGAGCTAGGGTTAGGGTTAGGATTCCACATAACGTAGACAAATTTTGATAGCATGGCTGTGTTTTTGGGCAGGATTGGAATTGGGGAAAAGTAATGTTTCACTCCTATCTTTACTTTTTTTTTTCTTGCATATATGGGTGTATGCACTGCATTGACCAAAAGTACCCCTAAAAGCAATAAATGGAAGGAAAATGAAAATATGATTCAGATTCTTGCATTTTGCATTTAATGCACAGGTATATTAAGCAATAAAGCCAAAATGTATGGGGTATTCCTGACTCTTAGCCTATTGTAAGCCATGAACCATGCTCACGGAGAATAAAATTCAGCATCAAATTTCAATAATGGAAAACTTGTCAAAAGTAGAATTTTACCATTGTTGATGCATTCTCCTTGCTTGTATGAGGTTGCTCAGTCATTTCAGACTAATATTTGATTCTTTAAAGTATATTTTCTACTGAAATGAGTGAAGGATTGTGTAAACTCTTTGATCAAAGCCCTAACCCTAACCTATGCAAGATGCCGAGCTAGGGTTAGGGTTAGGATTCCACATAACGTAGACAAATTTTGATAGCATGGCTGTGTTTTTGAGCAGGATTGGAATTGGGGAAAAGTAATGTTTTACTCCTATCTTCACTTTTTTTTTCTTGCATATATTGGTGTATGCACTGCATTGACCGAAAGTAGCCCTTAAAGCAATAAATGGAAGGTAAACGAAAATATGATTCAGATTCTTGCATTTTGCACTTAATGCAGAGGTATATTAAGCAATAAAGCCAAAATGTATGGGGTATTCCTGACTCTTAGCCTATTGTAAGCCATGAACCATGCTCACGGAGAATAAAATTCAGCATCAAATTTCAATAATGGAAAACTTGTCAAAAGTAGAATTTTACCATTGTTGATGCATTCTCCTTGCTTGTATGAGGTTGCTCAGTCATTACAGACTAATATTTGATTCTTTAAAGTATATTTTCTACTGAAATGAGTGAAGGATTGTGTAAACTCTTTGATCAAAGCCCTAACCCTAACCTATGCAAGATGCCGAGCTAGGGTTAGGGTTAGGATTCCACATAACGTAGACAAATTTTGATAGCATGGCTGTGTTTTTGGGCAGGATTGGAATTGGGGAAAAGTAATGTTTTACTCCTATCTTCACTTTTTTTTTCTTGCATATATTGGTGTATGCACTGCATTGACCGAAAGTAGCCCTAAAAGCAATAAATGGAAGGTAAACGAAAATATGATTCAGATTCTTGCATTTTGCACTTAATGCACAGGTATATTAAGCAATAAAGCCAAAATGTATGGGGTATTCCTGACTCTTAGCCTATTGTAAGCCATGAACCATGCTCACGGAGAATAAAATTCAGCATCAAATTTCAATAATGGAAAACTTGTCAAAAGTAGAATTTTACCATTGTTGATGCATTCTCCTTGCTTGTATGAGGTTGCTCAGTCATTACAGACTAATATTTGATTCTTTAAAGTATATTTTCTACTGAAATGAGTGAAGGATTGTGTAAACTCTTTGATCAAAGCCCTCACCCTAACCTATGCAAGATGCCGAGCTAGGGTTAGGGTTAGGATTCCACATAACGTAGACAAATTTTGATAGCATGGCTGTGTTTTTGGGCAGGATTGGAATTGGGGAAAAGTAATGTTTCACTCCTATCTTCACTTTTTTTTCCTTGCATTTATGGGTGTATGCACTGCATTGACCAAAAGTAGCCCTAAATGCAATAAATGGAAGGAAAATGAAAATATGATTCAGATTCTAGCATTTTGCATTTAATGCACAGGTATATTAAGCAATAAAGCCAAAATGTATGGGGTATTCCTGACTCTTAGCCTATTGTAAGCTATGAACCATGCTCACGGAGAATAAAATTCAGCATCAAATTTCAATAATGGAAAACTTTTCAAAAGTAGAATTTTACCATTGTTGATGCATTCTCCTTGCTTGTATGAGGTTGCTTAGTCATTTCAGACTAATATTTGATTCTTTAAAGTATATTTTCTACTGAAATGAGTGAAGGATTGTGTAAACTCTTTGATCAAAGCCTTAACCCTAACCTATGCAATATGCCGAGCTAGGGTTAGGGTTAGGATTCCACATAACGTAGAAAAAATTTTGATAGCATGGCTGTGTTTTTGGGCAGGATTGGAATTGGGGAAAAGTAATGTTTCACTCCTATCTTCACTTTTTTTTTCTTGCATATATGGGTGTATGCACTGCATTGACCAAAAGTAGCCCTAAAAGCAATAAATGGAAGGAAAACGAAAATATGATTCAGATTCTTGCATTTTACATTTAATGCACAGGTATATTAAGCAATAAAGCCAAAATGTGTGGGGTATTCCTGACTCTTAGCCTATTGTAAGCCATGAACCATGCTCACGGAGAATAAAATTCAGCATCAAATTTCAATAATGGAAAACTTGTCAAAAGTAGAATTTTACCATTGTTGATGCATTCTCCTTGCTTGTATGAGGTTGCTCAGTCAATTCAGACTAATATTTGATTCATTAAAGTATATTTTCTACTGAAATGAGTGAAGGATTGTGTAAACTCTTTGACCAAAGCCCTAACTCTAACCTATGCAAAATGCCGAGCTAGGGTTAGGGTTAGGATTCCACATAACGTAGACAAATTTTGATAGGATGGCTGTGTTTTTGGGCAGGATTGGAATTGGGGAAAAGTAATGTTTCACTCCTATCTTTACTTTTTTTTTCTTGCATATATGGGTGTATGCACTGCATTGACCAAAAGTAGCCCTAAAAGCAATAAATGGAAGGAAAATGAAAATATGATTCAGATTCTTGCATTTTGCATTTAATGCACAGGTATATTAAGCAATAAAGCCAAAATGTATGGGGTATTCCTGACTCTTAGCCTATTGTAAGCCATGAACCATGCTCACGGAGAATAAAATTCAGCATCAAATTTCAATAATGGAAAACTTGTCAAAAGTAGAATTGTACCATTGTTGATGCATTCTCCTTACTTGTATGAGGTTGCTTAGTCATTTCAGACTAATATTTGATTCTTTAAAGTATATTTTCTACTGAATTGAGTGAAGGATTGTGTAAACTCTTTGATCAAAGCCCTAACCCTAACCTATGCAAAATGCCGAGCTAGGGTTAGGGTTAGGATTCCACATAACGTAGACAAATTTTGATAGCATGGCTGTGTTTTTGGGCAGGATTGGAATTGGGGAAAAGTAATATTTTACTCCTATCTTCACTTTTTTTTTCTTGCATATATTGGTGTATGCACTGCATTGACCGAAAGTAGCCCTTAAAGCAATAAATGGAAGGTAAACGAAAATATGATTCAGATTCTTGCATTTTGCACTTAATGCACAGGTATATTAAGCAATAAAGCCAAAATGTATGGGGTATTCCTGACTCTTAGCCTATTGTAAGCCATGAACCATGCTCACGGAGAATAAAATTCAGCATCAAATTTCAATAATGGAAAACTTGTCAAAAGTAGAATTTTACCATTGTTGATGCATTCTCCTTGCTTGTATGAGGTTGCTCAGTCATTACAGACTAATATTTGATTCTTTAAAGTATATTTTCTACTGAAATGAGTGAAGGATTGTGTAAACTCTTTGATCAAAGCCCTAACCCTAACCTATGCAAGATGCCGAGCTAGGGTTAGGGTTAGGATTCCACATAACGTAGACAAATTTTGATAGCATGGCTGTGTTTTTGGGCAGGATTGGAATTGGGGAAAAGTAATGTTTCACTCCTATCTTCACTTTTTTTTCCTTGCATTTATGGGTGTATGCACTGCATTGACCAAAAGTAGCCCTAAAAGCAATAAATGGAAGGAAAATGAAAATATGATTCAGATTCTTGGCTTTTGCATTTAATGCACAGGTATATTAAGCAATAAAGCCAAAATGTATGGGGTATTCCTGACTCTTAGCCTATTGTAAGCCATGAACCATGCTCACGGAGAATAAAATTCAGCATCAAATTTCAATAATGGAAAACTTGTCAAAAGTAGAATTTTACCATTGTTGATGCATTCTCCTTGCTTGTATGAGGTTGCTCAGTCATTTCAGACTAATATTTGATTCTTTAAAGTATATTTTCTACTGAAATGAGTGAAGGATTGTGTAAACTCTTTGACCAAAGCCCTAACTATAACCTTTGCAAAATGCCGAGCTAGGGTTAGGGTTAGGATTCCACATAACGTAGACAAATTTTGATAGCATGGCTGTATTTTTGGGCAGGATTGGAAATGGGGAAAAGTAATGTTTTACTCCTATCTTTAGTTTTTTTTTCTTGCATATATGGGTGTATGCACTGCATTGACCAAAAGTAGCCCTAAAAGCAATAAATGGAAGGAAAACGAAAATATGATTCAGATTCTTGGCTTTTGCATTTAATGCACAGGTATATTAAGCAATAAAGCCAAAATGTATGGGGTATTCCTGACTCTTAGCCTATTGTAAGCCATGAACCATGCTCACGGAGAATAAAATTCAGCATCAAATTTCAATAATGGAAAACTTGTCAAAAGTGGAAATTCACCATTGTTGATGCATTCTCCTTGCTTGTATGAGGTTGCTTAGTCATTTCAGACTAATATTTGATTCTTTAAAGTATATTTTCTACTGAATTGAGTGAAGGATTGTGTAAACTCTTTGATCAAAGCCCTAACCCTAACCTATGCAAAATGCCGAGCTAGGGTTAGGGTTAGGATTCCACATAACGTAGACAAATCTTGATAGCATGGCTGTGTTTTTGGGCAGGATTGGAATTGGGGAAAAGTAATATTTTACTCCTATCTTCACTTTTTTTTTCTTGCATATATTGGTGTATGCACTGCATTGACCGAAAGTAGCCCTAAAAGCAATAAATGGAAGGAAAATGAAAATATGATTCAGATTCTTTCATTTTGCATTTAATGCACAGGTATATTAAGCAATAAAGCCAAAATGTATGGGGTATTCCTGACTCTTAGCCTATTGTACGCCATGAACCATGCTCACGGAGAATAAAATTCAGTATCAAATTTCAATAATGGAAAACTTGTCAAAAGTAGAATTTTACCATTGTTGATGCATTCTCCTTGCTTGTATGAGGTTGCTTAGTCATTTCAGACTAATATTTGATTCTTTAAAGTATATTTTCTACTGAAATGAGTGAAGGATTGTGTAAACTCTTTGACCAAAGCCCTAACCCTAACCTTTGCAAAATGCCGAGCTAGGGTTAGGGTTAGGATTCCACATAACGTAGACAAATTTTGATAGCATGGCTGTGTTTTTGGGCAGGATTGGAATTGGGGAAAAGTAATGTTTCACTCCTATCTTTACTTTTTTTTTTCTTGCATATATGGGTGTATGCACTGCATTGACCAAAAGTAGCCCTAAAAGCAATCAATGGAAGGAAAACGAAAATATGATTCAGATTCTTGCATTTTGCACTTAATGCACAGGTATATTAAGCAATAAAGCCAAAATGTATGGGGTATTTCTGACTCTTAGCCTATTGTAAGCCATGAACCATGCTCACGGAGAATAAAATTCAGCATCAAATTTCAATAATGGAAAACTTGTCAAAAGTAGAATTTTACCATTGTTGATGCATTCTCCTTGCTTGTATGAGGTTGCTTAGTCATTTCAGACTAATATTTGATTCTTTAAAGTATATTTTCTACTGAAATGAGTGAAGGATTGTGTAAACTCTTTGATCAAAGCCCTAACCCTAACCTATGCAAAATGCCGAGCTAGGGTTAGGGTTAGGATTCCACATAACGTAGACAAATTTTGATAGCATGGCTGTGTTTTTGGGCAGGATTGGAATTGGGGAAAAGTAATGTTTCACTCCTATCTTCACTTTTTTTTTCTTGCATATATGGGTGTATGCACTGCATTGACCAAAAGTAGCCCTAAAAGCAATAAATGGAAGGAAAACGAAAATATGATTCAGATTCTTGCATTTTGCATTTAATGCACAGGTATATTAAGCAATAAAGCCAATATGTATGGGGTATTCCTGACTCTTAGCCTATTGTAAGCCATGAACCATGCTCACGGAGAATACAATTCAGCATCAAATTTCAATAATGGAAAACTTGTCAAAAGTAGAATTTTACCATTGTTGATGCATTCTCCTTGCTTGTATGAGGTTGCTTAGTCATTTCAGACTAATATATGATTCTTTAAAGTATATTTTCTACTGAAATGAGTGAAGGATTGTGTAAACTCTTTGATCAAAGCCCTAACCCTATCCTATGCAAAATGCCGAGCTAGGGTTAGGGTTAGGATTCCACATAACGTAGACAAATTTTGATAGCATGGCTGTGTTTTTGGCAGGATTGGAATTGGGGAAAAGTAATGTTTCACTCCTATCTTTACTTTTTTTTTTTTGCATAAATGGGTGTATGCACTGCATTGACCAAAAGTAGCCCTAAAAGCAATAAATGGAAGGAAAATGAAAATATGATTCAGATTCTTGGCTTTTGCATTTAATGCACAGGTATATTAAGCAATAAAGCCAAAATGTATGGGGTATTCCTGACTCTTAGCCTATTGTAAGCCATGAACCATGCTCACGGAGAATACAATTCAGCATCAAATTTCAATAATGGAAAACTTGTCAAAAGTGGAAATTCACCATTGTTGATGCATTCTCCTTGCTTGTATGAGGTTGCTCAGTCATTTCAGACTAATATTTGATTCTTTAAAGTATATTTTCTACTGAAATGAGTGAAGGATTGTGTAAACTCTTTGATCAAAGCCCTAACCCTATCCTATGCAAAATGCCGAGCTAGGGTTAGGGTTAGGATTCCACATAACGTAGACAAATTTTGATAGCATGGCTGTGTTTTTGGGCAGGATTGGAATTGGGGAAAAGTAATGTTTCACTCCTATCTTGACTTTTTTTTTCTTGCATATATGGGTGTATGCACTGCATTGACCAAAAGTAGCCCTAAAAGCAATAAATGGAAGGAAAATGAAAATATGATTCAGATTCTTGCATTTTGCATTTAATGCACAGGTATATTAAGCAATAAAGCCAAAATCTATGGGGTATTCCTGACTCTTAGCCTATTGTAAGCCATGAACCATGCTCACGGAGAATAAAATTCAGCATCAAATTTCAATAATGGAAAACTTGTCAAAAGTGGAAATTCACCATTGTTGATGCATTCTCCTTGCTTGTATGAGGTTGCTCAGTCATTTCAGACTAATATTTGATTCTTTAAAGTATATTTTCTACTGAAATGAGTGAAGGATTGTGTAAACTCTTTGATCAAAGCCCTAACCCTAACCTATGCAAAATGCCGAGCTAGGGTTAGGGTTAGGATTCCACATAACGTAGACAAATTTTGATAGCATGGCTGTGTTTTTGGGCAGGATTGGAATTGGGGAAAAGTAATGTTTCACTCCTATCTTGACTTTTTTTTTCTTGCATATATGTGTGTATGCACTGCATTGACCGAAAGTAGCCCTAAAAGCAGTAAATGGAAGGAAAACGAAAATATGATTCAGATTCTTGCATTTTGCATTTAATGCACAGGTATATTAAGCAATAAAGCCAAAATGTATGGTGTATTCCTGAGTCTTAGCCTATTGTAAGCCATGAACCATGCTCACGGAGAATAAAATTCAGCATCAAATTTCAATAATGGAAAACTTTTCAAAAGTAGAATTTTACCATTGTTGATGCATTCTCCTTGCTTGTATGAGGTTGCTTAGTCATTTCAGACTAATATTTGATTTTTTAAAGTATATTTTCTACTGAAATGAGTGAAGGATTGTGTAAACTCTTTGATCAAAGCCCTAACCCTAACCTATGCAAAATGCCGAGCTAGGGTTAGGGTTAGGATTCCACATAACGTAGACAAATTTTGATAGCATGGCTGTGTTTTTGGGCAGGATTGGAATTGGGGAAAAGTAATGTTTCACTCCTATCTTTACTTTTTTTTTCTTGCATATATGGGTGTATGCACTGCATTGACCAAAAGTAGCCCTAAAAGCAATAAATGGAAGGAAAACGAAAATATGATTCAGATTCTTGCATTTTGCATTTGATGCACAGGTATATTAAGCAATAAAGCCAAAATGTATGGGGTATTCCTGACTCTTAGCCTATTGTAAGCCATGAACCATGCTCACGGAGAATAAAATTCAGCATCAAATTTCAATAATGGAAAACTTGTCAAAAGTAGAATTTTACCATTGTTGATGCATTCTCCTTGCTTGTATGAGGTTGCTCAGTCATTTCAGACTAATATTTGATTCTTTAAAGTATATTTTCTACTGAATTGAGTGAAGGATTGTGTAAACTCTTTGATCAAAGCCCTAACCCTAACCTATGCAAAATGCCGAGCTAGGGTTAGGGTTAGGATTCCACATAACGTAGACAAATTTTGATAGCATGGCTGTGTTTTTGGGCAGGATTGGAATTGGGGAAAAGTAATGTTTCACTCCTATCTTTACTTTTTTTTTCTTGCATATATGGGTGTATGCACTGCATTGACCAAAAGTAGCCCTAAAAGCAATAAATGGAAGGAAAACGAAAATATGATTCAGATTCTTGCATTTTGCATTTGATGCACAGGTATATTAAGCAATAAAGCCAAAATGTATGGGGTATTCCTGACTCTTAGCCTATTGTAAGCCATGAACCATGCTCACGGAGAATAAAATTCAGCATCAAATTTCAATAATGGAAAACTTGTCAAAAGTAGAATTTTACCATTGTTGATGCATTCTCCTTGCTTGTATGAGGTTGCTTAGTCATTTCAGACTAATATTTGATTCTTTAAAGTATATTTTCTACTGAAATGAGTGAAGGATTGTGTAAACTCTTTGATCAAAGCCCTAACCCTAACCTGTGCAAAATGCCGAGCTAGGGTTAGGGTTAGGATTCCACGTAACGTAGACAAATTTTGATAGCATGGCTGTGTTTTTGGGCAGGATTGGAATTTGGGAAAAGTAATGTTTCACTCCTATCTGCACTTTTTTTTTCTTGCATATATGGGTGTATGCACTGCATTGACCAAAAGTAGCCCTAAAAGCAATGAATGGAAAGAAAACGAAAATATGATTTAGATTCTTGCATTTCGCATTTAATGCACAGGTATATTAAGCAATAAAGCCAAAATGTATGGGGTATTCCTGACTCTTAGGCTATTGTAAGCCATGAACCATGCTCACGGAGAATAAAATTCAGCATCAAATTTCAATAATGGAAAACTTGTCAAAAGTAGAATTTTACCATTGTTGATGCATTCTCCTTGCTTGTATGAGGTTGCTTAGTCATTTCAGACTAATATTTGATTCTTTAAAGTATATTTTCTACTGAAATGAGTGAAGGATTGTGTAAACTCTTTGATCAAAGCCTTATCCCGAACCTATGCAAAATGCCGAGCTAGGGTTAGGGTTAGGATTCCACATAACGTAGACAAATTTTGATAGCATGGCTGTGTTTTTGGGCAGGATTAGAATTGGGGAAAAGAAATGTTTCACTCCTATCTTTACTTTTTTTTTCTTGCATATATGGGTGTACTGTATATATTAGTTTTTCCAAGTAATTTGCACAAAAATGGGTGGGAAATGTAAATACTGTATGATAGTGTATACCTTTATATTTAAAAGTATACCTAGTTTAATATTGTTTTATATATAGTAAAATATTGAAACTAGGCTTTCTGCATGGGCATCCATTTGATTTAAATTAAAAAAGAACAAAGAAAAGATGGAAGAAGTGCTTTTTTTGTGAAGGGAACCTCCATCCCCCATCATCTGCTTTGTGGAGGGGTTGTCATTCTTGTGTTTCCAGACTTTTGCAATGACATCTCTTTTCCTTGTATGTAAAGCAGTGATGTTGTAGGCAGCACATACCTTTTGATTGACTTTTTCTGTGGTGCTTACAGTAGTTTTGTTTAGTGGCTATAAACACGTGTCTTTTGATCTTGTACAGACCTGCTTTGAAATAAATCTTTGGGTTATATGATCAAAAGATACATGCTTATTTGAGAATGACTTCTGTTGTTTATGGCAATACAGCTGCATACTGTATGTTATATTATGGTGAGATTGGCTGTGTAAGTGTAATGCAAAATAACACTTTAATCCATATTAATTATAGGTAATTATAATAAAATCACAGCACACACCGCACAAAGGAAGAGGTAATAATTTTTAACTGAAAAATGCAAAAATAGTTTAAAATGGAAAGAGTTCTTTGTGTTATGCTTTATGATATTGTGAACATACTGGGAGTACACATTTCAAAACTCATTACTCATATTGCACAATTTAGAAACTGCAAAGCCTAGACACTTTGAATCCCTTAAAAACCAGATGCTTAATCCATTTTACATGCTATAAAATGTTTTTTGGTTCAGCACATACTGTATATGAAAAGTGTGCATACAAATCCCAACTGTTATTTATCCCCCAGCAATATTAGTGCAAAATTAGCTTTAAAATTTAAATCTGTATAAGCACAAAAATGTTGCAGAGACTGAAAATAACATCAATGTTATTAAGTAAACAACTAAAATATTTATTAACTGAAGAATTTACAGAGAACTCTTTATCACGACACAAGTCTTCAGTTCAGCTGACACTTAACCCTTAAAGTACAAAGATGTGATGCATTTTGGAACTGGTCACAAAAAAGAAAACAAAATTGCATCCTGCTAGTAAACATCTTAACTTAAGAGCATAAATAGAATTTTTCTCTTTAAAGCAGGGGACTTAAAATTAAAAATAATTCTAAAGGACACCGAATAGTCTCCCATCAAGATAACCAATGAAGCCAGTAAAAGGTTAAACCAAGCCAGGTTAGGTTTCATACTGTACTTATGTATTTTCTTTGAATTTCATATACTGTATGAACTTGTACAGTACATAGATCTTGAGCAGAATGTCAGAACTGCATAAAAAGGAATTGATGGCAGATTTATACATGTATAAGCTTTTGAGCTTCAACTTTACTGAGAGAATCAAGGACATGAATGATGCCTTGTCATTAGGAAAAGATATACTGCCACATGCCACAGATTTCTAAGGATGTTTTCAGTAGGCATAAATCAAATATAAGCTTTATATTAGGGCTGATTTGCATTTTCTATTTGCAAATACACTTGATCATATGATGATTCTCATTTAATATTATTTTTGAAGATATTCCAAAGAAACTGGCTAAAGTTCATTAACCCTATGATTAGAGTATGTCTTTGAACATTGCAGTTGTCGTTTCCAAACTCCATTTTAACCATTAAATATTATTTTGGGCAAGGATTCTTAATTTTGAAGTTGTTTACCCCTTATTTATTAAAATACTTTTACTTAAAGTTTGAACATGAACATGAGGATTGTTTAAACTAGACAATACTGAAAGGGTTAAGGCAACAATAACAAAAAAATGAAGACACCTTTCTTGTTGTAATGAAAAATATAAATTACCCTTTCCACGATTAAGTACAGTAGCTAAGGACCTAAGAATGTATACTGATGCAAAACGAAAATGCAACCATCATAAGTTCATCAACAACTTGTTGGGCACAGATGTATTTACTTCCTCAAGTGAACAGATTTGATGTGTTGATGAGTAGTATGGTTTCATGGGATAACAGAATAATGATCTCTAGGCATGCTATTTCCTAAAAATGCTGGATCCACATAATTGTAATTAATTAATTGAAAGAACAGTAAAGATACCCACGTGAAAAACAAAGATTGTGAGGTTGCTATCAGCATGATTTAAGGTGACCTGTGTATAAGAGTACCTGCCTGAAGAATGTCGTGTTCTGTTTCACAAAATTAACTGACTAGTCCAGACAATTTAGTCAAACTTGCTCTGTCCTGGAAGGCAAAGGCTCACCACACTGGTTCAGGACAGCCAACTAAATGTGCCAAAGCAGAGGAAATATCAGTAAGAAACAACCCACATATCAGCAGAGCAACTACTGTACAGCTTGCCATCTGCATTAAAATGAGTTGTATGTGCGGAGGCCATTTAGGGGTAATACTGACAACTGAGAGAGCAGTGGAATGTTTTATTCGCCAATAAATTCCGCTTTGCCCTTGGCGGACCTGATGGACGATCACGAGTTCGGAGACACTGTGGTGATTGTTATGCTGACAGTTGCATTGTTCATGCCAGCTGGTGGCACAGTGCAAGTATGATGATGTGGGGAGGAATCTCCTTCAACACAAGATTTGACCTTTAGTGGTGGATTGAGGGCAGCTTTACAGCTCAGGGATTCATAGAGGAACTTTTTGAAGAGAAAGTTTTTCCGTTCCTTAAAATCTAAATGGGATTTTTCAGCAGGACAAACATTAGGCCAAACATACAGCATGACAAACATATCACCTTGGCCAGAATTGTATAAATGCTTAAGAAAAATCAGTCCAAATCTTTATTTTTAATGTTTTCATTTTGGCCATGTCAAATTTGATGTGATAAGCATTTTTCTTCACATTTTCTGGGATTCTTATATCCACTTAAAATAGGATTAAATCCTTTGGGTCTTAGTGTTGCATGTATTTCTCTTGTGCATCAGTATATAATTTTCAGATTTATGCCCATATTTCCAGACTTTATGCAGTCCCCAGCTTTATATAGTATTTACATTAAACAAAATATTTAACTAAATTTCAAAGCACATAAATTAGAAAACTGATTATCATCTAAATGGTTTCAATATGTTACAGTGACATTTACACAGGGATTAAAAAAAAGGTTGTATTACTTTCCCTTTTAAATAAATTAGGAATTTGTATGCCTATGTTCTGATAAGATTACATCTCTTTATGGATAATTTTCTTAGGGTAATGCCACGTAAAAATACATACTGTAGGATTTTGTAATAGTTTATTTGATGGTTCACATTAAGCCTGTATCCTGATCAATTAACTATGTGGTTAACTGATCTATGCAGTTAACTTTATTACTGACTTACTGTAGCTTATCTCAGGTATGGTGAAGATTTTGTTTAGGCATATCTTAACACAGAGACAACTGGAATAAATAAAAACTTATTACAGACCGAAAGAAACAATTCAAGGTACAAGACCTAGGAGACAATTTCAATGTTATTGAAAATATACAGAGAACAATGCATATAGAACAATTATATATACTGTAACTGCAGTAAGGCATGGGCTGTTATCATACAGTCTACTGAATCTGCCCAATTGTGTATGAAATGTAAGAGCCTAGATTACTCAGATTTGGGCTCCTCATTAACAAATGACAATATTGGGTAGATTTTTTTAGTTATTTTGTACTGCTTTCAGTTAAAATAATAACACAGTAAACTACACCTTTTAAAAACATGTATCAAATGCTACCACTGTCTCCATGAAATATTTTGAAGAATGGAATTAGAATTGTATGTTTACCTTGTACCTTGTTACCTTATATACATAACACCATGTTATGTAAGACAAATCCTAGAAATGTGACAACTGGTATTTTCCAAGACTTTTGAAATATTTTAACAACATATACCAATCTAGTCACCATTATTAATCGTGTAATTTTTAAAATTAATGTTCAAAATGATATACTGTACCACACCAGAAATAGTATACGTGAGTAAGAGATTTTTCTAATTAACATTTAAACACTGCATCAAATAATGCATATTGGGTTATACAGCCTGCATTTAATGGTAACACAGGACAGTTTGTAGCACTTTGAGGTTGAGGTGATTAGATATTTTGCAATGTTTGCAGTAAGAGTGCTGTGAACAACAGTGGATAGTGGTAGTGTTAAAAATCTGTCACTTACCACTTAATGTTATATAGAGGGCTAAGCTATGACTCAGTGAAAGAAACTGATGAACATCCTGTGAAGGGGAAAATGCAGAAGCCACATCAAATATATAGTTCCCTAACAAACAGAGTAATAACCAAATAAGACTGAACTTACTGAACTTTGGCATATAAGCCTCTATTTATACAGTTCTTTAATTGTATTTGTTTGTCAAACTACTATAATTGAAGAAATATAAATACACTAAAAAGCAAGTGGTCCTGTCTTTTCACAGACTAAAGAATTAGCAATCCAATTAAGAAAAGTCTTCATGTTGTGATTGAAAACAGTTAGCAGAGACTGGGCAAGATCCTGTGTTCATGTACAGTGCAGTACATTATATAATCTGAACTTTGTCAGATTACAGTTTGTCTTCTTGAACATGCCTTATTATCACTATAGTTTAATAAAATGTTTTGTTTTATTTGAAGAAAATAGGATGTTCCTTGCCTTTCAAAGCAAATGCCTAATTGCAAAAATGAGTCTGAGTGCATGGAAATCTTTACCAACACATGGAGTGCATTTTATGTCCTAAATTTAAAAACATAACATGAGACTTACATGAAATGGAAGTGCTTTCTTGTGATCACCATAATGGAACTTCAAATATGCAGTTAGGTAAAGTGATACTGCATACTTGAGGCCAATATTGATGAATATGCATTAACTCATCACAGCAAAATATAATATATTTGATTGGTCAAGTAGCAGACTGTGAAATTGAAAATATGTATGTGTTTAGCCATTGAAAAAAGCAACAAAAATATTTGAATGTTTCTATATATAGCTTTACACTGGCAGAGACAAAATGTTCTAACTTTGCTCCTTTGTGTTTTTGATTTTACTCGGATAATGGACAAAAACCCCAAAACACAACACATTTAACAGCATTGGAATTGTCAAGAATGGAATCACACATGATTTCCACAATTAAGAATAACATATTCCATCCAACTAGGATTCAAGAGTCTTTCAAAGACAACAGCCAAGGGAATTACTATGGTTCCTTTGAAGCTGAAGTTCCAGCCATCTTCCTCATGTGGAGACTTTGGCAACTGTCAGGTGCATAAAAAATGAAAATTTGGAACTTTAAACCAGGCGATCCTTTCAGTTCATAAGTGGAAGTTTCTCCGAATGAGCTGTTCCTAGTTATTCTGGAGGCATTCTAAATCCACTGAACAGCAGATGTTTCCATTCTGAAGGAGAAAAGAAGAAAAGGCATAAAACATAGAAATGCTTTTTCAGGCTGTGGGGGAAACATGTTAAAATATGGTATTAATGGTAGCTTTGAAGTTATTGAAAGTTATCCATATTATTAATGCATGTTAAGGACGGATTGCTTTTACCTTTGGCTTCTTTTTAAGTGCTGGTATTACTATGCTGCTCTATTTTCAAAGGCGTTTCTTTAATTTTATGGGGTATATAAAAAGGTCTAGCCATTATAAAAAGAAGGTTACATAATACTTAAAAACCTTGCATGACAATGATATATTTGACTTTAATTAAAGTTTCACTGGAGATCTTCCAAATCTTATTTGAATTATGCACTGTAAATCTTTTAGCCCTACTGTCCTCTTCTCATCTGAAATACAGACCTCAGTTGGGGCCAGTTGATTATACATAGAATTAACCAACATTTGTTTCAAACTGGCTGACAGGTGCAGTCTGTTTTCCTAACATCCTTCTTAAAGAAGGTACATACCAGATTGAGGACTCTAAGTTTAGAGATTGGAACACTGCACCGTTGATGCTACTGTCAAATAGTGAATTATTATACATGTATATTACACCGTACCTTGCATTTGCATGTAGTACAGGGTGACCCAGCCATAGTCCATATTGAACCACTGAGGCGTGTAATTCCATAGTGATCCAAGCAGGTTTTTCTGATGTCGTAGACAATGTTGTCAGCGAGGCATGGATCACTGACGCAGTGGGGACAGCATTCGCCTTCTGACAATGACGTATACTCGCAATTAAGAGATGGGCAAGCGAATGGCCAGCAATCCACTTCTCCTTCCTTTTCACACAGGGAAAAGACATCGCATTCAGACCACATTTTGGTTTAGCACAATACAAACGAGTACAATGCAACTGATACAATCGGATATATCAATTAACATACAGTAGGTTAACAAAAGTGAAAAAAGCAACTAATACAGTTAAATTGCTATAAAATTAATTGCCCAGAAAAATTAGGATTCACTTTGGGAGTTATAGTAAGATCTAAAATCAAATATTAAAGGAAAATAGATAATCGATTATAATTGATTGTATGCAATAGGTTGTGCATCGTCTTCAAATGAGTATGGCACCGTTCAGAAATCAGACAGAATTCAGAAAGAACTCCAAAAAAATGACCCTGCATCAGTCTCGGTATAATAGGACAGCACAATAGTCTGTTTGAAGATTAACTTTTCATTCACGATACAAGGTACAATACTCTATATTCTCACCTTCACTAAACTACGACCCTGTTTGGTAGTAATGACTTCAACCATAATAGAAATAACAGAATGCTATTTGTCCTATTTAATTACATGAAAATTGACTAGATTTCAATGTAAAACGAATTTTGTAAGTGTCTAACGCAAAAAAAGTCAGCAACAGAGGTTATGAGTTTTATGTGTTGCCCTTTTTAACGGTTACTTACTGTACAACTTACAGATTTGTAGTCTCAACCCGGTAAAATTCTTTAATTTTATAAATCTACAGTCTATATTTCCCAACTATTTCAATTCATATTAATTGCATTCTGAATTATATACATCTGAATGAAGAACTTTGTAGAGTTAGCTTTATTAATTACCAAGCACATGATTTTCAAAGGGACCCTTTATTTTCTGTTCCTTTGCTAAAACAATACATCTGCATTACTCCCACTTGGGAAAACTTAATGAGCATTATTCCCTGCTTACTACTTTCTGTTTAATTGATAATGCTTTAGTGCAGTTATTGTTAATTAAATCTGATTTCCTCTTGAGTAGTGCAAGGATATGTAATTAATTTCATGAAAAAAGTAAAGCATGAAAGCTATATTAATTTTACATAAATTCAGGATGCTGTGATGAGGCACAATACCTAGAGTGCCACATCAATGCTGACTTCTCCACCTCTCCATGTCTAACTCATTTTCCACTCATATTAATTTAATTACATTTCCCAATTAATTATCTCAAGATTCATGTGACACTGTGCAAATTTCAATACCATTTTTTTCCCTTTTTTATTTTTCATTCTCTGTTTCTGTCTCTTTTTTTGTTTTTTCTTCTGGCCTGGCAAAAGAATGGCACACTCTTATGTAACACATATAATACAAAGTTGTGGACAGGCACTAATGCTGTCACTTAGCTAGCATGTTATAAAAAATCAAGTGGCAACAGCTTAGATCACTTTCAACATTTATATATTTGATGTGCACAAAATCACCAGATTCTTAGTCTGCTTAATTGCTTCTATCCAACAGAGCTGGACAGCATGCAACAACATTTGTGAAGTAAATATACAGTACTCAGAAAATAGAAGCATTCAGCTTCCCCACATTTTTCTTTACAGATGTAACATATGGAAAGATTAAAAAGCAGACTATAAAAGACTAAAAAATATTTACATAAAATGATCCCAGTCTCTTTTAGCACTAGAACCATTTATTAATAACAAACTGCTAATCGACACGTTGTCACATAAAATGAGTTCTGGTTAGAATACAGGTGTCAAAATCTTTCGCAAATTGTTCTTTAAACAGACTGGTATGTTTGTGCACAGCAAAAAAAAACATCAAAAGTGAGCAAGCAATGACTAAGAGGAGGGGAAGATGCTTGGGGAGACTGACTGATGATACAGAAGAAAAGCACTATAAATAAGAAAGCTGGAGCTCCTGCGTGGCCCCACCATTTCAAAGTGCTTTTACTCACAGTAGATCCCAGAATGTGGCATTTGACACAGGCTGGACCAGACCAAGCCTTGGATTGACTGCTATTCCCAAATGTGGGAACACAGAATTGGCAGGGCAGGCATCTCGGCTTTTGGTAAAACTGCCTCTCTCAAGGCAAGCCTGGTGTCTGCAGGCTCAGTGATGTCACTAAGAGATATGCTGCCTCCACAATCTTTTATGACTAGTAGTGTGTCAAGTCACTGACGCAGCTGCCCACCTGTTGACTACAAAGGAGTAAGTAAAGGTTAATTCCTTGCTGAAAAACAGAAATGAGAAAAACCACCTAAGAAGGCAAAACAGCCATCATGTTGTTTCTCCTTTCCAGTTTTCAAGTGTGAAATTAACCTTTACTTGTTCCTTTGTGTCAACAGATGAAATGCTCTGACAGGTGGCTGTCAGAGGAGTATTCCTGCAGACTGTTTCTCTCTCCATGCTGTAAAGGAATTGCAGCCATAAGATGAGGCACTAAGGTTTGTTATATCATAATATACTGTTTTAGTATATAACAATTTCTTTTTAACAAATGGTATGATATAAATGAGGAGGGTATTAGATACTGACTCTTCCATTTAGAGTAATGAAAATACAAGGAACGAACCAGACATCTGCACTGCTGGCAGCTGTAGGTCCAGTTGTCTCCACTTCGATAGACCGTGTGCCCACTTTGGTGTAAACACTGGCTGGTTACTCTGGAGTCGCATTCTGGGCAGCAGTACAGATCAACATTGGGGTTTTGGCAGTCACACGCTGTTCTCCTGCAGAAGATTTTCCCATCCTGACATAAAAAGAAGCCATCTTAGCAAAATGTTTTGTGTATAATTTTTTTGACGCATGTCTGATTTTTCAGATTTTGAAATAATTATTTGAAAAAGGCACTGCAAAAATGGAGGGTTACACCTAGTAAACATACTGACATTTATTCCACTTGCTGGAAGGGCTTGGTTCAGAAATAGCAAACTTGATGTTATAATGGGCATAATTACAGCATTCTAAAATAACTCCCCTTGAGGCCACAAACTCAAAACAATGTAAGCGAAAGAAATTACAGAGTAATAAAAAATCCAGCTGTCAGCTAAAAGGTGAAATATCCAAATATCAGGAATCACAATTTAAACTGAAGAACTGCACCTCAGCAATAAACTGATTAATTTAAAATAAAGTAATAAATAAAAGGGCACATTTATCAGCTTATTAAAAAAAATTGCAATGACTGTCATAAAATCTTAAATGAAAACAAAAGATATGTTGAGCGAGCATCTCTTGAAAACTGTTAGTGTGACTGAACTTTTGTTAATGTGGTAACCACCAAAATGTAATGAGTATAAATGATTAATAGTTTCACACCTGCAAAGATTTGAAAGAAAATACATTGTATATATTTCTTCTTTTGTACCTAAATGCTCACAAAAATGACTTTTTCTTCGTCAAATAAAGTTTTTTTGACCTCATACCTTTCAGAAGCCAAACACTACCTGTTTACATTGTCTTGTAACATTATATGTTGACCCTTTGAACCAAAGTAGAGGTTAAATACGATGTAAAATATTGACTCCTCGCTCCCATAGGAATTTCACAATTTACAGCACACACTGCTTGATCTGAACTTCCACAGTGATCAAAGAACAGCTTACCCACACAGAACATGCACTTGCAGATTTTAATGTCAGCAGAATCATTCTTCTTGATTCAGAGCCGATAACACTCAATATGAATGTCATCAGATGGCAATTTACAGGAATTATTTGTATCATACCCCACCTTCTTGGTGTCTGGAAGCCTAATTGTTACATTTCCACAGCCAAGTGGTACAGTATAGTATCACTATTAATTTTCATGTTTAACTTGCAACACGTAAATCTATAAGAACAAGAGAACAGAAACTAGAGCAGACTAAAATGGATTAATACCTGTCTTCTTTCATCAAATCTATTTATGCTACAATGACAGTGGAAATATAATCCCCAAAATAGTGGCAAATTGTATCGTCTTGAATTTAACATACTATGGTTAAATAAAAGACCAAATAAAATCGGAGGTCCTCCGGCCAATCACATCAAGCCAAGTGAGCGTTTACCAGGATTCTAGTCCATGTGTGCTAATATGCAACCAGATCATTTTCATTGAAATAAAATTTTGCATTGTTTTTGTATACATAAAATACAAATTTATATCTACCAGTAGTAATAAATAATAATAATAGTTTACACTTATATAGCGCTTTTCTGGACACTCCACTCAAAGCGCTTAACAGGTAATGGGGATCCCCTCCACCACCACCAGTGTGCAGCCCCACCTGGATGATGCGACGGCAGCCATAGTGCACCAGTACGCTCACCACACATCAGCTATATGTGGGGGGGAGAGCAGGGTAATGTAGCCAATTCATAGATGGGGATTATTAGGAGGCCATGATTGATAATGGACAATGGGAAATTTGGTAGACAAAGGTGATTGATCAGTACCGAGTACAATGTACTCAAAAGACTCTGGTTCATGGCAAATAAAACATACCGTACCTTGCAAGAGCACACAGAGCACCTGTCTTCCTTGAGAGTCCAGACTTGACCGTTTCTCTTCAGCCCTCCTTCATGGGGGCAGTCCCCAGTACACGACGGACCAGAAGGACACAGGCAGTCATAGCTGCCCAGCAGGTTCACACAGGCTGAGTCATTCCAGCAGGTGTGAGTTCTTGTCGCACATTCATCAATGTCTGCAACCAAGACCGAGAACTACTTCAGTTTCCTTTTACTTTTTAAAGGCACAAGAAAAACAAAAAACAAATTGAACCTCCATCCAGGTCATGTAATAACTGTGGTTATTAGGAGACTTCAGTGCCTCATTCAAACATTCAGGTGTAAGGACTGAAAATGTCCTGTGTTCTTTTTTCCCCTCTTTTGTACACCACAGAGAAATAGAAAGATCTTCAATCCACAGAACTTAAATAAACCCTCAAAGAACCTTAAACAGAAAACAAGCATCCATGCACCCATCCACTTTCTAACCAGCCTCATTGACAGTGCCTATCCCAGCAAGCAACAGGCATATGGCAGAGCAGACCCTAGACAGGACACCAGTCCATTGCAGGGAACACACAGACACAAACATGCTCATACTCACACAAGGACCAATTTTCACAGAAGTCAATTAACCTAATAGTGTTCACTGGACTGTGGGAGGAAACTGGAGCACCCAGAGGAAACCCACACAAACACGAGGAGATCATAAAAATTTCACGCAAATAGCACCCCAGGTCTGAAATTGAACCCAGGTCCCCCGACCAATGCTAAACACTGTGCTACCATGCCACCCAAACAGGAAGCAATAATGAAGTCTATGGAAATTATATATTTTTCAATATTAGATAAACATGGCTGGCAGGGTTTGCCTTTTCATCTTGTAACACCAATAAATAATATAATAAGCTATATTTAATTTTCGGCAAGAGTGACTGCCAAGGGTAATACAGCACTTGAACCCAAATTTCCATTCTGATGACTTGGAGAAAGCTGATGACTAATATTTGGTGTTGAAATTAGATTTAAAGGAAACAGGATTTCAGCAAGAAAAACTAATCTTACCTAGAAAACTTTTTTTCTTCTAGCTTAATTAACAAAACTATAGCTTGAGGTTTTATTAGAAATTCTAAAGATGTTATACTTCTAAAATGGAAAAAAAACACACTTTAAATAGTTTATATACTAACTTTTAGATTAGCTATCATGAGTGTTTATGATAAATTAAAGTTCAACCCATGACTTTAATTTAAGAGAAGTTCTTTTAAACACTAAAGACAATTAATTTAGAGATATTTTGGTGTTAATGGAGATAATTAAATAACATTTAAAGAAGGTAAATTAAATAGTTTTTAACCTTAATCAGTATTTTCTTTGAAAACACCATACATCTTAAAGCTATATGAGCATACTTATTTTTGCTAAAACAATGCCTGGCAACAAAAATGCATTTTTACTCTGATATGGACATTCGGCAAAAGTACAAAATGTAAATTCTAATTACCTTCTGCATTAACTCACAAACATGGCTCAGATCATTTATTTTAAAAAGTGACATTGGCTATTTGCATAAACTAAATGAAATATTTGTCTGGATGAGAGACATACCTTCATATACAATTCACCATTGATTAATAGGTCTTCATGTCATATTTAACAGAGTGCCATTACGCCCTCTAGCCCGTCATAGACTAAAAACTGCCATGCATTTCCAGCAATTTATTCAGGAAAAACAGATGTTAGTAATTACAGAGTCTTACCAGGAATCAAGCAGTTGTGTATTACAAAATGCCAACTGCATTTCATTTTAATATCCTTAGGCAGCCCATATGGAAAGGTTATGTATAGTGAAATGAAAGTGCATATGCAGTAATGTGTATTTGCGTCTTATTATCATAATCTTTACACACAAACTGTTTATTAATATACCACATACTAAAGCACATTTGCATACCTCTTGTATAATAAATGTCCATGAGTGTAAAGGAAATGTACTGCACAATATTATGAAACAGGGAACAATTGGTTGAGCCACAGATGGCAGGGGGCATTCTGATTCAATGTCACCAAGTTATATTTTGCATACCAACTACTCCACATACAGCAAAATTTCTTATTACTGTATAGGTACAAATACAAATACAGCAATGGCCGAAGCAAAACAGGCAATACAAAATGTCAAGTTAGAAAGTCATAAACCATAATAATTGGTTTTCAATAATAAGTATAAATATGTACACTATTACAGGAATTTAAATTAAAATGTATGCACTACATTGGAACAAGCAGAATTCAGTTCTGTGTTGACCTCAACATATGTGGTCTGCATTTTATAAATGTTTATCTGGTTAGGTATAGTGATTAACACTGTTAAGAATATTTTTTAATTTACAACTAAAAGTGCAGTGCTCTGCATTTATTACTTTGAAAGCTTTCCATACTCTAGTTGTGAATCTAGAATTACAAACCTGTTACAGCAACAACACTCCCTTGAATTTTAATTTTTTTTACTCTGCAAGTTACTAGCCTGGAGATTGTTTGAATCCAGGGTCTAACTGCACCTGCTATATCAGTGCTTTGACTTTGATAAAACAGTTTAATGGTCTATGAATCGCTGCAGCTTCTAAAAAGCAATAGGGCTCAAATTGTGTATAAAGCTTTTCACAGTTTTTTGGTTTGCAATCACTTCCAGATCCTTCAGGCCCCAGTTTCCAAGGTGGTGTTTTGATGCTCATTTGTGTGATGTGTCTCAGGCTTGTGGGAGTTTATAATTCAGGGTCTGGACATGCATGTAGTTGAATTTTTCTAGGGTGTAGTTGCTACATGCATGTAGCAACTACACCCTAGAAAAATTCAACATGGGATACAGGAAATGGCAGTCAAAATGATTCTTCAAACATTATTTTTCCTGATATATATTACCAGCTGATGACAAATAAGAAAAACAGAAACATACTTATTTCAATAGAAATGAAATCCTCACTGTGCATTACATAAACAATGTGTACACCTGACAACAGCAATATGCACTACATTTCTCAATCACACTACTACATATAAATTCAACCAGTATGCACAGCATTTTAATTTTAAAGACTTAATGGATATGTGGTATACAAATAAACCCTTTCTTAAAGAATATTTTTCCTAAAGGTAAAATACTATCAGTATATCTGCCTGTCCCATCTCAGACCCAATGCTTTAGAGCTGTCCGGAGTTTGTTTTTTTGGAGGTTGTGTGGGCTTACAGTGGGTGCCCCTCTTCACTCCCACCTTCAAAATGACATGGTGGCTAGATTAGACTGGCAGTCCTAACTCTAAGTGTTCTCACTCCTTCTTTCTGCAACAAACATAAGTTCTAGTTTACTGGATCCTAATCAGTGTCTGGGTCTGCAATGCTGGATGGATTTAGTTACAGGAGAGCTGGGCCCATTTCAGCAGATTTCTGTGTAAGTTTATTATTGGTGCCTTCACAGAGCAGATATTGGTTTTCTAATATTTTACATTAATAAGTATTTTAATCATTTACTGACTGAGTCATATACTCTTTTTTGTGAATGTTCCCGATATTTGTTCTGCTATAAAATATTTTATGAGATGTAATTTTATATTTTTTGCTCAATTTAAAAGATTAATAAAAGTATTGTTTTTTTAAATCTTCATCTCTCCATTTAGCAGCTACAAATAACTGTTCCCCCTCAGGATTCACTCCCAATCGACCACATCTCAAAAACCCATCTTCATACTGACAATGAAAGTGTGTTGACCTAGAGCAGTTTTTGTATGTGTTTATTTTATCCTTATGATGAAATGCTCAAGACATTGTAGCTGCTGGAGACCAAAGTCATCTCCATCTATCCATGGATTGGGTTTATCACAATCTGGGACACAGTGAATAAAATGACCCTACAGTATGTTGTTCAGTTTAACATTGCCAAAGGGTCATCATCTACTGTGGATCAGAACGTGCATTTCTTTTTTTGTAAGTCTTTTGTCCTAAAAAAGGCATACTATAATCACCTTCACTGCTGTAGTGGTACAGTAGATCCATAAATCTTCTATATCAATCAAAGAGAACCATATTCTGCTTTTATAAAGTGAATATGCAAATTTAACAGAGATTAGGGACTTGGTTTTCTTGTTTGCAAACAAATTAGAGTTTTTTTAGGGCTTTCTTATTTAATTGTGAATTCCCTTTATGGCTGTGATACCATTTATTTACATGTTGGGAAATGGCTGAATTTAGATCTGACTTGACCTCTGATTAGCATATATGTACACATGGTTGTCAACAAGATATGTAATTCCTAAGGCTGTCAAAACATGTCAGCTTGCTGCGATAGTATTTAATTAGATATCTGTGTTTTCAGTTCTGTCACTTACAAACATGCACCTTCTAATGACAGGTACGGTACATTTATGAGAGGAGGACTTTATTACCTACGCATTTGTACGTGTTTGGAAAACTAAAATGGAATACAAGCAAATAATGCAAGCACAAGAAAGCAACTTTCATAAGGATGCCAGATGCTTTTATGGATTTGAATAACATTTTAGAGAGGACCCAAAACTTTGTCAAAGTATTGCTTTACAATCTAAATCAAAATCTTTCTCTGTAAATTATAATTCTAACCAACACAACAGTTCTATATAACACCTGTAAGACACACTGTAGATGGCTATACTGGATACTAAGGACCAGTGTCTGTTGGATCACCTACATTTTCCTGAAATATGGCCTGGTGTCACACAATGCAGCCTGCCCAATGGCATTCAAGCCCCTAGGCCAATCCCCACTCATACATTTCTTCACATCTACATCTATACATTTACAAATCTACAGCCTAATCCTGGGTTTAACGCTGGATGAGGACATGTACATAAGAGGTGAACAGCACATTCGCAAGGTCACATATGCACAGGTTTGGTTGCTAAGCTGGGTTTTCAGAGCTGGTTGTCCAGGCTGATGCACTGCACATCTACTAGCTAGGTCATCGCCTTGGCATGCTGAGAAGCACCGCTTCGGCTTCAGGGGTGATATTACTCTGAATACCTCCAAATCCACAAGCTTTATGTTTATCAGCAAAGAATGAAAGATGGCCGTATGAGGCTGTGCTGGTAGTAATGCATTTTGAAATTAAACTGACACTACAGAGATGGAGATAAGGCTAAATGCGTGGTGCAGCTATCAATTTAACAAAACACAAATGCTTTCTCTCGCCACCCCTGTATCTCTGTAAAATATGGAATGGGGAATGTTAGCATTCTTTGCAGAAAAATCCAAATAAGGTTTTGCCTAAATCTTTAAATCAGATCTTTTTTACTGTGAATAGGAGCATGAATTACCATTTTCTTATAGAGCTCATATATATATATGTACTGATTTTAAATCTAGCTTGGCTTTTGTATTTTTTCATATGCTTGCGCTGAGCTGATTAATAAATATAAAAATGTGATTATGGGCATATAAGTTATTGCACTACATTTTTTTTAAGTCTTAGCTGTTCATTACATGTGATGTGCAGACTGTTTTGTCTTATTGCCATTTTGTTTTTCCGGCATAATAGCAGATGGAGGACAAGTCCCTCTGAATTAATGGTGCTGAAAGCAGAACAAAATAACATACAAATTGATGATTATGATCCAGTGTGGCAAGTTAAAGTTCCTCATTACTCTAAGACCACTGATTAGGGATAATGAATGACTTGGTAGGAGATGGGGGGATTAGCAACAAAGTTGCATGAAGATGGATGTGGAATGCTAGATAACACACAAACATCACACTAATGGCTTCAATTTATTGCCTTTGTCTGCAGAATCTGACCAAAATCCAGTGCACTAATTGGGTATTAGACTAAGAGGCACTCATGATTCCAGTGGTTTATTAATAGACATGATATATTAAAGAGTACAACATTTCAACTCTTAATTGCTTACCAACGCAGGACCCCCCATCAAGTGAGTAGGACCCATTGTCATGGAAACCGCTCCTGCATTCACAGTGGAACCAGCCAGGAAGGTTAACACAGCGCGAGTGGTTGTGACACTGAATCAGCCCCTCAGCACATTCATCAATATCTGCCTCAGAGAAAAATAAAATGCACAACAGAGGGGGAAATTACTTTCATTTTCCGTTCTCGGGTGACAAAGAAAACAACCACATTGCCTTTCTTTGTTCTGACTTCTGTCTTTTGGTTTGTAACCAGTTATAGAATATTGAAGACTCCTATATATTGAAGGTCCTGTGAACAGAAATTTCAAAATAAGTCTTTTCAAGAGCTGAGATTGGATGGATGGATGGAGTTAATTGCACTGTAACACAAAGGGAAGGGGACTTGTCTAATCCAGGGCCGTGCCTCAAGACAGAAAAAGTTCTTCAGTTTTCATCCATGCAAGAGTCTTCTCTTGGATTAATGCATGCTATAAAAGAATCCTCTGTTTACTTCGGGCCAAATCAACAGATTATATTTACACCTCTCCTGGGGTCTGCATAGCCTGAAGCATCTAAACCTTTTTTTGTATCTAGCATTAAAACCAGTTGTAATGCGACATTGGGCTCAGACATACTGTAGCTAGATGAATGATCCACCAGTATTAGCAAGATCGTAAATACAAATGGATGTTGTGCCTTCAGAAGTACAATCAAGATTTTTTTTTTTATCAGTACAACCTTGCATGGATTCCACATTTAATGTCATCTTATTTATTTCCCATTAATAATGTATTCAGGTAGGATGCATTCCATCACATGCTTAATTCAGGGCTCAGGAGTGACCCACACCCCACTAAAGGATAATATTTTAGATATACCTTCTTTCATAAATCCAGTCTCCCAGCTTTCCTGATTCATCATAAGAATTTTAATCTTTGTCTATCTGCCATGTTGTGGTCACCCCTAAAACTCTGCTTCAGAGACAAAGTGACCCAGAGTTATGCCACTTCCATCACAGGGGATTAAATATTAAATACATTATGGTAAATGTATTTACTATAATTTCATCAGGAGATAAACCTCCTTGAGATGTCAGAACTGTTTTTCAAGAGCACCATGAGAGAGTGACACAGGTCAAAGCAAGAGGCACTTACAGAAATGAATGCGTATAATGAATATACTGTATGCTCTTGTGCTCACCTTGTGATAACGGAATACATAAATAAAGCAAAAGAGAAACTATCAATTAATTTTTATTCAGTGTGAATGATCACACGCCATCTAAATGCACAGGTTTTTCAAGTCATTTCAAAGTCTGTTGTAATTTTAACATATATTACTTATAAATTAATTAACATATAAATTTATAAATTAATGTTAGGATTAAAAAGACAAGAAACCTTACCTCTGACTGATCTACAGTATGTCAACACAACAGCTTTGAAATGAAAACACCTGACGCTCAACACGAGTAATAACGGACTGTTTTGCTTATCTTCTAACACAATAATGTACTGGAAAAAATGTAAAGGGACTTACAGTCATTTATACAGATCATTGTGATTTAATAAAGGTTTTGGAATGGACTTGACAAAAACTAGTACGCCATTATAACAAATGACATTTCCAAATAATGACGATTCAGTGCTCTCATGTTTTAATGTAATTTAATATCATTAGCTGTTAGCTACTTCTAATAGAAAAGATAGTTCAATTATTCTTTGCCATGGAAACTTTGAAAATAAGAAACTCTACCATTCATCTATCTTCATCTCAGTTTTACCGTCCAGTTTCAATCAGTCACCTACAGTCCTATACCTTCCATCTCTAAGAAGCTACAAATACATAATAAAAATTAACTTCCAGAACGCAATGAAAAAGAAACAGCTTAAACAAATACAGAAACAGACAAAGCTATAAGCTATAAGCTATAAGATAGTTCAATCCAGGATTCAGAACTACTATACACTACTGTGTATTCTTTTCTGAAGAGAGCAGTTGGGAAACTAGCAAAGAGGTGTGAAAAGTACTTAACAGAGCCAGAAAGGCTGTAATCTGACAATAAAAATAAAAAAAAAACATCAGAAAGATTGAGTTCACAACCCACTGCACTGCAGGTCACAAAAGCAACCATTGAACTTTTTTTCTTGCCAAAAGCAGATTGTTTAAAATAAGCCTTATCTCCCTAGTCAGAAAGGATGGCGGTATGCAAACCGATACATTCCTATTCTCACCATTAAGCACTACAGCCTCCTCAGTGACATGCTTGTTTATTTTGTTGATGTTTCATCTACCTCATGCAACACTGCTTATGGTTTTAAACAGTCATCCAGCACCATTAAAGCAGCACTCCTTCAGTGATTTTTAATTCACATTTTACAGGGTTATCATTTCTCAGAAGTGCTTCAGCTGAAAAATATTATACAGGCATTCAATAGATAAGGTTGACATCATGACATAATTTAGTATTCCTGTGTTCTGCAGTCTATTAAACAGAATATAATACACTGTCCTCTTGGACCACCTAAATCCTGCAGTGAACTCCATCAACCCGTTATCAGCACACAGCTTATCTTAGTGAAGGTTGTGGCAAACTGGAACCTGTCCTGGAAACGAAGGGTGGAAACTGGGACTAAGGGCACACAACTGCTTATTCAAACTCTTTATCATCCTTTACCTTCCCATTTAGTTCTTAAGACCTTCCACATCATCTTATAAAGTAAATGGGAAGATGTAGGATGATGAAAATGTTTGCTTTGAACTGATTATAATGCTAAGACATTAAAAAAATATAACACGCTTCTGGGTAGATAAGCTCATTTTTTCATACATAACACTACTCCTTTTTTATCAATTGTACCGCTCGATTAGTCAAATGCTTATGATGTATTGAATGAAACAGCTCTCCTTCATCGGTGTGGTCAGAAGTAAGTGATGTGTTTCCTTAAAATGAATACAGTAGTATTTCAAATGCTTTAGTTCATACTTAGCCCTTTTTCTCACGACATCTGATGACAACATTTAAATGGCATTTAGCTTTTTGAACACATATTTACCTTTGTAAATGCATTACAGGGCCTTCATATCTTTTAAAAACTGCACACCTCACTGCTTTAAAGCATACATCTGCCTAAACTTTGTGACATGCCTCCACACCTTTACCATTTTTTCTTAAAACTATAGTGTCAGTGACAGGGACAGCATTTGAAGCCATTTTCTTTTCACTTTTTGAATAGCGTACAATTTTCTTGTCTTGCTGAGCCTGTTTCTTAAAGGCTGAAAACCTTTTCTACAGACTTGTTTTATCTGTCTCATCCTCTGTTCTTAATGCTTGTATAATGTTAGTTTTGAAAAGACTCTTGTCTCATTATACACCCTCAAAAACAACTCATTCTACTTTCAGTACTGTATTTATTTTAAAGGTACTAATAGATATTTTTAAAACAAGTGTCAAGCCACAGAGCTGCCCAATGTATTAGGGCTAAGACACATTATGGGCAATTCAGACAAACCATTTTATATGACACTGCCTGAATGATGTTACAAAATATTGAACAACTGACCATCATATAGTTATAATAGCGTGCGATGCTGATGGATGACAGTTTGGACTAAAATCTGATGGATGATGAGAGTATGGTCCAATCTTGAACAGTATTTGTATTCAACCTTCAGTCTCTCTGCAATGACAAATTGAACTTAAAAACCCAAAGCTCAAGGTGGAGCAGAAACCCTATAAAATTAAGAACGGCGGTACCTTGCTTAGGATGCGTTCCACAGAAAGAATTTCTGTGGGGATCAGCGCTAATAGCAGTAATTATAGACTGGCTTCAATGGAGATGCATTCCCTGGAGTGCATTTCTCACACATGAGCAACATGTGAGGGCTTCAGTGGGGTACTGGTAATGACATTACTGATATTTTTACCCTGGAATATAATTAAAAATCCATTTTATACAGAAAGGAGTTTATTTTTAAATTATAGGTAGAGAAGAAATACATAAAATTTGACTATGCACCCATGCATTCCATTGGAGCTTGCATAGATTAATCACTGCCTGCCTCTAGTTCCCCAGTCTATCAGCCATGGGAGACTGAGGGGAAGAGCATCTGCCAGGGTGGGCTAAACTGTGGCTCCTCCTGTGGTGCTTGAAACGTTTTTTTCAATGAGAACCAGCCCTACAGTAAAAAGAGGACATACCTGATGAAGACTTGTTTGCTGAACTGTTGACAAATAAAATGTAACATAAAATCTAGTTTGAAGTGGAGAGAGCGTGCATCTAGCTGATTATTATTTTCAGTGAAGTTGTACTGGACAGCACCTCTGTGATTTCTGGCTGTGCTCTCTTTTTCTCCTTTCTGTATTTTCTTAGACGTACAGTAAACATATGTATCATGCTCTGCTCTTATTGTCTGAGACTCTGAGCACCGTTTTTCATTACATTTTGCTTTAAGCACTGTAGCGGCAAGGCGTGTTGTTACACTTAGAATAAGGATTTCTAACAACCTTTCTGTTGCCTTGAAAAAGGAGCTTGAGCCTCTGTATAAAGCACAGGGATGTCTAAAAGCAGCCCAAATGATATGAAACATCTTCCAGGTCTGGAATACAGACGAGGACATTGTAAATCTGTGTTTATTTTGAAATGCACAATGATGTATAATATGATGCAATCTGGCTCCCCTCAATTTGCTTTTTCCCCTTCTGCCCAACACAATAGATCACAGGTCACTGTCCATCATCCAGCAGGTGATCAACCAGTGTAGGGTGCACGTCAGGATTATACCTGATAATATCTTAACCAATCACAAACTGTAATTTCATGGTTTTATAAAGATACTACCCAACTCATTTCACTTGTTAACTCACTAGCTCAGCCCTTCTCTCTCCAAAACACATGGCAGTTTTTGACTTTACCAACCATATGACTGCAAACAGAACTGAACTTTTTTCCAAGACATCAGGCCACATGTCAGTAAAGATAATCTTTCTACAAAAGAAGAAACCTTGTTTTTCACAAACCAGCTGTTACCCAATCAACAAAATTAAGACAGTTGGACTGTTTTCGTCAACATCCTAACCAAGTTTCTCCTGCCTGTCTTACTTGCAGCTAGACCCAAGCAGATGACTATGCATAGGCTTTACAATGCTAATTTCAGCAACTCTAGGAAAAGCTCATCTCTGTTCTCTCTGCATCAGAGCACTGCCAGGATAGAGCAAACAGCTAAAGGAACCACAGTGCGATCTGCTTGAACCTCATCTCCATCTTCAGTATGAAGTTCAAATTCATCAACAAACCTTTGGCCAACATGCTATAGTCAATATATTTTAACTCTAATGTCATTAACTCTGATCTTTATCATCCCGGAGTGCATGATCAAATTTTTGTAGCACAGAAGATCAATTCACAGATCTGATCTATTACTCTTTATGGTTTGTTTTATATGTTTTGGTGTTGTGTCTATAAATTGTATGTTGTATATTTTGAATCTGTGTGTGACACCGTACATTTCTATGTGTGACTGATTCCTAACTATTGTCATACCACTCTTGTAATTTACTGTTCCAATTTCTAATTACAGTAAAACAAAAAAACGTATCATCACTACTGCACAAATAGTACCAAGATGCACAACTACAGCCTGTGCCAAGTGTGAGTTAGGTACATCCCTCATTTTTGTGCGCCTGCCACTGACAGTTAAATATTACACTCTTATCCAGGTGTACAGTATATGGTGTATTAAGTAATTAAAATAATGGCTTGGACGAAAGAGTTCTATGGATAAGAAACGCTAAGCAAAGAACTACTGTAATTTAAAAATCACAATCTAATTTTCTTAGATTCTAGTTATTGAATAATAAAAAATATTGATCAGTAGAAATTAATTTTGCTTTATAAAAAGCTAGTGTTTATAATGCTAGTCAAGCATCACAAGCAACTGTTTGTTTTTTACCATTTTGTGCTACTGTGAAGGGTGATAGGAGGCTGCCAGACACTACTTAAAAGGTATAATGCTGACATGCTGTATTTCACAACAATTCACACGGCAAAAAGCACCCCTCAGTACGTGTGTGACGTTTTTCTGAAAATTGGTTACTAATGTATTTTTTTTAAAAGGCCTCCCATTAAAAGACTAATAATCCCAGCAAAAATCTGTCTATGTTAAAAAGACCCAAACTGACCATGTGTAACTGCACGCAGTGCATTTTCCATAACTTTTTCTTCATGAAGAATTGAGTACTCATTTATAGAAAGCTGTAAACATACTGAGAGGCATTAAAAATGTGACAAATGCTATCTGTTTCAATACTCATTTGTTGCATTTTTAATGCCTCAGTATACTGTATGAGGCTACAGTAGAAAACATCTTCAAGGAATTTTTATATGTGGAAACAAAATTCCTTTTGTTTTTTGTTTTTTTGTATTGTGCAAGCTTTTATCTCCAGGAATCCAATTTAGTTTGTCCTATTTCACATTTCTGCCTTTGAGATCCCTGTTCTAGAATGAGTACAGATCCATTTGTTAAAAAACAAATCACATCAAAACATTTTAAAGAACAAATACACTTTATACAGAAGTGTGTAATGACACACTTCTGTATAATTTCACAAACTGAAATATGCCCAAAATGGGGAAGGACATATGAAATTTAATAATGAAAACACCACCAAATAGTAATTAACGTGCCTCAAGCTATGCTACACATTTTGTAGTTCACAGAATGACAAACAAAAGAAAAGAAAGCATGCACTTAGGCCAGAGATATATACAGTAGAAGAGAACAAAATAAATTAACAACCAGCAAGAGAGTATCACATTTATCAATAATGTCCTCTAGTCTAAGGGGGCCAGTTTGTGGCTGATCTGGGATGCCAATGTCATGCTAAATTAGAATACAACTGTGTGCTAAAAAATATCTGACTCATAACACGCCCCAGCCTCAGGCACCACTTGACAATGTACTCATCTGCACAGATGGCAACGCATTTTCCTGCTGACAGTCATTACACTAAGGAAGAACTGAAAAAAAACTTTGATATAAATAATAAGCATCATAATGAGCTATTTTCATATTTATGGGGTTCACATTTCATCACGTCCTCTGCATTACAGAAATGTATATTTATAATCTATAAAAAACTTCTGGTATTTCTTTGTGCAATTCCAAGTGACCATTCTAATTAAAAAAGCCCATCATATTAAGTCATTTGACAGAATATTCTGCACATCATTTGATTCAATGTCATAACAGAAAGGCAGGAAAACAGATTTGATGCTTTATAAACGTGCTTAATTCTGTCAAAACAAAAATATACAGTATAACAGTTCACTTGATACATTCTACGGGCCTTTACTGTGTTTAAGAAACACAGAAAAAAGATTCCAAAATAAAATTCCATTTAAATATCTTAACCAGTACTTTGATATAAGAGATTACATAGTCACTCTATATCCAATGTACAGTATATACAATCATCAAGGACTTATTCCACTGACCAAAAAATTAACTTAAAATGCTCTGGTTTTTATTGGTCATACTTTTCAGGTAGATTCATCTAAGATAATTCATATCTTAAGCCTTAGATAGGGATATTGCTGTTTTAATCTATATATGCCAGATTTAAAATTCTACTCTGCATTCCCTGGGCTTTATTCCAATTCTCCGGAATTTTAGTTTGCTGAAATAATGGAAATGTCTAACTGCCCATCAAACGGGTTTTTCGTTTTCTATTTGAGCATCTTTGATTCATTAGAGAAAATGGAATTAGGAATGTGGTCCTTCATGTCATTCCGACATAACATGTTTAATCCTGTCTGACACGTGCATTCCTTTACCCTCAGAGGACGTTTGAAAATGGGTTTCTTTTCACTTGTTTTCTTTGTTCCCCTTGTTGTTAACCGAGATATTAGCCGATGTGAATCCAGTGGGTGATCTACAGCTGGCTGAGTTGGAATACTGTGAATTGCAACCCACCATAATTCACATTTATTGTTCATTTAAGCCTGAAAAATCAATACCCACAAACCATTTCCCCATTGGTCCTTCATTCTACAGTAGAATAGCTCTTAAAAATTAACAAGTCCCTTTATGGATGTAACCTTCACAGGGGGATGATATGGATTTTGCAGTGGGGCTGCAATGATAAATAGTTGTCTGCTGTGTGAAAGGGATCTACTCCATATAATGAAGCTGAAAAAAGTACCACATTGTGGTAAAGCGATCTGTGCAGAAACACTGAGTAACTCCTCTGTGTTTTAGGATGTGCATTTGCAAGCAAATGAGAAAGACTGTAGTACCTTTGTAGACTTCATGCAATTTATCTGGAAAGTTGCAACAAAACACAGTATCATATTTTGACAGAGCAGTATTATTAGAGATAATACTTTCTGGGTAGAAATGAAAAGCAATGGTAAAAAAAAACAATAATAGTCCAATTCTGAAATAGGAACAAAAGCAATTTTGATTCAAAGACTTTGCACGCTATGCCCTGATCAATGTGTTTAGAGTTTTTTGTCCCTATTGTGAAAATGCACCATGATTATTTTGCTCTTAGGGGGTCTTCATGGAATGTAGTTTTGGGAAGAATAATTTACATTGCATTCCTGTATTGTACAAAGTGAGCCAGATGTGGATTCTGTATATCTGCAGCTAATACAGTATGTGGTATGTATTGGTATTCTGTATCATAAATGAGTTCATTCCCTAGCACATCTAAACCACCACTTGGCAGAATGAGTGAGTAAACAGAGAAGCAGTACACTAATATATACTGTAACAACTGTTTTACAAAGAACAGTTATTACACAGTACATTAGAGAATTACCTTGTTTTAGGTACTGGACATCAATACCATATCTACAAGTTTAGCTTTAAGAGTTTTTTTTTTAGTTTTACATCACAGGGTTTAATCTGTTAGTGTACTATGTATACACATTCATGTACTATATTTCTGTATAGATATTAAAATCTAATTCGACTGCAAACTTGAAAACATACTTGTTCTTAGTCTTAATCAACATTTGGCTTCAATCTTAAAATAACTTTTAAAGTTTTGGGGGGATTTGACAGTTTCGCAAATTAAAAATAATTGAAACTAACACACAAAGGTACAGTTCAGAACACTCTTGGAATGACAAAAAACATTTTATAAACAAATCTTTGTATAATTTAATTCTTAAAATGTATTATCCAATAATAATTGTTTGCATTGATACAGCACATGTCAACCAAAAGATGTGCCTCAATACATCAGATGTTAGGTGAAGAACTGAGGAATTGCTTGCAATTAAATTAATTAGGGAATTGAGGGGACAGATTGTACAAGACTCAAGTGGAATTCAGCCAGGGTATTGTGATAATGCCCCTCTTTTGAGAAGTACCAAGCAGACAGAACCTCATGTGAAGTTTGCCACCATCTACAGCACTGTGTCCCTTGTCACTACTCTGGGGCCATGATTTGGATCGTCTGGTCCAGAAAAAGAGCAACACCAACTGGTCAAACACGACCACGTACATTATTTTGCAAAATGAAAGCAAAGAGGTTTCATTTATCCTAGTTTTAGGGAAAAAATCCAATAGGCATACAGTATATCAATGGGCCAATGTCTTCGACTTCTCTTCATTTCCTGTTCACGGAAATAACTCTGTTATTTAGTTCTGGTTTTGAATAAAAAATAGATAACTTGAATTGGATGAAATGGCGTTGGACCAATTCAGAGACAGTTCCAATCTGTGAAAGGTGCGATCTTACCATTGTTACTGTGGCACAATACAAAGATGTATATTAAGGAAACATTTAAAAGGTAACTCCTCCTCTGAAGTTAGTGCTTTTGTGTTCAGAAATACTCCTCTTGAAGAATGAGAGAAAAAGAAACAGTAGACAATTGAACAAAACATTTTCACTCTGGCCTTGAAGTTTTAATCTTAAACATGGTTTCGAGGAAAGAAAAAAATAATTCCACCATGCCTCAGATCTGTTTCATTTCTTACATCCCATAAGAAAAGTGCAAGGTCAAAGCCAAGTCTGTTATTCATTAAAGGCTGCAGGTAAAAAGAAAAAAGGCAGACTTCAATCTCAGAGTTCCCAGCTCAGAATTTACTCTCCAAACTCTGTTGCTCCACTTGAAGCATTCAGGCATCCACAGACTGATGAAGGTAACCCAGGCTCAGGGTGTATATGCGAGATAAAAATATGAATTGAAAATAACTGAGTTAGGCAGTTTTATTGTGCTACTTTGGCTGTCAGATGCTACACTGACTTGAGAGAAAAGAAGATAACTACTACTCCACTATTTTTTCTTTGAGACATTTCCTATGGAGTATTAAGCAGTTTTTAAAGGTACATTATTTCCCTGTGTTTATATTTTTGTCTGCTGCACTATTCAACATGTCTATTTGTGGCTCTAGAGAAATGTTACATATACTGCGTAACAGTACTGGCACTCTTCTGCACTGAAAAACTACAGAAGACTTTTAATCCCTAGTATACTAAAACTCTTATTTTATTGGGATTAGTATTTATATAAGGCTTTGAATAACACACTACAGTCCCACTGTATTAGCATTTCCGAATGAATGGTGGTTGAGAACTAGCATATGACAATATAAAAATAAAGAAAAATTAAGACAGCAATGTGATATTCTAAAAACAATACAAAGACGATAAACCTAACTGAAATTAAAAGGTTTAAGCACAAAAATGAAAGGTTCAAAATGTTTATAGAATCAGTATGTCCATTGTTTAAGAGGTTATATTATCTTTCCTAGCATTAATCCCACATCAGCAGGTCCGCTCGTCGGCACACCAGTCTCCATTTGGTGGTTTGAACCAAATCTTTGAGCTGACGTTGCCATTAACTGCAGCCGAGAAATACTCCAACCGGTGCGTCGCTCCGCCTGTCATCGGAGTGCAATCCCTTGCACAAGTAATTGTAATTAATTTTAAAAAGTAACTTTTCACACCCTACCGCTGTTTTAGATACTATTCTTTCTAGACATTGTCAGCGTTATGTCTATTAAGACACATAGAAATATATTGTGCATGCACTTTCATCTGAAGAAGCCAGTTGGTTGTGCAAATCTCCAATACTCTTTATTGCATGACTGAGTCACTGCGAAGTTAGCCATGATTTAGAGAGTATTTATTGGTGGTGAGCAGTGACCTAAACGCATCATATGGGGGTGTAGTTATTCTTAATTCTGTCTGAAAGTTTCATTCATATTCATTACTTTTAAGATGGAAAAAAATGCATGTCTTTAGTAGGACAGCTTCAGCAGGAACAGTGTTTAAGGGTCATGTGATACTAGAGCAGCAACCCATGCAGATAAACGTAGTACTGTATGTGCTACATGAAAAGAGACAAACCCTGCATTGCCATAGGCAAAAATGATCTATGATCCAGAAAGTACTTATTTATAAATGGATAAAGCACATCATAGCATCTGTAGCCTCAATACAATTCTACTGTATAGACAATATATAGATCTAGAGGTAGTTCTATGAAAGAGTGAAAGAACATACTCGAAGCGCAATTCTTTCCACATTATATATGTTTCACGTATACTAAAAATCACAGGCAACAGCTGAAACTGAAAAGAAAACCGGTAAAGAACTGAGGAGTGTTCTAACATAAAAGGGGGAAAATGCAATTTAATGCAAATAGAAAGGCAGGGGAAGCAATTAAGCTCTGCTGAGCTCCAGGTTAGAAAAGTGAGAGGTTACATGTATTAATAATTGCAGGAGGAATTCATTAAACTAGCACCCGTGACAAGTTTTGATGCATCAGTTTACTTCCATTTACTGCTGCTCAGAATCTTAACAACCTATGCCTAAAAAAACATTAAGTAAATTCTGCTACTGGTGTATTGTCCATTAGCTGTTTCAGAACATGATCACTAAAACACAAGATGCTTCTCCCCAGGAGAGGACAATCAGGAAGGAGTAGATTAAGTACTGTGCTCTCTTTTCACGTAACTATGGTCATTTTCTTCTTGAAACAATACCTTTACCACCACCCAATTTGCAATCAAGTAAAGCAAAGTACCTACTGACATTTGAACTAAAACTGCTTTTAAACCAGAGAGACTATAGAGTCTAAGATAGAAAGACAAAATCTGAATAAATCAGAATGAAGACAAATATCCTTTTCTACATACAAATTATAAATAACCCTTAGATTATATGTATAATGTAATTCAAAACTGATTTACAGCATATCCAGCCAGAGAACTAACCTTTAAGCAGTTGCTTTTCTATCAATATCAAGCAATATATTTTTTATTCCATTAGGTTTCAGTGGCTTTTAACTTCCAGAATTCTCTGTTGAAGTCAAATTAATTCTCACAGAAGTATTTAAAAATCTAGACAGTCAACCAAACTAAAAACTGGTCTGAAGTCCCAGCAGAACACCTAAAAATGGACTTGTAGAACTCATTAGTGATCAAAAGCTCTCGCACACACAAACAAAAAGCTGTTTGTCTATGTAGTCGAAGGAAAGACAGATGGGTACGATAGCCTTCGTTTATCATGGGAATGTGCGACGAAGCAGAAAAAACAACAAATCTTCAAAACACCCATGGCCAAAGTCACAAGTCCAGAGGGAACAAACTAATTACTACCAAGACGTGCTACTCTTTGTTTTACAAGCACCTGCTTTTGAAGTACTCAGAATGATTTCCATATTTGAGACTTTGATTTCACTATAAAGCCTTTTTAACTTTTCTCTTACAAAAATGATTGAAATTAATTATTTTTAAAACACTTCATGCTTTGTCCATTTTTAAACTCTTCAAAAAAAAATGACATAAATAGACAAATGTATGGGAGGATTTAAATTATGTATCCACATTTCAATTGATCTTATCACTACTGCAAACAAGGTTCTAGTAAACTGGTTAGTCTGATCAAGGTTTTGTTATTTTTAATATTTTTTGTAAAGTTACATTGTCCATTGTCTCCTTTAACAAAGAGGAATGCCTGCAGAAATGTGGAGCATTAAATTGTTCTCTACAATACAGTTACAGCACAGAACAGCTGCCCTAAAACCTTACCATTTTTTTGCTGTGACTTAGACAAACCTCCTTAACAGCAGCAAGTCTCCATGACCCTTAATTATTGGCTTTCCATCTCAATACTCTGATTCAATAATAAAAGTGCCTTGTTGCATAAAGATAATGTCATGTGGATTTTTCAAAGAGTGCATTTTGCATGGAGATGAGGTAATCTTTTGCTTTATACTTATTTAAAAATCAAGATTCCATTGTTACTGTACAGTATGTACCCGAGTCACATTCTGAAAATAGTCTGAATTATTTCTAAACAGAAAAATGACACTTTGGTTTAACTTGTAAAGGAAAACAGAGTTAGTTTGTACCTAAAGTTTCAGATGTTGACAATTTTAGCTCGGGCTGTAATGTTAGGCAACAGTGACAGAGATTCCTCAAGCAACCAAGCACAACTGCTGAGCCTGGGTGGAGGGAGCATTAGTTGGCCAAGGTCTCCTTGCCCTTGTCAAGACAGTGAAAACTATGACCAGCCAGGCCCTTCAACTTTGCAGTGACATCACTCGGAAACTGATTTCTCTCCTGCTAAACACCTTGGGGTTTGTGGTGTGTCAAACAGCAATTTGCTCCGACGGCTGGGCCTGTTCTCAGTCTCCTCTGCAGGACAGGTGTTGTAACTATCAGGCCAAGTGATAAATAACTGTGACTCCAAACCGGGTACAAAAATATGAAATAATTGGCAATTCCACATTTTTTGCAGAAAGAAACAAGGGTTTCTGTAGGAGTGCTACAAAAAAATCTTCAGCCCATTAGCTTTAGAATATAATGATGCACTTTCCTTGCTGTTACAAGTGTTTTGTTTTCATTCCAGAGAGGCTTTCATATACTGTACATAAATTATTTGAACAGGAGCTACAGAATACTACACAATACACAATTACATTGCATCTTAATATAAAATAGTTCAAGTAGGTACAGTAGCTGCATCAGCATGCGTAGGCTGCAAAGGAACAAGTAAAGGTTTAGTTCATGCTGAAAAGAGAAGAAAAGCTGTGGAGACGAAACGTCGTGTTTCCATTCTTCTCTTTTCAGCATGGAATAAACCTTTACGTGTTCCTTTGTATCTTAATATGAATGAGTTACCAGTAGATGAAAAGTTAATACCAATGTTGAGGCCACACAAGTTATGACACTTTAAACTGTTTTCAACTCAAGACTTCAAAATATGAAAGATTTCAAAAGATAGTGAATGCACCTGTCTACCACATAACTCTGTCACCTCTGCTGTGATTGAAATTAGAATTATTAAAAAACAAAATTAAAAATCCCATTAAAGGGTGTAGGTCATTTTGTCCACTAACATGTTTTTGACTAGTGAGTTCTGCTCAGATGGAAAGTGTATAGGGCCAATGGTATAATATATAGATAACGGTATAATAAAAGATTTTTGTGAGACCTTCTAATTCTATGGTCAATGTTAAAAAGAATAGAAGAGCCATTTGCAATCAAGCACCTACAAACTGCTTAATCAGCAAAGGTAATGAGTGACATGAACGGATGGTCAATATATATGTACTACTTTATAATGAAATGGTTTAGTCAGCCAAAAACTCAAAGGAGACCTTCAAATGAAAAATGAATCAGTTGTTTGCATCAAACAGTAATTTCTCATCAGGCGCCTGTCTGCTGTGCGAAATGCTATTTTAATTTGAATATATCTTCAATCACAATTCCAGGCCCCTTTAACATTCCACATTACGACGTTCCAAATCATTGCACGAGTGTGAAAATCTGAAATTACAACCTTCAGCCCAGAACCACCTATGTAAATCCTTTGCTCTTCATAGAGCAGGGTCAGGAAAATAAGACTGAACCATTTTTAATGAAATTACAGACATGAAGAGATTTTTGAATAAAGATAATTGACTAATCTATCATATCTGAGTCATAAAGATGAGGCTTGTAGTTAATCTACGAATACATAGCTCCTGTTTGTGTTGGCATATTTAATAAGGATTCATGTACCACATTTACTTATTACTAATTCTAACATCTAAAAATGTAGTAAAAATCCATTTCATAAAATGTTTTTTTGGCACAGTGATGGGTTCCCTAAAATGAATAAGGTAATTTAAAAGAAGATTTCACTTTTATTATATGCCACTGGTGCAAACGTATGTTACATACTGCAGCTCTAATTATGTTATCTTTAACTGCCTTGTTGATTTAATACACCAAAATATGAACATTTATTATTATTTGCATATAGCTATATAAATTGAACTGTATAAATTGTGTTCTTTTGAAATTTCATTTCTGTTATGATATGCTAAATCCAATCCAATTAACTGGCTCCTTTGTATTTCAATCACATTCTTATTTGGATAACTCAAATTTTGGCTTATGCATGAAGCTTGAATCAGAATTCAACTCAGGACTTTAATACTGTTTCCTTTTGTCTAACTATACTGTATATTTGTACAGTTGCAGTCAGAGGCACATCCTAACTATATACTGTACGGTATGTTTGCTACTAACACATATCTAGTGTTGTTAGTTGTTGCAAATTTTCACTTAGTAATATGGTCTGATTATTTGATTGGCTGGAAAAATATAAAAATACTTGTGTCCATGCCTAAAAAATACTTGTAATGCTTTGTATTAGATGTAGAAGATGATTCTAAAAGTCTGATAAATGCTTTGTAACCAAAGTGATTCTTAGAAAGGCATACTTATAAAGCATATTTTCGTGTTGATATTGCTTAGTGAGAAAAATATTGAAAAATACTGAGATAAGGACAAAACTAAAAAACCTTTATACAGTTTACAACCTTGATGTGTTAAGCTCTTGTAATTGGTCATAAATATACAAGGATTAAAATATATTTTGCAACATACCCCAGTAATAATGCATCATCAAATTATTCTATAACTACTTTACCATTAATGAAGTGAATCTTTATGATGTGAACTTGAAGAAAAAACTTCAAAATATGAAGTTTGTCAAGATGAAACAATCATGAGTTCAATTAAATTAATCTAGACCTCAAGGTGAAACTCAAAGCAAAGACATATACTAAATCCACGTACACACAACAATGTAGCATCTAAAGAATTAGGTAACAGAGACTACTGTGTTCTTACTACTTACTAAATCGAAGCAAATATACCAAAAAATGCCAAAAATGATTAATAACATTTTGCAAAAGTGTGACTGAAGAGGTGGATACAACACAGGATGATACAAACAGCGCTGTCAGAAGAGTGAAAGGATGAGTAACTAGTGGTTCAAGTCAGGACTTTGTCATTAACCCAATGTAATAGGATTCCCCAACCAATGGAGCAGAAATAGCCAGTGCACGAGCTTAAGTCAGCCAAGGTATTTTTGGCCTGCTGCTTTAACTCCCTGGGGGTGATAAGTACATATGAATCCTGCAGTTGCACTGTAATCACATCCTCCTCCAATCACTGTTAACTCGCCTCTAAAGCGCCATGGTGCTTGCGCTCCTACCTCGCCTTTGTTTTCAAAACCTTCTCTTTGCTCTTCACGACACGAACCACGGAACTTGCCTTTGACCACGTCTCTCGCCTAGCCCTTGTTTTCTCTGGTAGCTACAGTACCTACTTGTCACCTGACCACCTAAGGTATCGCACAGTGTCCCTCCTCCCGATTGCTCAGCGGGTCATTGTGACACAATGCACGTGCAAGAGGGCTGCAGACATGTGCCAAACTGATTTTTAATAAGCAAATCGATATTGATGGAAAATAAAAGAAAAAAATACTTTGAAATGAAAACGATGGATGGAACAATGCATAACAGGGAAGACATTTCTAAATTTTTTCTGTCGGATTTTGGAAGAAACAAAAGTCTGCAGAACAAGATAATTTTAACAAAGTCTTACAGATGGTTTTGAAAGTTAAGTTTCCATGACAACTGCGATTTTTGTTCATGGGAGATGACATAAGGTGAAGTAATTTCCATTGCAATTTTGTCTCTGTGGCATGAGAGATTTAACTCCGAAGATAAAGGGTCAATTTAACTTAGAATAACCACATTAAAGTTTTAGAGTTTAATGTAATTCTTTTTTGTTTTCAGAGCATAAATATTTTTTAGAATGGTGTGCTCATAAAAATACAAGGCACAAGAGGTCAAAGATCAAGTCCTAAGAATTAGGAAATAATTAAGAATTATGTTTTCATGCTGGGCATGAAGCAAAAATTATTTCAATTAAAAAATAGCAAAGCTACAGTATTTGGAACTCTTGCTCTGCAAATTGCTGATAAAAATACATGTAATTTTTGTCAGTAATCTCTAGTGGGTTTCATTACATTTAAACAACAGTCACAAATAAACTATTTTCCACACAATAACCTTGAGTTTATCAACCAGTGTCTCTGCAAACCTCATGTCTTCAGAAGAGGAGAGCAACAGGTACAGTACAAGCGAAAAACTGTTCCTATCTTAGAATATCTTGCTCCAGTCTCATTTTGATTACTAACAGGCCGATACAAAATTCCCACAATGATCACAGAAATGCCCCTGGGAACAAAAGACCACTCTGTTGGTACAGTGCAGAATTTCAGGAGCTGTTTTAAAAAAGCAATTCTTCTGAAGAAATACCATTGGGATAGAAGGTAACAATTCTCAGAAGTACCTGTTCCCTTTTCCATTCTGACTTTTAATATGGTGATTAAGATGTTTGCCATGTCTGAGGATGGAGGGGCAACCATGTGCTGTTTCCAGAATATACTCCAACTTGTCACAGCTCCATGACACTCGATAGATGGATTTGCCATAAGGTTTTGGGCCAGTGCAAGGGTTTCTAAGCTACGCAATTTCAATATACAGTATTATTTAAAAGGGGATCTCTTAAATGACATCAACAAATTGCTAATAAAGCACAAGGAACTGTAGAAGTGTATGCAATAAGAAGTCCTACCTTTTTCACAGTGACTACCTGTGAAGCCGGAAGAGCAGACACAGGTGTTTGGCGCCACACAGGTTCCCCCACTTCTGCAGCCTTCCTCACAGAATGCTAGAGGTGAGAAAGATCGACCCATTTATTATTAGTAATATTAATTTGTGCAGCCAATAAGATCCAAGGCAACCAGCATTAAGTCCAGTCAATGAACTGTAAAAAGGTAACAGTGTAAAATATAAAAAGTAGAATGGGTTACACATGATCAGTTAATCATTCCAAGACTCAAAATAAAACATCAGAAGAAACAAAACCATAAATGGTACACAGATTATTCCATTACTCACTGAGATACAGTATGTCTTATAATTAACCAGGGATTAACACCACAAAAGGATCCCCTTAATGCTGCTTTTATTAATAAAATATTCTTAAATACCATTGGTAAATCAATTGTACTAGAATTTTTCATCAATACTACATTGTAGGTTAATAGTATTTGATAATATTTTGAGATTTAATTTTTGGGATTGAAATTATAGGATATGTGTCATATTAAAAGCAACTTGTTTTTTGTCACTTATTTTTGCGTTGCAAATTTTAGTGTTAGAACTAACCACTATCTTAAAGGTTAGTTTCCACCTGCACTTTTGTTTTAAAATTTGCACTGTGGCAATATGAGAACAGCAAAGTGTTTTCTGGGCTGTCTGTGCTATTGCTGTTGCTATTGCATCAAATACTACATCTACACCACATTCAGTATGTTCAGCTAGTACAAATATAAATATGTAGGGCCTTAAACTCAAACATAAAAAATACATCCGTCTCTTACTGTTAAGTAAGATATTTACATAGAATGCATACTAAATGCTAGAAGTATTAGTTTTTCTTGTCATCTTTAGAAAAAAGGCTTCTTTCCCTTCAATTGCCAATATGTATCTTTAAGTGATATTTCTACATGGAATAACTGGTCAGTTATAGTAACATAAAATATGTTTTAGAAAATTAATTTCTCATCGCCTTAGGAAAAAAAACAGCTCCTTTCTCTTCAATTATTCACACCTTGCCTTAATTGATCATTTCCATATGGAACAACTAGTCAGAAATGTTTAATTAAGTTTAGGAAATGAATTAATTGAGGATTAGGATTTAAGGAGTATTATGACTTGAAAGATTAGTGTCTGTGAAAAAATAAGTTTCTATTTATAGTAAATAAAGCATTTTGTCAGCGGGTTTTTGAATACCCAAAGAGGGTTTCTACTTCTGAGATTAAATATACTCCCAATACAGTTATTCAATACAATCATTTCAGCTCTTTATGGGATAACAAATAAATAAACAGTGTGGTGTCTTATGTCAAAAGCTATTACTTCCTTTTAATTGGTCTCACTCCCCAGTTTGAGCACTTTTATCATCTGATAATTAGAATCCTGATTGGTTCTGCACTAATAATCTGTACACTTAAAATTAATTACAGTTATACTGAGTCGATTTATCTATTTCTATAATTATCATTTTACTTCCATCAGCAGAAAATAAGCTTGTCATACTAATGACATCAATTAAATAAAAAGCTATATTCTCTTGTGTCCCTGCTAGATGTTGGAATTCTCCAGTGAAAGTGGCAATTGCACTGTATATATTTCTGTAACCTCAAGGTGAGACACAGCTGTTGGAGAAGATGCTGCTGTTTGACTGCTGGAGTGATCTACAATGGGGTGTGAATTTAGGTCTGCAAAAGGACCCTTAACTTCATTCCTGACATGGAGCTTCAGATTAAGCTCAGCCCCAGGATAGTGGTTAAATGCAAGATGGGAATCTGCCTCTGCCCCCTTCAATTTATGGTAAACGCATTCAATGATGACTGAAAGTAACAAGTATAATTTCACACTTTTTGTATTACTATCTCAAATCTCCTGAGGACATTCTGATTAAAAATAATGAAAGTGCCATCAAGACGACGGAGAGATCTTCTGACACAAATCAAAGGAATATTTTGATTTTCTACAACTATATCACATTTGAGTACTATTATTTAGACAGTACTTAATTATTTTCTAAGGGGCAGATAAATAAGATTTGATTCATGGTATGGTAGTGCTGTATAAGTCCAGCTATTTTTTAATTACTGTAAATAACATTCATTCATAATGCTATTATTAGGCATTGAAGGTGATATTTGAGTTTCTTTATTATGATTACGAATATCTATAAAGAGACAATTAGTAACTGAATTTTATATACGTGTTTAACTATGTTTCAGTTACAAACAAGAGGTGTTTATGTTCTGTAATACTACAATAAGTCACGTTTTTAGTTCAAACAAGGGGCAACATTGGCACTGAAATTAACCATCTCCTCACAATATTCTCCATTTATAGTTATGGTGATCCCATGCTTGAATCACTGGGACCTGTAATACTTTCATTTTATCATACTGACAGATATGATTCAATAGTCTGGTCCAGAACTAAAGCTTCCGTCACAGATACAATGTGATGTCTCTACAGCATGAGTTCCCTGCATGTTACATAAACATGATTTAAGACATCACAGTAGGAATAATTCTCAACGTGTACAGTAAAACGTAATCTTAAAGTGTGGAAGAAACCAAATGTAAAATATTATACATTGTGCATGTAACACTAATTAAAAAACCAAGAGCCTATTGCTATGTGTGTTGGCAATTTTACTGAAAGATCAATCCCAGATTTCTAAGACAGTGCAGTGTTTGCTGAAAAAAATCATATCTAAAAATCTGGCACTACAGTACATTAGGACTTGGAGTAAACCAGCATCATTTATAACAAGAGCATAATTTGAAAAATCATTACATCTGCCAAAACAGTTAATAGACTGAGCTTAGTGTAAAAGATGTAAAATTGTAATGTGAAAGTGAATGCAAATGATAGTTGTAGTAATGAACATTTTATTATAAATATTGTCGTCAGCAATAATGAAATACCATCAGAGTCCCATTTAGATAATGAATGTACAGCTTTTTACCACATCCTACAATCTTGAGCATTAGGCACTTTTAATAGAACTGCTGGCAAGGGACTGAAGATTATAAAGATTTCAGTTCTATCCTTTTTTACATTGAAACGTACCTTTTAAGGTAGTAGAGAAGACAGTCTAAAGTGTGTACTAAAAGCACAACTTGTACAGAGCACAACTACTTTTGAAAAGATTACATACAAGAACAGCATTTCCAGGTTTATGGATGAAACATGGTCAAAACACTGATCAAACAGGCAAAAAGGCAGTAGTTCAGCCAGTAAATGTGCACAACTGAGTGCAATTTGAGCTGCATGATCTTGGGATCAAGCCTGCGTCATGTCACCAGCTGACTGCAACCGGCATTCCCCGAACAAGTAAGGTGAGATTAGTTGGTCACATCTCTCTTGGTGACACCACAACCCCTTGACATTCATTGCTACTTGGAGATAAGATGGTAGGGGGACTCCTTTCCAATATAATCAGCACTGAGGGGAGGTGTTGCCTGTCATGCGTTAATAGACAAATTCTCAGAGGGTGGGAAAGTCTGGGAAATCTGTACAGTATGTACTTCCTCTCCTGTGTGCAGTGGCAGGGTTTGTAGCCGATATGTGAAAACACATTTGGTCATTCCAAATCAAGTTGGCCTATCTGGTGATATCTTTTGATTTTAAATTAAAACAAAATGGCAACTTGTAGTTCAGCAGTCCATTCAAATTCTAATTACAATAAGATGGGAGGGGTAATATAAATTAATAGCATACTTAATATTTTTGTGTTTGGTGTTAACTTGCCTTGGTTGAATCAGTGATAGCCCTTCGAATGAACCAGGAATGAACCAGGGAGGCTGCTGGAATGGTGAAGATGGGGAGGCGCGAGGGGTGCTAGAAAAGTTGTGAGCAAAGGGGGCACAGGTGTATTTGTGTGTCAGAGAGCGAAAGTGCAAAATTACCACTTGACTGCCTCACAAAATTCAGTTTTAACACCACTAATAATTAGGATGTCAGTGCTCAAAACCTGTCTAATAACTGACAACTTAGCATGATTACTGAATTTGAACTTCAGTAACAGAAGTCCCACATATAATTAAAAGGTTATTTAGCATCAAAATTAAACACCTTTGTACAATTTAGAATTTGTAAAACTACTGAAATGCTTAGGGAGTTGGCAAGTGTGACAGGGAAGCAAATCCCCATCGCTGGCATTTGATAAGACAAATGCACTTATCACCAAAAGGTCACTCACTGCCAAGGTGAAATCTCAATCCCTTAGCTCACCCACCACCTTCAGGGGTGGAGCTGTTACGACACTGAACCTAAAATTACCTGTTTCCAAAAGTACACCTCACACTTAAAATAACTTGCAATTCACACTTGTCAAGGCCAAGGATATTTCACATTCATTTTAACACTGAGGTGAATTAAATGAGGAATACAGGAATATCTGATTTTGTTCACGTAGCTGAGACATCAAACGGGCTCTGTTGAGAATGACTTATTATTGTCCACAATTTTCAATTACAACATCATACAGTTTTGTGTTGAGAATTTAATCTCACAAAACACGAGTTTACAAGATATTAAATGATAAGAAGCAATTTTAATGACACTGATGCTTAAAAATAAACACCAACAAGTCTAAGTTGCTTAGCACAAAATTGCATTCACCACAGCTATCATAGGTCTCACAGGTCCAATATATTCTTACAAAACAGCAGCAATATATCTTCATAATGATGTTTTTTTAAACAATGTGTACAGCTATCATCAATATTGGATGGTTTTAAATACTAATCTTGCCTTTATGAGGAAGAAAAAACACTTAGCAGGATAACTTTAGTGCTCTCTTGCAGTAGCTCATGTCATAGAACCAAAGCACAACCTTAGATTAGACATTTGGATACAACCATCCTCAGAACAAGGACATGTGGATTATGAAGCCCAAGCTCTAAATCAGGCCTCCTTTGGACATACTCTCTCTTTATAGTGGGAAGTTATAGTGTTGGACAGAATCCAGATTTGTATGTGGTGCAGTGCATCAAATGAACCTGTATACAAATTTGTAGAGCATGTTCTCTCACCAGCCATTACATTAAACTTGGAAAGTTTAATCCCTGAAAAGGGATTCAAAAGACTGTTAATTTTCACAGAAATGAAATTAAATTCCATTAAATTGTGATAGGACCAAGTTACTTATTTTGTACCCAAAGTACAAGAAGTACTTCAGACTCATCACAGAAGAGATGAGAATCTGCCTACTGGCTTGTAACAAAACACACCTCTCAGACAAGCACTGACCAGCACTTCCACTTTTGCATCAACCAAGAATCCTTACTAGCACTAAAGCAATTTTAAAACCTTTTTTTATAAGCAAGCAAAATAGGAAAAAAACCCAAATTAAGTGATACCTAGTTGTGCAGGTGCATTTATAGATGAATTTGCACTGTGCAGATCATCCTGCCATCTGAATGAACTCTAGGTCCACTATTGACCTACAATGTTGTGTTTGTGTTCAGATGCTGCATTTGTTTTCTGGTGTGCGCATATCTGCAATTGTATTATACTGGTGCATGATAGACATTTTAAGTCTTTCTATGGCTTTATAACATGGGGCAGATATAATATTTTAGATAAGATATGTATAGCTTCCGACTATGAATAATTTTATGAGAATAAATGCAAATCTGATCCTCACAAACTATATCGGCAAGATTCATGGACAGAATATTGGATTTTGTTTATACTTGTGCAACATGCAGATAAATGTGCATAGAGTGCACCTTAAATCTGAAGCCATTTTGGCTTGAACTAGTCAACAAAGAATTTTTAACTTGAAATATATCTGGTCTGTAAATGGACTGTGTGCGCATTTAATTAATTTGCATTTTCACATGACATTTGTCTGAACATGCAAATCTATTTTTTGATATAGGCAGAAATGAAAATAGTTACAGATATGGGAAAACAATTGAAAACCACAGCCACGGAAACACATGGAATACTTGTGAAAATATACTATAAGTTATCACATTATAAATTCTAATTTTTGACCCATATCAAAGAGCATTGAAAATTGATCGCATGGCAATATATGGGAAATCATGAATGGGGTTGTTTCCAGAAGTATGTTTGCTAAGTGCCACCAAAAAAAGAGCGAAACCTGTACAGAAAGTGTTTTGCTTTCTACCCTATATGTACACAATTAAAATCACTTTGAGAAGTTCATAAGATGTGGATTTCCTGTTAATTCATTCTTACTACGCTCTTGTCAGTGCTCTCTGTGAATCTCTCATTTTCTAAGCAAATTAAATGTTCTGAAAATACAGTTTGTGCATAGAAGCCTATAAAAACTGACTTGGATGGTTAAAGCTGTAGTGTACAAAAACATTGACCGTGGAAACCTCTAAATCTTTTAAGAGGTACTGATGTACTGTGTTGTTTCATGGTATCATGGCCAGCTTTGAGAAATCTCTCTGCTCTCTTTGATAAAAGAGGAAGCTGCCTTGGAAGATGACAAGTACAACATAAATTAACAGCAGTTACAGAACAGACATTAAGGAATTAAGAAAACAGGATATTAAATAATACCAAAACTCAGAAAACACATGTAGTTCTTCTAATTACCATCTTGCATTTCTTATTATCTTAACATCTCTTAAGACTATTGCTTAACAGCACTGCACTGTAGGCTGTTCAATCCAGCAAACACTGAAAATTCAAACAGTGATCTGTCTTGCAAGCAACTAATTCTTCTTTTTAAAGATTTACATTTCTACTAACAACACATTAGTCTCAAGAATTTACTGAATCCTGATGCAAGCTGATCGTGTAGTGCTGGTAAGAAAAACAGCTATACATTAATTCACAGTAAAAAAGAAACAGATGTCTGAGGTATTTTTTTTTCTCCTACTCATATCTAACCTTGCTCTGCAGTAATCTAAAAGATGTAGAGAAGCTGATAAATAAATGGGGTGCGTTGTGGAATAATGCTATTGATCCATGCAACTTAGTTAACCTTGACCACAATGAAACCTAATAAGTAGCCCAGCCTGAAGCTCTGGAGATTTAACATTTAAAGCATTGTACTGCATACAACAGCAGCGAGGAACCTTTCTGTGACCATGACATTTCCCCTAAGAATTGAGTTACACTCACATTTCGGAATATTCATAATTCCCAATCACTGCTGCCTGACACGTTGTTCTGTCTATGTATTATTTATGCAGTGGGTATTGAACATCCCAGCTTCCTTCAAAATCTGCATATGCTTTCAATTAAACACTTTCTGCTAGAATTTGAATGTCTAACATTAATAAGAGGAAACACAAAGTGGTTCCACATTCCAAATAACTCGTAGATAGAGGGGTACAGTTAGGAAACATGGCAATGGTAATCAGCAAATAAAACATACTGTTTTCAAATTTTGTTTTAGCTACAACAAAATAAATCAAGAGATTATACTCAATAGAGCAAGCAAATGGGAGACCTATTGCAGTTAGGGAAAGTGCCCTTGTATTAACTGATCATTAAGGCCCTTCTACATCATTTGGTAAAGCCTCCATCATCCTGATAGCATTAGCAATGCCACAGCACAACAGATTGCTGGCTGCTCCACATTTATCTGTGGTTGCTACTCTTCAGTTAATCTCCGAAGGGATTTTCCATTCAATTACAGATTGAAAAGGAAAAAAACAAGAAAATGCTTTTAAGAGGCTAAGTAGGTTAATTTAACTAATAGACTGCTGCATTTATAAAGGCCCTGGATCAAATGTAGATTCATTCACAGGCTAAAATATGGGATATTCTCAAGCTAAAGCTAACCATTAGTAGTACAGTACTAACAGTATTTGGTATTACTGGATAGCATAGGATAGTCTCAGAACGAGGAAACAGTGATTCATTATCAAAAGGATTAAACGAATAGCCCCTCTATTATCTACACAGGGACTGTGCTACTTCTGCCCAGGTTCTGCTTGCCTGGCTATTATGTGCCAAAACCTTTTCTAAGCAAAAGCAGAATAAAAATCATGTGAAGAAAATCTTCTAATGCTCATCAACAAATAGTCTGCTTTCTGTTTTTCAGTCTGATGATGTAAAAAGACACAAACCACTGCTACAAAGCATCCCACAGACCTGTGACAGCTGGAGTCCATTTTGTAAGTGGTTAAGTGATGTCCTATTTTTGTCACCAATTCATTAAATAAAAGATACTTATTATTAACCTTTACATTTGCCAATCAACTCCCTAAATTTAAGCCTTCAGTTTTAGTAATTTGTGCCAAAGACTTACTTTTATTGCTCATTCAAACTTCAATTACATCTTGTTCTTCATTTTAATTAAATATTTTTAAAAATCCAAAGGATAAGGCTTTAAAACAAACTTTGACTTCTGAACCTTCACTGGAAGTTCATTACAGAAAATGTATCTGGCCCGTTCCCTAAAACGATTCAATTAAAGACCAAGTAAAAGCAATAGGTAACAGGTAAAAGAGGTCTTGCTTTTATTAATTTTATTCATGGGTTACTTCAAAGGAATGATTTACCAAAGCACTCATCCGGACTAACCCACACCATGACCCCTGACGTTCTAGCTTTTGTCATTTAAAAACAGATCACAAGACATTCACTTGTAACAAGAACAGGTTGAAAAAAGGGATAACAAACCAAATATTTGAAAAAGCTGTGATTGAAAAAGGCAAACAAACTACTTCAACATTCTTGCTTTGTTTCAGAACAAGTTCAAGATATTAGCTATTATTCTTTAGCTGAGTGCATAAGATAGCTGATCTAATGTGCACTGTAATTAATCAGCATTACAAAAGAGGGGAGTTATCTCCAATATGCTAGTTATGGATTATCATCCACATTTGAGATAGGATTGTCCTTGATTACTACTTTTGTCAATTACTGTATTACTAGTACAGTAGCTTCACTTTACAAAAAGATGAATGCGCTGTGCACTTGCAGATTACAGAATTGAAATCAAAATTGTGCTTTAATCTTCATTAGCATTTAGGAAGGCATTCATTAGTTGATTTAGTCTAATCACTATTCATTCAAGTCCTTAAGAGTTTTAAGGAGGAAAGCAGAATAAGAACCATGTATTCTGTCCTATAATTCACTAAGGCAGATAGATCTTACAGTCTTGAGACCTGTAAAGCAAACTTCAAAACTATCCAATGGCGAATAAAGTTAATCTGTTAACACCTGTAGAGCAAGTGTCCTGCAAGTCTCTGACTTGGTCTGAAGCCTGTTGCTGATGTGCCACAGCAAACTGCAGAAGTCCACCACTGTCCTGTCAATGGATTTCTTAGTAATCAAACCGCTAGCAAACATGGAAAATGACATACAGTATCTGTTCAGATCCAACATCTGGGTGATTTGTTACAAGGGCCTGATGTGTTTAAAATTTACCAGCGTCCCTGTCAAAGGTATTATGCTTCTAAAGAAAAAACAAACATGAAAGAGCAAACGCAAAGGAATAGTCATTGGGCAGAAATATCTTGTGCCCGTTGCTTGTGCCCAAAGTAGGCATTCATACAGAAGGCTGGTATTTATACCTCAGACCTGGGGGTGTTGAAGAAAGATGTTCTCTAATATCGGGGGCCCTCGATTTATACGGTAGGCTTCAAAACATGAATGACTAATATCTACAGTAAACCTCTCATATCTGAAGTGTCATATCTATCAGACATCAAGACTAGACTGTACAGATCAGAGTCAATATCACATAAAAACCATCATCTTTACTTACAGATTAGATTTTGATGTAAAAACCTGATGAGGTCCAATAGTGAGCATAAGCCACAAACTGCATTTTATTATTCCTTTTCTCTACATAAGCATAAATCAGTTCTTCTTTCTAAGCAGAACAGAGTACAGATAAAATAACACATAATGGGTAGCCTTTCTAATCTTTTTTCAACCTTGTTCAGGGTAGAGACAAAATTGATTTAATCTCGGACAATATTCAATCTAACAAGCAACATCTCCCTTTCTCCGTGCTGAATGTAAGCCTCGGGAAGTTCTTCATTAATGATGCAAAGTTCTTTTCTAAATCACATTCTAGTACAGCACACACTTGTCTGTCAAATTAGCTGTAAGAAAGACAAGACAATGGGTAACGAACATTTTTGTCGCTCAAAGGATTTCAGCCACTAAAGATATCTTCTTATGAATAAGTTAAAGGTAATGGGCCTATTTTTCTGAGCATGAGATTAGCATGAATGTGAAGGTATTATTCTCCACTGAAGGGTTTGTAATTGGTATTAGGAAATCTGTCATATTTAGGGTGAAAAAATGTGGACAGAAGTGAAGCGTGATTCAATTTAGCGATTTTGAAGGTTGGCAACATTAAATAGTACTCAGAACCCGTCACGAGGATGAATCCCCAGTGAAAGGCGGCTGTGATTATTTCCTAACTGGATTAAATGTACAATCAGTCAAAAATGCAATTCGTCGTTCCTAACCATATTGTCAAAGATGCATCTTTATGGAAAGTAGTTGTGTTTTTGTTGCCGCTTCTCAACAACTTTTATTTTCCAATTTCAGGCTCTGGAGGGGGAAGACGCACGCTGGTCTTCAGGGCCAGCATTAAATCGGAAAATAAGCCTCACACTGCCTGACTACATTTCCATCAAATGTCAAACAATCTTCTGGCAGCAATGGTACTGTAGTGGCAAAAACTACCCTCAAAGCACTGTGTGTATTCATACTATTTCATTCTGATTTCTTTTAAGAAATACCAGCAGTACTGAGGAAGAGAGAAGAAAATCAAACATCTCTTGTAGAGTTTTTGTATTCAGAAATAAAGCTTCTGCTTATGTTAAAGGTCTGTATGTGTGCTTATAAACTAATGATCTGTTATTTTTCTTTTTTATTAATGGAAAATCAATAACTGACAAAATGGCTTCAGAAAAGCACTCTTTTAGCCTTGGTTATAATAAAAACTGATTTCCTACTTTACTGACTTCCTTCATCTTAACTCCATTCCTTTGTTGCTTTACTGCATCTGCAGTCATATTTCTTTGCTCTCTATACAGTACTGATTAGAGTTAGAAGTTAACATTTTTTTTCTTTCCTTATAGTTTTTGCCAGGAAAGAGTGTCACCTTTATGGCTGACTGCCCTAAATTTAATTTCAAACTATCACACTTGCTCATTTATTAAAATGAATAAAAATGAAAATAGTGCATTTTAAAATTAAAAAGTATTAATGCACCCCAGGTGCTGAATTAATGTGTCCGATAATCACCAGTAAGACCCCCCTATACTTTGTGCCACATAACTCCATTACCCAGGTCTCCTTCACACTTAATAAATCTGCCAATAACCAAATAAGGTGATGTGAGAAAAGAATAAGTCTTTGATATTAACTCAAGTAGTAAGAAGTATATGATCAGTGGTATGAATACATTTTCTATGTATTCAGACTAAAGTTTGCATAAGAAAAATTTACAAATAATGAAAACAAAAATAGTACATCTTCTGAGGAAAGACTTACAATCACAAGCAAAATCACACACAATCCTGGATAACCTTTTGGAGATCCTGGGAAGATAGTTAATTCCAGTTTGCCCTATGCCAATGTTTCTTAACCCATTTCTAACAGTGTATACATTTTATTAGCATGCTATTGTAGTAAACAAAATCCCATTACAGTACTCGCCCTTGTAAAAGACGGCTATCAGTGCCTGAAATTATTGAGACGAGATCCAGGTGAAAATCTAGCACAAGCCACCTAGAAAAGATAGCAGTATGGAAAAAATAGGAGTACTGTATGTTTTTAATGAGTTACCACAGCTTCAAGGGAAGATGTAGATCATACTTGTATGTCTATAATTAACTTTCACAAGCAAGAGTGCTCATGGACTAAAACTGCAAGAAAGACTAAGTTTCACACAGTAAAATGAAGACTACAATCATAAAACACTGAAAAGCTTCCAGCTATACAAAAAAGTACTGAGAGGAAAAACATCTCAAAGGGGAGGCAAGTCAACTGTTCCATAGTTCAAGACTAATCACTCAACCTGCTACTGATTTTAATTCAAGTCAAACTTTACCATATCAAAGGAAAGATTAATGATGCATTTTTTAGAAGCTGGCATGATGAGGGAGAATTGCAGCTTTGTTAAGTGAGGAAATCAACATATCAACAATGTCCAGAAATGCCAATAAACCACAAAGAATGGTTATAAAAAGTAACTGAGGAGATTGTTAAGGGTAAATTAAAGTTTTAAGTTTTCAGCTCCAATTAGAAATAGTATGACAAGAACCATAATTTCCTTTAGGCCCCATAATTCTGACCTCCATTTGAAATGTATCTTTTGAGCGGTTTGATATGCCTTTCATTCAACATCTGTCTGCTAGTGTAGATGAGATAGCCCAGCTGCAGAAGAGCAGGGATAAGATTGTACCTGGTTTCTTAGTTGAAAAATAATTGTCTCCTGTCAAAAAGTGATCACAGAATAATCAACTAAAAAAACTAAAGTATGCTATTTTTATTCAGGTATGCCAATTCTACATTTTTATTTGCTCTTTTTAAGTTTTTCATAGAAGAGGTACTGCTTTCATTTTAATTCCACTCAATATCTATCTGGTGTGAGGCAGTACAAAACCTCATTTCACAGTAAAATGCTCATTTAAAGGTCAAGGAATGGTACTTTAAAGCCATGAAGTCAGGAACAAATCATGATTGCTGAGAAACAGGCTATCAAAGCTTTCAGAAGTCTCTACGTGCTTTAATATATGAGTAAAAAATATGACAGTCTGAAATAATAACAATTTCAAAACATTTAGCAATCAAATGTGATGTTTTAGCTGTCTGTTTTGTTTTTCTGGATGTTATATATAATGCATGAGCATCAATGTTGTGAATTCAACTTTAGCTGCTAGAGGAGATATTTCAGCTCTGGTATTTATGCATATATTACCAATTAAGGGAAGTAGTATGCAAGCAGTGAATGCTAAGAAAATCATCCTAGATTAAAAATAGAAAAACAGCAACAAAAAAACAGGAAATAGACTGAAAAATAATTGCTATCAGGTTGGCAAATAAAGGCACAGATTGAATGTTTTTAAGTGATTTCATTACAGTTCATCATCATAGATCTCATCTTCACAGAGCTATACCATGATACATGCCAGTACGTTTTCATTAAAGCACAACATAATATGTTTGAACAACATCCTATTTGATTGTTGCTGATGAACATCTGGCCTCAGGCTCTTGTGTACTATATAGCAAAGCATTCACTTAAGGCCTCCAGTACAAAAAAATGAATGTTTAAATTTGGGAGTGTTCTTCAATCTTCAGTCTTCGATTTTAGTAAAAGATCTAGCACAGAACTTATTTTCTGTCCTTGAAATGGTCACTAAATCTCAGAAGTGTAATCTTCTTAAATAAAATACTGGTGTGATTTTACAGACTCACAGCTATAATCCATGAGTGCAATGTAGATATAACCCCAAAGCATTCCGAACCTCAAGAAAAAGTGATGTGAGCTTGTGATTCCTATGCACAGCATTATTGGTAATATGTATGCTTGTTGTCCTAAATGACAGCATGCAATTCTCAAGATGGAAAAAAATTGAAGCTTCCCAGAATTTTGTATATTCTGAACACTGTTAGACCTACAGTATGGGTAGAATGGGTCATAATATTCACATGCGTCCTCGATGGGCAGAGTGGGGTATATCAGTATGCCTCCCAGGGAAAAAAAAAATTGAATTAAAAACTAGAAATCAGAAAATTGTTTAGTATTAAAAATCTTACATTTTATGATCTAAAACTATTTCCCTAAGGAACTGTATACAGTACTTGCAGATCTGCAATGGCGGTTTTATCCCATCTTTGATGCAATTCTTAAAACATGATACCATACAGTATGGTAAGGGATTGTCTCAGATGTGTACAGTACTCACTACTCTACCATAGTTGCCAGGGAATACAAATATCACCAGGGAATACCATCACCCATTACACTTGCCAAGCAAAAGTTAGGTTATGATTATATAGGTTATATGGAAGGGACATTTCAATGGACTGTATGAAGCTGTACCTGTGAGGGTATCTCAGGATACATGAGGGTCAAGACTAAATGTACAATTAGTGATTCATTACATGCCTGTTCTCAATTTGTCACCAAAACTACAGGGTTTTACAGATGGACCATTATTTATTTGTTGTTTAAAATTCCTTTTTACTGTATATTAAATGATTTTATTTAAACAACTTCATTACCAGACCAAAACTGAAATTTGTTAGTCAAAGCTGTATGCTTTGAATATTGCAAGTTCGCATGTAGTTAAATGTGCTGGAGGTATGCCAAATCTCACAACAGCTCACATTGTGTCCAAATGAAACATTAATGAAGTACAGCGCATTGTGGAGATCCTTATTCTTTATGCTGGATGGAGTACATGGATCCCAGGAAGCACAGTAAGAAAATGTCTTGATGTCTTGAGGAAAAAACAAAAAAAAAAGGATAAAAACACAAACTTCTCTGCACCACCTAAAACTAAGGACCCTTTCAAGAAACTGGTACTGGATTTTAACTGCCCATCAGCTTAATAAAAACATAATGTAATTTATCTCTTTACTGTGGGTTATTGGACAAGATCTCAAGCTTGACAATTGCAGATGGGCAGCTAACCAGGAAAGGATGATATCTTCCTCCAGCAATTATAACAGCCACATGGCTGTAACCACAGATAAAGAAGTATAAGAGGGTAATGCTTAAGGGTTGATCATTACTTGAAACCTAAGCTTTTTGGCTCTAAGGCAAGTTTGGCTTCGGTTTATGGATGCATTAGTGGATTAATGACTTTCAGCATCACGTACTGCCATTGCACAGAACACAAAAAATACTAGTAGTGATAAAGGTCTTATCAGGATCAGAGGATACTTGATGAGTCAAGCAAGGGTAATAACACTTCCCTTTTGCTTGAAAAAATGATGAGCGCATGAGGACAAGCTTTTAGAAATTTCAAGAAAGCCTGCAGATCCTGAAAGGCATTTCAATGAAAACAGATTAGCCTACCAATGACTCTAAATTGTTGGTTAGAAGAATCTGAAGTTACAATAGACTAGGCAAGGATCTACTGGAACCTAAAAAAGCATCCTATGAATGCTTTGCCTATGTTTCTTTTAAGCAACAGTAAAGAGACAACTTAAATGAAAATGTAATGAGAATTTAGTGAGTAAAAGCTTTTAAAAATATCAAAGAAAAATAAGTGAGAATAGTACCACTCATCAATGTAAGATAAATAGTAGTATCTTTTTCAAAAAAGGTTCACAGAAAAAAAATATTAAGGAAGAGAAAGTGTAAAAATCAGCATGCCCCCGAGGCAAAAAAATCTAATTAAAAACTAGAAATCAGAAAAAAGTTTAGGAGTAAAGGTCTTACATTTTATGATCTAAATCTATTTCCCTAAGGAACTGCATACTTGCAAATCTGCAATAGCAGTTTTATCTGATCTTTCTTTTGCCAGATGATAAGGTCCTACTGCTTTAGCTTTCAATTCCAAGTACAACGGCTGTCTCCAGAGATAGCAATACATCAGATGAATTGTATCTTACAGATTTGAACATATAGAAATGTCACCTTTACTTGTTTCTCAACCGCTGTCCTACCTTTGTAAAGTTTTTAAAACAGGTAGAATACTTTGACTATTCAATTTAAATGCAAGTTTTTATTCCAAAGAATCCTAATTTAGTCTTCTGAAGCACGGGTAATTTTCTCATCAAGAATCACTCAAGTAATTAATGGGCTGTACCGTATACATTGGTACAAATTGGATAGTTACTAAGCCACACTTGCCAACCTTGAACAATTTTATTTCATCCATCCTTTCTGTTAAACCTGCACAGTATTCCAAGCCTGATCTTATGATTAACCAACATTTCCTCTGCACTCCAGAAAGTGCCATCTTTGACACTCCAGGATAGCAACATTCAATGTTTTCAATGACTTTTTTTTTTTACTTTGTAAAAACTATAAAATTAAATACATTTTAAATTTTGTTCCGAACATTCACAGGACCAAAATTTCCAAGATCTATTACTGTCATATGTGTGACATCACTAAACGTAGCGGAATCTCACTACAAACAGCAGGTGAAGTATTTGAGCGTACAATTTCAATTTCTTAAGATTGTGTTAATCTTATCTGATCTCAAGTGTCAACTGGTAAAAATTCCAAAACAAATAAAGGTTTATGTACACTTACACCTCAGACATCCAAGTACACAAACAGCTTGCTTCATTTCTTAAAATCTTAACATGATTTATATTAATATAAGTAATGATCCTTATAAAAAGCAATAGGCCTTGTATCTGATATTTCTATCAGGAGCTCATATGAACTTTCCGATGTATGTCTATTTTATGTTAATAGACTTTTCTTATAAAATTCGCTACACTTCTTGTAGATTACTTAATTTACATAGTTCTATTGTCGACAGCATAGTATGCTGTTTGTATTCTAAAAAAAAGGCAGAACTCTGCAATGTTACACATAAAATGTCCCCTTTCCTTTCACAAATGTTCGGTTTCCTATACATGTGGAACTTTCTTCCACAAGTGGCACAGGGGTATTTCCCCACCAGTACAGCCAGCAGCAACTGAACTTGAATCTGCACAAGAGCACTGATTATTCCACCTTCTTTAATTTTCAGATTTTACAATGCCATGGTAAAACATACAGAAAGTATCAGCAGGTCTCCCAGCAGCTGAAGGTCGACCTAGGGTGGCAGCTGAAGTTCCTGACACTGTCATGTCTGGCCTAAGTGCAGTCGCTATTGTATTGCTGTCTGAAGCTCCTAAGCAGATGGTCATGCAACAGCTAACAGTGTTCCCTGGGACGACCAGATGGAGGAGGCCAATTAAAGGAAGAGAGCCAGGTATGAAGACTTGGTCAACCAGTGCCACTTGAATGGGTGAAGAGCACAGCATCAAGTTGGGCTACAGAGAATTTGCAGGTCAATCCCTCTGTAGAGCCTCCAGTCTTTTGGGCACAACAGGGGTGAGCAAGAGGAAAGCCAAAACCACCCATCAAAACCACCGCAGAGGCTGTAGAAAGAGCCTCAGGATGGCTATGGATCAAGAGGAGTGATCGTGGGCAACAATGCTGGGCTTGACCAACCTTGACTGGGCTGCCTGCGCGAGATTGTCTGATGTTGAAAGACCCAAAACACCCAGTGACCCCAGGGAAAAAAAAGATGTGCCCAGGTCCATCAGAGGATGTACAGTAGTTTTAAAACAGTAATTTTATCACATCAGTCAAAATTCTTTCTATTCGGGTACTCCTAATTTTATAAGCTCTTAATGTCTCCGTGAACTTTTCTGTCTTGATTTTCAAATTAATGGGACACCAGACCTGCGCTCTGACCCCAAGCTTCTCACCTCGTCTGTGTGTCTGTGTCTCACAGAGAGCGAGCTGGGGTATGCGAAAAGACAAATTCCTAATGCAAGAAATTGTATACGGCTAATAAAGTGATCTTATCTTATCTATGTTTCAGATAGCAAGACGGAGATACTGATGGCAGCCGACCGCTGACATCATTCTGGCCAATAATACAGAAACGTTCAAACAAGAACTGGGAATCAATTTTTGTTGAAAATGAATTTTAGCCATTCTGAAATACCAATACCTGATGCAAGATGTCTTATTCCATCCTTTTACAGCATTAACTGTTCTGTTTCCTGTTGTGTCAAGCAAGAAATGGAAATGAGGTTGTACAAGTACCACAGGGATCATTGAAAATAATTAGACGAGGTACTTGTTGAAGCGGTCTTCTATAACCACCGAGATAACACTTTTAACTGGGAGAAACAATTAAACAAAGAAACTGCACTGTTGGAGAAGGAGAGCGTAAGATGAATAACCCCTTTGTTTTCTCAAATCCACTTAAACCACAGTACACACCTGCACAAATTATTTTTTAAACAAAAACCTTTTGTATAAACAAGTTGCCCTCTGAAAAAGACTATTAACAAGATAAGCCCTGCTATTGTATGTCTGACAAAGGGATTTACAGTTCATTGCTATCGTTAAGTTAAAATATTGACTATACCAATCCATAACCTTTTGCTGCATTTTAATTGAACTTCATCCAGTTGTTTATTGTTAGCTAGGCAGAGTGTGTTTATGTAATTGTCTCATAGTCCACACTGGATCAAAGTTACTTAGATAAATGGCCTGAATTGTAAAAGTAAAGAGGAGAAAAGGGACCTTATCTCCACATTCATTTATTTCCTTCCCCTGGTTTTCAAGATCAATAAAGTAAGATCCGTTCTGTCAGTGGAGACCACTCATTTTCAACAACCATTTGACAGCTTACATTGTCATGTTTACATAACAGTGTATGAAAGAGGAACCCTAAGGTTAATCGAACAAATGCATACAGCAACCTTACTTACACAGTGTAAAATTCTGGAGGGCGATTCGTTTTTAGTGGCTATGGCTGGAAAAAACGGAATGGTGCAGAATGGGAATATTCTATTTCAGAACACACTCATATATTTATTCACATATTGCACATATACACTTTTAATTATGTCTCCATACTGAATTACAGTTTATATATGAACACACAACACTTGCACACATACTTTACTGTGAGGGTTTATATTACTGTATTATAAGGGATATATACAGTAGAAGAATAGTTGTGTTGTAATCTAAGCAGGTTGTGCACGACATTCAGTTAAATGAATTTTCCTGTAATTATACTGTACTTCAATGTTCTTGTTCTAGTCATAGCTTTCGTTTAGAATTTTTCAAACATATATATTCAAATATTAAGGATAAAGCTAACTGAATAATAAAGCATTCGTCACATTTTTAACTACAAATAGAAGTTCTAGCTGTACCTAGAAGTTCTAGCTGTACCTAGATGTTTGATAAAACAGGCATTCATCTACCTAAAAGAAAAAACAGTTAAATCTCTTCACTGCAACTTGAAGTATGGTATAGTAGGTCCAAATAAACCTGGACAAATCTTTTGTGCTTTCAACATCGATCTTGGTGAGTGACTCAAGAAAACAAACCCCAAAAGATCTTTAAGGCAGAATAAGTGAGCACAGAACGAAATAACTATGCATTATGCTCTATGGTAGTTACTGTATATATATATATTACTCTTCACTGTCAAACCACATTCTATAGAGACTATTTGTTTTCCTTTTGTGTCCTGACTTATCCTATCTTTTCAGAGGATCGCCGATATTTGCCTGTTTCTACTGTTTCCAGGGATATAATTTACATTTTTTGTAAAACGGTTTAGAAAGCACATTCCAATCAATCAGGAGTCACAACAAATATTGGCAATCTGAACTACCACAAGAAGAGTTAATGCCTACACCACTCCATAGTACCAAATAATTTTTTAAAGGCTATATACAGTACACTGTATAAGGGAAGTCACGTAAAGTATTAAACACCATGTACACCGTATTTAACAAACACATTCACAGCAACTAGAGAGACACTACCTGCTGTGCTATTTGCATGATTATTATCTTGTGTACAACTATAAAATTCTACTAGTCTATCTGGTTTGAGGGCTTTCACAGTATAATGAATTACTGTACCTCCTAAGAATGCATCAGATCTTGACATCTTCCAAACTCAAGGAACAGAACTAACAAAACTGTTACGTACAACAGCTTTCCTTTATTTTGAACCTACATGATCCCTAAGCTTGATCTCACTGCATAACTGTATTGCAAGGTAATAAAAAATGTATTGGCCATTTTTTTTGGCTGAACACATCATTTTGGATTACTCCAGGGGGGTATCAAAATAAACATGTCAAAGAACTGCTGAAACACACAAAACCCAAGGAAAATATTCTGCTAAATCTCAGAGTTCTCTTT